>NC_044976.1:77023564-77374000 GCF_008728515.1 Papio anubis | reverse complement strand
CACCATCTCATCTTTCCTGGGTCTCTCCACATTGGTATCAGTGTCTCAATTAATAAAAAGACTCAAGCCTCCGCCTCATAAAATAATAAAACCATACCCCTTTGGTACTGGATCATCTTCAACCAAAAAACCAAAATATAGTAACTCCTCTTATCTTAAGCTTCTAAAAAGTAGATGTAATCTGCTGACTTCCATCTATGGAAGATTCAGATTTAGTTTTCTTACATACATGTTCTGCTGTGATATACACACTCCCTCAACCATCCATCCACTCATGCTTACCTCCAATTTTTGGTTAAATCGGTTTTCAGTGTTTATAATACTATAAATTGGTGTGTTATTCACAACTGAATCATGGAGTTCAGTCATTTTCCTGGTGTTAATTCGTTTATTTTCATTTGCTTATATTTCTATTTATCCATTGTTAATTTGTCTCCAAAATATTTGACAGAATTATAAATCTCTTTTCAAAACATTCGAACAAGTAAGCTTATCTATCAGCCAGTTTGTTGTCTTGGAGACATCCTTCCCAAGGCTCTGTAGCCTTGATGCTGTCTGGATGATCTACCCCTGGGTCATTTATCAGCCTGGGCATGCCTTCCCTTCCCCCCATCATTTTCACATATCATTCACCATTCACCTCACTCCTCTCCTGTGTCAGATGCCATGTTTCCTCCAGCAATGTCTTCTTTCTTAGTTTATATATGTATTTTGGTGACATATTCTCCAGTGGCTGCTTGAGAAAGGAAACAGAGAAGGTCAATTTTTTAAGCTCTTGCATTATTAGGTTTTATATAAATATACAAATATATACACACACACAAACATATTTTTCTACCTTACCCTTATACTTGTTAGATAAATACCATGTACAGAGTTATGTTTTTTTCTCAGATCTTTCTACACCTTGTTCCTATGTCTTCCAGCTTTCAAGGGTAACCTGGAGAAGTTGAATGCAATTAATTATTTTAATTAAAATGTATTGTCTTTTGAATGCAATCAGTCTCTTTCTCTTTATCTCTCTCTTAAAGTTTTGAAATCTTTATTCTTGGTATTCCAGAATCTTTAAGATGTACTTTGGTGTGAATCTTTCTTCATCAATTGCAGTAAACATCTTGTGAGTCTGTTCAGTCTGAAAATGTATGGTCTTCAGCTTTAGAGAATTTTCTACAGTGATTTCTCTGGTAATCTATCCCTGTGCAGTATCTCTGCTCTCTTTTTCTGTTCCTCTTAGTATGTATTAGACTTCCCAGCTGAGCTTCTAATATTCGGAGTTTTTAAACTTTTTCATTCCTATTTTTAATTTTTCTAGTAACTTTTTTTATTTTTACTTTATACTTTATTTTCACTGAGAAACTTTATGTTTTCAATCCTCATGTTGTTTAATGGGTATAGTATCTCATCTCTCTGAGATATTATTTATACATTTTTTTAAAAAACTCTTTTCTGCTCCCTGCGTCATCTTGCTCTTGACTTTCTTTGTTTGGATCTTTCACCTTGGTTCCCTGTCTTTCCTGTTGGAGCTTGTCCTCAGATGTCTGGGGGTTCGTGGCCACCCATTCCCATTTAATAATGAGACACGGTGTGCTCTCCTGGCCTTGTGGCAGTGGTGTGCTTCACTAGAGTTTTCATCAGGCAGGCTCCTGGCCATGGTATTGGAAGATCCTGAATGTCAGTATCCAAAAGCAGTTTATTTTTGGCCAATCAGTTTCTCAAGAAGAAACATTCTTCCTTTCCTATCTACTCTAGACAGAAGTCTGGTTGGAAGGATTAGGAAAATTAAGAAAATGTGATGGGACATGGTGGAAGATCAGTGTGTAAACAGACCCTCACTTAAGTCTGTTTTTGAATGGTACGCATAATCACAGCTTACTCTGGCTCCTCAATTCTACAGTCCCTCTGCTTTCTCTAGAATTAGGCACTTCCCAGGCTCTTTTTGAGGCACTAAAAGAATTTCAGTTTTCTTCATATAGTTTGACCTTCTTGACAAACTTCTAGCAATCTCTCCAATTTTAACTCAATTATCTTTCCAGACTAACTCACACTGTTCTTGTCAGTGCTCCAACTATTGACCTAAGGGTTATATTTAGCATCTATTCCATTAAAACAATTATCTTATTGTATTTAAATCATCTGAGTTTCTATCATCCTTGAAGAGCTGATACTTTATCTTTTTGATTGATAATCCTCACTCTTTGAACAGTATATATCATACATTTGACACTCAAGGTACATTTTCTTTAATAAATAGTTGTCTGAAAATTGGAATTTGATTCTATAGTACTCCATTTATCAATGTTTAGTCTTAAATACACCTTAAAATAACATGTTTTGGCCTCTTAACATAATATAGCATTTATCTCAGAGAGCGTTTATGAGGGTTGAACTAAACAAAGTAAGAAAGCAAGCACCTAGTTAAGTATAAATTGTTATATAACTGGAAATAGCTTTTATTTCTACAAGTTCAACATTTTATTGATAAATTATTATTAAACCATACATTAAGTGTGGTGTTATGATTAGTTAATATAAAAGTATGATAAGAACTCCACCATTTATTGAATAACTATCACACTGTCTGTGTGTCATCTGTCTCATGTCTGTATCTGATCTTGTCTTCACTATTCTTTACCTCACGTACTGTGCTCTAACTTAACTGGCTTCTACAAGTTTCTGGAATGCCTCTGGTCAGTCTCACTTCAGAGCTTGTCCATTTGCATTTCCAACTGTTTGGAACCCTCTGTTCCCAAGTCTGTTGGACGCCCCCCTTCACTTCATTGAAGTACCTGCTTAGACATAATCTAGGAGACATCCCCTTGGACAACCCTCCATATCACTTTCTTTCTTCTTATCCAGGGTTACTTTTCTCATTGAGTAATTTTTCATCTCTAACTAGAATGTAATGTCAACAATGCAAACAGTTTTTTCTCTTTTGTTCACTGTTGTATTTTTAGTACCTGGATTAGTGACAAATATCTAGTCAATACTCAACAAACATGTACTGAATGAAGATGCAAATGAAAATTATGCACTGTGGTAAATGACATGTGAATAATTTAATAAAAATTATCACGTTTGTGAGGCAAAATTGATGAAATATAGCATTGTTGCAATATAAATTTCCATTCTTCCACATAGCCGCCTTTATTTTTTATAATTTGTTTTGTGTTTCACTGTTAAGGCATTGTTTCAATCACATTAATGGTATTTTAAGTATGGCAAAAGCAATACTATGTATGTAACTTTTTATCTTTTTTTCATCAGTAAAATATCTTTTTTTCAGATCACAGATAGGTATAAGAGTCTATGTGCATTTTGGAATTACTCACCTGATACCATGAATGGCACCTGGTCTTCAGAGGGCTGTGAGCTGACATACTCAAATGAGACCCACACCTCATGCCGCTGTAATCACATGACACATTTTGCAATTTTGATGTCCTCTGGGCCTTCCATTGTAAGAGAACTTTCCCCTTCATATTTATAAATGTTCCTTTTTCTGTTTTTATCCATGTTATTCAAGAGAATATTTATTTTTTATATATATTTTTCTTGGGTTTAGATAGCACATTTAGTATAAGAGACAAAACCCCAACGGGATCTTTCTTTCTGTCTGTTTTCCTACCTACCTTCTAGAACATATCTAGTATGCATTTAAGATTATTTCTAGTCTGAGACTTATCTAGTCTGTAATATCTGGTAGATTACATATAAAATTAGTTTGTAATGCTGCTTTCAAGAGCCATTTGCCCATTTTAATGTATCATGGAATTTAGAGGCACTTTTTTGTGATGACAATTTATTTTTATACGTGACAAAGCTCCTGAAAATATTTGACAGTTGGCCAATAAGTATTAGCACACTTATAACTAACATCATATTTTTAGCAATGTAGAACCCCACATGATTTTTAAACATGAAGAAGCTCTCTAAGGTGAATGGTTTCATGATATGTATTTTGCTTTTGAAATATCTTACTTACTTTGTATATTTATCACATAATTTCTTATTTTATAGCTCTGTGCTAGCATCTCAATTATATTTATTTATAATCTATCATTAAATATATAAAGTAATCAAATAAATCTACGTAAACATAATGTCAGTCCTAACGATGATTTTCCTGAAGTTAAGCAAATAAACATCTATTCTTTATATAAACATAAGTATTCGTCTAGTTAGGATAAAACCAACATTATATATTTTAAAGTTTCTGAACCATATTGCTTGATAATCCTTATATTCAGCATTGCTAACACCTTTGTTTCACGTGTTTTAGATGAATCACTGCATAGACATAAGACTTAGTCTTACCACTGATAAATCTGTTTTAATTAACCATTTTCACATTACAATAATGGATTGCCTTTCTAATGTAATGAAATTAATGACGATAACATTGCTAAACCATGTACTAATACTAATACTATGCCTAGAAAAAAATCACCAATTACAGAACTGTTAAAGTGCTACATGATTTACATCAGATTTATGTGGATATTGAGGATTTTCAAAAGTACAAAATTTTTCTCATCTAAATGCACAGTTATAGTTTTACATTTTATGAACATTTTGATTAATGTTTCACCAAAAAAGGAAGTTCATTATATGTTGTAGTTCCTTTGACAAGTTACTGAGTTATTCTTTTAACAGCTTTATTATTATTTTCCCTTAGGGTATTAAAGATTATAATATTCTTACAAGGATCACTCAACTAGGAATAATTATTTCACTGATTTGTCTTGCCATATGCATTTTTACCTTCTGGTTCTTCAGTGAAATTCAAAGCACCAGGACAACTATTCACAAAAATCTTTGTTGTAGCCTATTTCTTGCTGAACTTGTTTTTCTTGTTGGGATCAATACAAATACTAATAAGGTATGTAGGCATCCTAATCTCTATTTTTGTCCTATGATACGTGTACTTTCTTAAATGTGTATGTCATAGAAACATTAATTGTAATTTAGGGTTTAATGGGGCAGACATACTCTATAATTTGTGCTTCAGCTATCCTTTCTAAGTTTGATAATGCTAACACAGCTAAGCAAACTACTTATTGAGTCCATTCAGCAAAAATGGTCCTCATTATGATGAATTATTGGGACAAATTAAAACTTTGCAACAAACTGAATAAATACTTTTTTTGTTGTTCTGTTTTGTTTTTAAATGGATGCTAAACAAAGACCAAGGACAGAGAGAATTAGAAATAAAGTTTATCTTAGAATGGGGACTGACTATAAATGCAGTCACAGTTTATAGGTTGAAATGTGATAAATTGGTTTTACCTAGTTTCTTTTCTAACTTCTCATTTCCCAACATTATTGATTTTGAACCATTCGAACCTTCCCAAATGGTTTCATATTGTATTGGTCTGGGTCCTCCTAGAAGCAGGTGTTAAGATGAGGTTAAACATGCAATAGATTTATTAAGGGAATTGTTGGCGAGAGCAAATGGGAAGAGAGAGGCTTGGAAAGCTATCGGGCCAAGATTCAGGTATGATCCTG
Organism: Papio anubis; assembly: GCF_008728515.1. Classification (NCBI taxonomy): domain Eukaryota; kingdom Metazoa; phylum Chordata; class Mammalia; order Primates; family Cercopithecidae; genus Papio; species Papio anubis. The sequence goes on along the minus strand of NC_044976.1, from coordinate 77,368,495 downwards.
AGGGAAGACAAGAAGAGTGGGCAAAAGTGTTCCACACAGTAATGCAGTTCTAAGGAAAAGTCAGCACAGGTGTTAAAGAATCCTCTTGGAAGTCCTTGAGCCAAAGTTACCTGTCAGGGAAATCTTTTCTCCCTCAGGAGCAGGAATCCTTTGTAAGAGGAATCCTTTGTTTCTCACAGCAGTAACCCTACTGTGCTCAGTCATCGGCTGGCAGCAGCCTATGAGAAGTGGGAAGAGCAATGGATTTCCTACAGCTGCAGCTGAAGCCTTAGGTCAGTTGCACCCCTTGCAGTTGGATATTGGAGAAGTGTATTCTCATGACCACAAAAAGTGAAATTGCCTCCATATTTCCATTCTTAGAAATCTTTCAAAGACTGAAACGAACAATCAGTTAGCAAAGTTTTCTTCTGAAGTAGATGGCAAGAAGTGTTTATTTTAAATAGTATACACCAGACTGTAAACTCCTTATCTATTTTTATGTTTTACAGTGGTATTCGTAACACTTTCCAATTTTATGTATCTCCCACTATCCTACAATGCCTAGTTCCTCTTTCAGTTACCTTCCACCATTATCTTCACCCCAAAACTACTCCTTACAGTGTTTACTTTCAACTACTTTTCACCTATTAAATTTGTCCCATTTTTCCAGTCATATCTTAAATCCCACTTCCTCGCTAGTGATTTCCAAATTTTAATTGCCAATGATCTTTCTGTTCCCCAGCCTTATAGAGTACTCTCTAACATATTTTAGTATGTCATATCATTAATCTTGAATTATAGTTTGTTTTTTTTTAAATGGGATAGGTACATAAGTATGTATTATGTTATCTCTCCCATGATATATACCTTTAGCTTTACTAGTATGGGAAAGTATAACTACTTCTTTTTCTGTTATTTCTTATAGGCCTAACTTTAGTTCTAGATGAGAAATAACCACTGAAAAGAATGTTTAAGTGAAAGCCATCTCAAATTTACATGATAATCTTAACATTTTAAAGTAATTCTATAATGGATATTTTGATGAAATATATTATTAATCTATTTTGTAAAATTTTTTTTGTCACCTAAGATATTTATTTTATTTTGTTTAGCAGAGTATTGTAAGTCATTTTCATTCTTCGAGCATGAATAAAGGAAAAGAGAGGTATCTCCAAAACAGAAATCAACTTAAATCTTAACATATTCACCAAGATACCATGGTTTACGTGTGAATAATCCACAATTTATCACATAACATAAATATATAAAAGTTATAAACCTGTGGACAAAAACAGTAACTTAGTTCTATCACAAGATTAGTTAATATTTCACGTTGATGAAGCACAGTTGTTTTCCTCAATCAGCTAGAACTAGTACATCTTTAAGAACTGACATGATATTTTAATATGATTCATTAAAATATGTGGCATACTTTATAGTATAAAGAAAGTTGTGATTTACAGCACAAGTTGAGATTGTGTTTTATGATAATTTTAAAGCAAACACTGCCAATGTTTTTTTTTTCTTTGATTTCTAGCTCTTCTGTTCAATCATTGCCGGACTGCTACACTACTTCTTTTTAGCTGCTTTTGCATGGATGTGCATTGAAGGCATACATCTCTATCTCATTGTTGTGGGAGTCATCTACAACAAGGGATTTTTGCACAAGAATTTTTATATCTTTGGCTATCTAAGCCCAGCCGTGGTAGTTGGATTTTCAGCAGCACTAGGATACAGATACTATGGCACAACCAAAGTGTAAGTTAAAATGATTTCATGGGCATTTGAAACACAATTTTGAATGTGCTTTGCATATCTTTGATAATTTTGCTATGTTAAAGTACATGCAAACATGTTTATAGATTAATCTTTTATTTACTTTTCAGATGTTGGCTTAGCACAGAAAACAACTTTATTTGGAGTTTTATAGGACCAGCATGCCTAATCATTCTTGTATGTATATATAAAATTGTTAATACAATTCAAAAAAGTGATGATTATAGGGTGCTTAAAATTTCCAGCAATAAGGTGTTATTTTTTAAAAAAAGAATTTGAATGTTTTATAGTATATCACTTATCAGCATTTTACACATATTGTAATTGAAAAAATACATGTATATCTTGTAAATTCAAAGCTATTACAATTCATTTGCCCCTCTTGATGGAGGATAGATGTCTGCATAACAAAGAGGAAAAAGCATTTTTCACTTATCAGTAATATCTTGGCATACTTCAACACAGAGAGTGTGCCAACCAGCTGATAATCTGGCATTTTAGATGTTTATGTTATTTAATCTTTTATCGATGATCGGTCATCTTTGAAGATTAGACTGTCATCTTTATAGTTTTATCATCTTTATGTACCCTGTCATCATAAAGTGATTTTAAACTAAATTGCAACATCAGAGACAAGAACTCACTATTTCTTATGAACAGACAAGTCATATATTGAGATAGTCCTATTTCAGCAAGGAAGAGGGCCTTTTAATTCTTATTGGAAGTGGTTTCAAACCTACAAATTTGGCAGGTATTATATGTTCCATTATAAATAAAGACATTTTTATATGTCTGAAGAGCATTTCGAAGTGCTGAAAGTTTTCAACAGTCTTTCTGAATATAATAGTCTGTCAATGAATCTGGGAGGTCTGACAAGACTCTAGAGTGGAATGAATTGTCAGTAGAGAAGTTATGGCAATATTTTGGACAACTTTGTTCCATATGTGTTGACCATAGGCTAGTCATCTTTTTGAATTTCTTTTTCTCTCTTCCTCTTTCCTTTGAGTTTTTTATGGTTATGAGGGTACTGCTAAATGGAGAAAGACCTGAAATGCAAAGCAGAGAATTTTCATCAAGCTTTATTTTGCAATGGTGTGGGTGAAGTCAAGTGCATTCATAAACTGTACTTTCTACTCATCACAAAAACTCATTTATAATTCTCACAATAAATCAAACAATATTTTATAAAAGTAAAGCCAAGGGCCAGATTTAAGCTAAAACAATTTGAGTTAATTTATTATAGCTCCAAAATTTCCAACCCACATAAGAATATAAAATGGTGTCCCACTCACATATTTTTATGGATTGCTCTGATGTATTTCATGTGATGACATATTCTGCATATCCTAATTTTACTGATTTCCTCACCATAGGAAAATCCATCTTTGCCATTGTTTTGTACAAGTCAAAGATCCATGGAGCAATGACTCTTACTGTTTGGATAAAAAGTAGCATGACAGAAATTATCCTGAAACAACAAAAACAGGAGCATACTTCTCTAAAGACAGGGGAAATGTTCTCTGAAATAGTTTTTAACAGTTGCTTATGTAAGGCTAATTTGGATTATTTTATAGTAAGATACAGAGAATTTAGATGAAATTATTTAAAAATGAGTCCTGTAAACTTTTCTAGAGGTCTAAATGAACACTGTCATATTGTTCTAGTCTGGAGTTAATGAGCCAATTTATCTCCCATACAGTCTCTGTATGATAATCATTTCCAGGTTAACCAGAGGGTCAGGCTGCTTAAAAAATGAGCTAGGCCCCTCAGTTTTACTCTAAAATTAAATATTTCTCATCTTTTATGATATCTTTTTTAAATACTAAGAAATTCTTAGATAATTATTGAATCAAAGTGAATTATTTTTCTCCAGTTATCTTTGTTCTTCTGTGCTAATGCTTGCATATTGCTATTATTATTAAGTTGTGTAACACAACGTTAGATGACATTTTTTCTGTTGCCCATGAATAGTATCTAGCCCAAAGATAAAGTCAAAGAGATATTGAACACCAAACATATAAAAAAGAACCACTGATAGTTTAGGCCTGACTCTTCCCAAGGGTCACACAATTAAAGAAAAGGACCAGCTATAGCCCCGTGAGAGGACTGGGGAAGGGAGCTCAGTGGGTGATGTCTCAGAGTTAGCATGCTTGGCCTTTAGGGAAGGACAATGTTCTCCATTAGAAGTTTTTCTTTTATCTACCAATAAGAAAAAATGATGGTGTTTCCCAGCCCCCTGAAGACAAGATGTGGAGGAATACTCAAAAAAGTTTGCAGAGCATGGAATCAAAATAGTAAGAGTAAAATTATCATCCTGGTCTCACATTGCTAGAATGACTGTAGAATTTTCATGTGTTCCTGGGATATAAGAATACCAGATTATGATGAGCTTTTTTTATGAGAATTTGGCATATATCCCCTGATTTCGAGCCAAATGTGAACCTAGAGACTAGCACTTGCTTTTGTATGGAGTTTCCTGCAGGCAATGTGCTTACTGGATTATTCTTCAACAGCAGGGACAGAAAAGATTATTATACAGTGTCCCTAATAATAAAATGATGGGGCAGAACACAAAGACTTGAGCTATTCTAGATGCACAGATAAGTTGGAGAAATGGAAAGAAGTTGCAGGGCTGCCTAGGTCATGTGAAGATATGTACAATGAAGAGAATGAGTTGAATGGAGATATGGATATTCGTCTTTGACAAATAGAAGAGACCAAGATGGAAATGAAATACTGTGATCACCAAGTAAATTATACATACCATCAAAGTGAAGACTGTCTCTTAAGCCAAGACTAGCAATGGTAATAAGAACTAGACTAAACCAAAATGATATCATGCAGCTCCCCCATAACAACAGGTGGTCAGATCCTTCTACCCTCCAAGCGCAGAGTTGTGGAGCCTTAGCAGTAGAAGACCAGTATCTCAGATCCAGCCATGCTGCCCCTACTCAAACACATATGCTCCAAGTATCTGGAAGGGAAAAAGAAGTAAACACCAAATTTTAAAAAATCTAAAATTACTAAAAGCTATGGCATGTAAATTTATGACAATCCCTGAATTAAAAAAAAAAAAAAAAAAAAAAAAACGTAACTTTTATGTCACAAAAAAAATCTCTACTTCACCAAGTAGGGATTCCTTTTTAAATGGAGTTCAGGTGTTCAAAACTGATCACCACTTGCCATTTTGGGGATAACAATGACCTCCTGATTAGGAGTTTGTCATCCTATGCTTTAGAATATTCTGCTAGGTGAAGACCCAAACCGTATGATTAAGTTCACCATGTTAATTGGGTGCTCTGGGCATGATAGAAAGACAAAGAAAATGTAAGAAATATCTTCTGCCCACTACAGTATGAATGAGAGGAAAAAAGACAACACGCATGATAAAGAAAAGTATGTAATTACATATAAGTGATACTGGTGAGATGTGAAGAGATCAGTATATACATCACAGTCATTCAATAATCTTCATTGAGATGTAGGACCTTGTTTGTGGATGTGACAAGAAGCAGGTTCTACTTTATATGATTGCGAAAGGTCAGAGGACTGCAAGTGTGAACTAAAACAAGCAGCCCTTGTAAGCATGCCAGATTCCTTTTGAGGGAGAACAAGGGCAAAACAAGAAGTAGTTAGCATTGTAAACCAGGCAACACCAGGCATCAACTGAAGTGTCATCATTATTCACAGTATTCAAGAATAATCTTTTTAAAATAGATTAATCACTTTTTAGTCCAGATTGTCATTAACTACTAAACAAATTTTTACCTCCACAAATAAACTCATCCATTTCTTCTCCTCCATGTTTATAGTCAGGCCCTTGCTATACCTCACTAGGATGCTAGTATTCAGAACAAAAATAAAAGGTTTTATTTTAATTTATAATTTATTTTATTTTATTTAACTTTCAAGTTCAAGGGTACATGTGCAGATTTGTTATATAAGTAAACTTGTGTCATGGGGGTTTGTTGTATGGACTATTTCATCATGCAGGTATTAAGCCTAGTACCCATTAGTGATTTTACCTGATCTTCTCCATCCTTCCATCTTCTACCCTCAAGTAGGCTCCAATGTCTGTTGTTCCCATCTTTGTGTCCATGTGATCTCATCATTTGGCTTCCACTTATAAGTGAGAGCATGTGGTATTTGGTTTTCCGTTCCTGCATTAGTTTGCAAAGGATAAAGGCCTCCAGTTCCATCCACGACCCTGCAAAGGACACGAACTCATTCTTTTTATGACTGCACAGTATTCCATGCTGTATATGTACCACATTTTCATTATTCAGTCTACCATTGATGGGCATTTAGTTTATACTGTGTCTTTGCTGTTGTGAATAGTGCTGCAGTGAACATGTGTCTTTATGATGGAACAATTTATATTCCTTTGAGTATATACCCAGTAATGGGATTACTGGGTCAAATGGTAGTTCTGTTTTTAGGTCTTTCAGGAATCATCACCATGTCTTTCACAATGGTTGAACTAATTTATACTCCCACCAACAGTGTATAACCATTCCTTTTTCTCCCCAACTTCACCAGCATCTGTAATTTTTTCACCTTTAGTAATAGGCATTCTGATTGGTGTGAGATGATATCTCATTGTGGTTTCGATATGCATTGCTCTTATAATTAGTAACAGTGAACATTTTTTCATATGCTTATTGGCCGTGTTTATGTCTCCTTTTGAGCAGTGTCTCTTCATGTCCCTTGCCCACATTTTAATGGGGTTGTTTGGTTTTTTTCTTCTAAATTTGTTTAAGTTCCTCATAGGTTCTGAAATTAGACTTTTGCCAGATGTACAATTTGCAAATATTTTCTTCCATTCCATAGGTTTTCTGTTTACTCTGTTGATAGTTTGTTTTGTGGTGCAGAAGCTTTTTAGCTTAATTAGTTCCCATTTGCCAATTTTTTAAAAGTGTAGGGGTGCCTGACTTACCCTGGCCTGGCATAGCCTTAGGTCCTGTTTATAATTTGGCATCATATTGCCACAGAGTCTGTTCTGGCAGTTTTATGACCTCCTGTTTTAACATTAATGCAGTCAGCTGTTGTTTCTAAACTAGAAATCCCCAACTTTTTGGCACGAGGGACCAGTTTTGTGGAAGACAATTTTTCCACAGATTGTTGGGGAGGGGTAATTGGCATTAGATTCTCATAAGGAGCAGGTAGCTTAGATCCCTTGCATGCACATTTCACAATAGGGTTTGCCCTCCTATAAGAAGCTAATGCTGCTGCTGATATGACAGGATGGGGAGCTCAGGTGGTACTGGTTCATGGCCTGGGGTTTGGGGATCTCTTGTCTAAGCTGTAAAAGAGAGTGGGTATAACAAGGTGTTTTTGACCTTCCAACTCATCATGTCCAGGAACTCAGTTTTCAGGTTTTTCTGGGGTCTCCTTGGCACACTGAGTCTATTCAGTTGATGAAGGGCTTCAAATTTTATTTTTAGTTTACATCTCAATCATAGAGCTATGCGTTTCTTGATTTATTTACTGCATCTTACTCAAGAATCATCTTGCTCAATAATCAGTGCCACTGTGCTGCACAACCTTAGGAATCACAGTTCAATTGCAATATGGTCTTCAAGGAGCTGCATTCACGTTGGAATCTCTGTGAGTGATGGACTCTGGAACTCTAAAACTTTGTGGCCCTCTTTTTGGTCACCCTGCAGTATAGAAGTGCCTAGTAAGTCTTCAGTAATTATGTGTATGCTTTAATTGAGCCACTAAAAATATCCATGGTAATAAATCAGGAAGCAAGATTAAGTGATCTTTCTGAAGTTATTTTTCGACCCCTAGCCTTGGGTTCCTAATATACACATGAAGTGAATGATGCCAGCCCTACATAACACGACTATGGTAAAAACAACAGCAACAATTTTAACTTATTTTTTAACAATTAAAAAAGGAAAATACACAACATTCTGGAGAATAATCTTATGGCATTCCTATACCTAATTTAATACATTTTTGTATTAAAATTAAATTAAAAGACCAATTTTAAAACCATGATTTTCACAGCAAAATATTATATGCAAGGGAATGTATGTGTAGCCAACTATAGTGTGTGTGTGTGTGTGTGTGTGTGTGTTTAGATCCTGATTTTTAAAATATTGGTGAATAAGTAACAGTATTATAGCAAGAGATGATTATAATACATGTGTGTGTTGCTACATAGAATTTGTTAGAAGTTTTTAGTACACTATACCAGAAAAAGTTTAGCTAAAACAAAGTAAATATGAAATATTGCAAAGAAAACCAATAGAAATGTAATAGAATAAATAATACTTATTTTCCAGAATAAAGACAAATTATAAGTGAAGCTTTGAATTTAAGTAGGTAATTAGGGGCAAATTTTTATGGCCTTATATGAGGGTTAAGATTGCTTTTATCGTTTCTCTGAACAAATCTAGAAAGACTTGTGCTCCAGAAAAGAAATCTCTATAGAGCAATCTTTAATCCCAGTCATTCCTACATGGGATCCTTACAGTTTATCCATAGAGTAAGGACTACTAGAGTAAGAACTATAGACTGATGCCTTAAATGGCATTTGCTTATTTTTATGAATGGAGCCCTGGGGCTTGCCTGGTTTGGGAATATAATGTAAAATGCCTTTGAGGTAATATGTAAATGAATAAGAAAAGAATTAGTTCAACACTAATGTATTATTATGTATGTTGTTTCAAACAAATATTTAAGCTTTTAATCTGTTCTGATAAGTGTTAACTACTTAGGTATTTGAACAGTAACATGTTCTGCATTGATCTTACTAAAGTACTTCTTCAGGTGTTTGGCTCATTAATATTAAAAATCTCTTAGAATTCTGAAATATGAACCAGTGACCTCATTGATTTTATCTATGAATCACTACATTTAAAATGTTAAGATTGTGACTGTACTTGAAAAGGCCTAGCCTTGCTTTTGAAAGCTTGAGCTGTACAAAAAAGAGGTTTCTAAACCTTTGTAAAGCAAGCTGCAAACGGAAGATAATTTCCATAATTTATTTCTTTATTCAATATTTTTAATCTTCAATGCTCAATTCTTTAAATTAAAACTATGTAAGTGATTAGATTCAAGTACACAACTATAAAGAAGAGTTTGTAAAAATAATTTAACTTTTAAATAGAAACTGAAGTTTCCCATAGACACATTCAGCATTGAAGAATAGCATTTGCTTGATTGAGGCAAATACTAATTAAACTATGTCCAAATAAGGCATTTTATTTAAAAACTGTGAGCTTTCATTTGAATTTAAATCAAAACTCTCATAATTGTGTGTTGCTGTATCATCACTACTCTTACCAACTTCTTTTCAAATCTGACCAGAACTCCACTCATTTTTTGTTGTAACCTCTAATTGTCCTTTATATGTCTACAATCTAATTCCCTTTCACCGGGAAATACTTACTAAACCTACTCAAAATGAATTTTTTATATGACCCTTACAAGATGGGCCACGTTTAGACATATCTGTTATTATGTGAGACATTCTTATTACATTTTTTAATAGCACAAATTGCCAAAGATAGGAAAAATGCAAATATTACAAGACTGTGCAAGGCAAAAATATGAATATGCCATCCTACACTCATTCTCTCTCTGTAAATACATTAATATTTACTCTGTATCCTTCTAGACCTCTGCTGTATGTGTATTTGATTGTAAACTCAAAAACCTGAATTGTCTATTATCTGTAATATATTGTATTTCTTTTTCCTTGTTAGAATATACAGTTCTACCCTCTTTTTATCATGTATGTTATGACTATGTGCTAATTTATTTAATAACTTTCCTAAGGATGAATATTTAATGTATTTCCAAAGTTTACTTATTACAAATAATACTGCACAGCTGCACAGATCATCTTTATTGCAATATAAGTTCATGTATCCATTACATAAAATTATTAGGAGCAACTTCTTAGAAGAAGAAATGCAAGTATATACAGATTTTAAAATTTACAATTTGCCCTTCAAAACAATTACTTCAGTTGATAGGTTCACCAACAATATATGAGAGTGTTCTCTTTCTGACACTTTTGCCAACGCTAGATATTATTTTCTACCGAGGCAGATAATAAAACTAAATGGTTTGATTGGAATATATAAACCAAAAAGCATTGTGATAGACTAGGATTCCACAGTAATGGCACAGTTGACACTTTGGACCAAATCTTTGTTGTGGAGGCTGTCCTATCTGTGCCATTACAAGTTTAGAAACATCTCTGGTCTCTACTCACTAGATGCCAGTAGCACCACCGCCATTTAAATATGACAACCAAAATTCCCCCTCCGTGTGTCCTCTGGGGGATGATATTCCCAGTTCTCTTCACTGGGAACCACTAGCCTAGACATGGATGTTAAGTATCTTGAATACGATTGTATTTTATAGTCCTCTATAAATAGCATACCATGAGAAAAATCATGAAAATCATGGTTTTGGCACCACACTTTAGATGTCCACATTAAAGTTATATTAGAAACACTACTCATTGTAATTTTAAATGTTATGGATAATGGCATTAACATTTTAATTACGTGTTTTAATTTAACGTCATCATATTTGTTGGGTGCATCTTTCAGTGACCTCTGTGGTTCAAGGCACTTTAATACTCTAATCTTTATCCATATTATGTATTAATAAGTATTTCAGTGCCTGTAACATTTTTCCACTTTTTTCATATTATTCTGACCTTCTTGAAACAATAGATAGCTGGAATTCAAAATAAGAAAAAGTGGAATTATAAAAAAACATAAATAATACATTGGTAGTTTTAATATGTTCCTATATATGAGAGATATATTCTTACTGGAAATACCTTCAAAGGTAATGTCCTTAAGACAGATATTAGAAAATGTCTTAAAAGTTGAATGAACTCATAGAAATTAGGAATCCAAAAAATATTTTTAAAAACTCTTGGGTCTCTAAAGCCCAGTTGGAAATAACTGGTTAAGATGAGATTCATCTCTAGTATTTCCTTCTAAATGTAGCTTTATAGTGAAGGATGTTGTATAATGATACGATGAAAGGGAAAAACTATGGATGTTGGTAAAGCAAGATAGTCATTAGAATTATTATTCACTTTACATTCCTATAGTCTTTTAATCTTTACAAAACACTTTTAATGTATCTCAGTTAATCCTATTGGAAGCTTCTGTAATACATGCAAATAGAAATAGTGACAGCATTTCATAAAATATGATGTTTTACTAGATTTTTACTCTATAATACTGCAATCTTGACTTATCTACTCAAAAATACCTAGAGGAATTCTGTTATTTATAACTTTTTAAAATATATATACTTTATGATCTAGGGTACATGTGCACAACGTGCAGGTTTGTTACATATGTATACATGTGCTATGTTGGTGTGCTGCACCCATTAACTCGTCATTTACATTAGGTATATATCTTAATGCTATCCCTCCCCCCTCCCCCAACTGCACAATAGGCCCCGGTGAATGAGATCACCTGGACACAGGAAGGGGAACTTTTTGAAGCTGTAGACCAATTGTTTGAAAAGGGCTGATTACACTAAGGCAAGTTATGTGCATTCTTTTGTAATTAACAGACAAAACTGTCAAGCTCCTATTCACTAACAATCCATAAAATCCTTAAACTTGGCCAAGAGCACAGTATAGGTTCTGATCATCTTTGGACTTCTGATCATCCTCTGAAAGTAACACGATTTCCTTCCCCAAGCTGATCTTCTACAAGAGGGAGACTTTCTTTGAATCAGTCTTTCTTAGCCATTGCAGAGCTCTTGTTCTACACAGCTGAAGATATTTAAACTTCTCCATAAGTGTTTGTCATATCCCTCTGTCCCCTTTAATATTCCCTGCAAAATATGAGTTACAAATTTTGAGAGAATGGACTGTCTGCGTGGCTTGGTCTTGATTTCTTTTTCTCATATGGAAACATTGTGCAGTCTAGTTTCAGGGCTTCCCAAGGAATAAACATTTAAGATTCTTTTTGATGCAAAAATCATTCCTCCTGGTTGTATCTGATCAAAATGACAACCAGCCCAGGCAAACAGGGACATGTGGATACTTTACCCAGAAGTGCACATTCAGCAGACCCTGTCTGCTGCTCAGCTTCTTTTTTCACGAGCTCTCCATATTCAGTCACACTGGCTTCTTGACGCGTCCTGAGAGGTTCTGTGTACCTTCCCATCTCAGCACCTCTGCACTAAAACATTCCCTATCACTTCCTTCTGTTCATACCTCCATCTAGTTACCACTCATTTGTCTTTCAGATATCAACTCAAACAACACTTTCCAAGGAAAGTCCTGCTTGACTCATTAGTTCATAATAAATCTCATTGTTAAATTCTTTCATAGAAGCCCAATTTTTCCTTTTGGAAAACTTTTATCATTCTATAATTACACATGTGTTAGTGTGAATAACCTATTAATATCTGTCTTCTCGAAGGAGTACTGTAAGCTCTGTGAAAACAAAACCTTATGGATTTGCTCCCAGTATATTATCTTTAGGGGTCAGCATGTAGAATTCACTCAAGTAACACTGTTGAATGAATAAATAAATGATGCACCAAGAAAGGTTACTCAGAAATGGTACTTTCTTCCCTAAAATGGAAATTTATAGAAATAAATCATCATGGACATGAGATTATTTTGAAAAAAAATTTCAGAAAAGTATGTGCAGCATTCATTATAAACTATCACTTTTACTTTATTTACTTTTTTCTTCAGAAATGATTACTATATCTACCTATATATATCAATCTATCTACCTATGACATGCTTTCAGTAGGAATTTTAATGCTGAGGCTTTACACTGAACTGAATGAAATGAAGTGCTGGCCAGACAATGTCAGAAGTTTTCAAAAGCAATATGGACAGTGAAGAGTACAAACAATGGGTTCTTTCCATGCCCTGAATTTCTAATATGTAGATGGGGATAATGGTATCAACTCTAGATACAGAGATACTGTTAAAAAACAAAACCAAATTATTAGAGCATTCTTTAAAAGTCAGAAAAGGACAATTCTTAATAATTTGGGGAACAGACTTACATCTCTTCTATTTTTGCCTTTTAAATGAAAATTTAAATTGGCAATAATTTTAGATATACCTTTGAATTTAATTGCGCAAGTTCTGTTTTAGCTTCTCAGCAAGCAATTTATATAAATTTATATTAAAGTTTTTATACCTTAAAGCATACAGTTTTATAAACTTCCTTTAAAATGTTTGATTCTTACTAACTTCTGTTCTTGTTTTCTATTGCAAGTATATACAAGAAATATTTTTCATTGCTTGTATCTTAATAAGAAAGAGTTCATTATGTAGTATTCATTGTCACATTACATCAAACAAACAATTACATTGTTGTAAATGCTCTTCACATGCAATTGTTCTCCTTTACCTTTATTCCTTTCCATGGTTTAAAATCATCTACACTTAAAAACCAGTGATAAAGATAAGCCCATGTAGCTCACTTACTCCCATGTGGGTCACTTTATTCTTCATGGATACAAATGTCCAGTTCTCTCTGCCTTTTGATTCTGTTTTCGAGACTTGTAAATTATTCCCTCAAACACTGAAACAAAAAATACCACTATTAAAATATTCCTAATGGAAACATGTTAAAAATATGAAGTGCTAATATTATCTTAATGCTTAAAATGATCATGTATTAGGATGGGATTTTAGCCATAATTAAATAGAGCAATTATTTAGCTATAACATGAGGATTAATTTCCTAATAGAGAAATATCCTGCCAACTTGTTGACTAAGAATTTAGTTGTGGCCTACCAGTGTGCCCAAGTCTTAGATTAATGAATTTATATCATAAAATCCATGAATCTTTAGTTTTTGTTAGATGCAAAATATTGAAAGTTGTTCAATGTGTCTATCCACATCAACAGATGTAACTTTATTATTTTTCCCTACTCAGAGTTATTCCTGGAGAATAATTATATTTGGATAATTTTGGCTATATCTCTTAGTTTCTATTGTCATATGTAGTATTCTGTTTCTAATTATATACTATTATGTCACAATCTGCAAAATGTGAGACAAAATAAAAATGTAATTTTTCAAAATGTTTAGTCAAATTAATGGCTAAATGCTCCTTTACAAAGGTTATTAAGGATACCTGGGATTTAAATATAGAGTCTATCCTTCACCCTTTTATTTATTCAACAAACGATTATTGAGCATCTTGTATACTCCAAACACTGTTCTAGGCCTTGAGAATACATCGCCGAATAAAACAGAAAACAGTCTTTGTCCTTGTGGACCTTGGATTATAGATCAGTAGTCATCAAAGAGCATGGTTTGTTTTTGTAAATAGTTTTATTGGGATACAGCCACACTCATTTATTTGTTTATGTATTCTCTGTTTTAATGGTGTGGCAGAGTTGAGTAGTTGTGATCAAGGCCATATGGCTCTCAAAACCTCAAACTGTTATTTTCTGGACCTCTACAGAAAATGTTTGCTAACCCCAGCTCTATACTAGAGAAATGTAAGAAAAGGTAGCTATCTGCCCTCATAAAATTCCCAGAATTTCATAACAGATTAATTATGAATATTTTTCTTATATTCCAGGTACTCTGTGGGTTACCCTTTGCAATATAGTTATTTCTTTCTTTCTATAAATTTCTTGAAGGTAGCCAGGTTTACGACCTGTAAATTACAGTTCTACCCCAGAGAAGTTTCAACAGAAATGAGGAATTGTTTACACAAATGATAAATGCTCAACATACTCTTGAATTATATCAATTTCAGTACTTATTTTTGCTGACATCACTTTAGAAGAAAGTCCTGAAAGTGGAAAATATTTCCCTCCTCTATATTAACAACATATTACCCAAAACTAAAGACTGACAAATGTAAGTTCTGGTATTTTAAGGTGCTATTGACAGGTCCAGTGAAACCATATCACAAAATGATAATTATCCAATTATCCAGTTGTTGAATAAATATACATTACATGTATTTTTGGTCACTTCAAATTTTGAAGACAATATGGAAGAACCATAATTCTGTATACATGTTATAACCATTACTGATAATAATTGATGTTTATTGAGAACTTAAATATTAGGCACTCTTTGGAGTACTTTACATCAGTTATATAATTTAATACACACAAACAACCTATAAGTACCAATACTATCCATGTTTTACACACAAGGAAAGCAAGACACAAATAATTAAATATATTAACTTTCTTGTAAGTATGAGAACTGGAATTTGAACCTATGAGTGTGGCTCTAAAGTCCATTTAGTCCATTTATTTTGAAGGTGCATTTGTTGCTTTCTTAAAACTGTCATATCATATAAGAAAGCGGTTTTCAACCGTTTTTGACTAAACATCCATCAGTAAAAAGTATGCACCTCACTAAATGTATGTTTTATATCTTGAAAATGTCTAGCATTTATTAGTTTACTAATATTTATGCAAATTATCTTATACAGTATATAATATATATTGTAAGACATACTTTAAAATATACATTTAAAGAATGAAAGATGAAATAACAATATTTAAAATAGATCAATATGATTCTCACTAAAATATTAGCATTTCATTTTTTTAAATGAAATATTGATTATACTTTAAATGCAGCAATTCAAAGGTATAGATCTAAGTTCAATACTTGGTTTAAATGACTATCAGGGAGCTGCAACCTCAAAAATACATTAAATCTGTACTTTCACATCAGGTGTAGCAGATCTACAACTCTAGGTACTCTGTTCTAATACTTATTTCTTCAGATCTTCAGTAATATTTTATTATTGCACTTTCTAGAAGTTTTTAATGGAGTATATAAAGAAATACATTGAAATTTGGTGCCATTATTTTATTTGTTTTCCATGTATTACTTCATGGGTTATTACATTATGTTCCATGTATTATTTTAGTTAATTTTATCATGAAGAACAGAGATTTTCTTCAATAGTATATGATTTTTTTTTTTTTTTTTTTTTTGACGGAGTCTCGCTCTGTCGCCAGGCTAGAGTGCAGTGGCGTGATCTCGGCTCACTGCAACCTCCGCCTCCCAGGTTCAAGCAATTCTCCTGCCTCAGCCTCCTGAGTAGCTGGGACTACAGGCACATGCCTCCATGCCCAGCAAATATTTTTGTATTTTTAGTAGAGACGGAGTTTCGCCATGTTGGCCAAGATGCTCTCAATCTCTTGACCTTGTGTCCACCCTCCTCGGCCTCCCAAAGTGCTGGGATTACAGGCGTGAGCCACCGCGCCCGGCCAATAGGACATGATATTTTAAAACTTCCACTATTAAGTAGAAAACATTACTAGACACTTCTAAATGTTTCATGGATATTCATAACTTTAAATATGACTGAAACTGGATCTAAATCCATGCTTCCAATTGTCGTCTTAATACTTGGAGTTTTGTAATACCATTTAATCAAATCTGATTAGATCTTCACAGATTTTAGCCATGATGGGCTTATATGGACTTGTTACACGGACTTGCAGCCTGGCTGGCAAATAACACACTTCAGAAGTAAGAAAAACGTCAGTTTGTCATTTTCTTGTTTGTATTTTCCTTAATAGTATTAATTTTAACACAGTGCACTTTGAGACATCTTAAGTCTTATTTGTCCATTTCATTAGGATTACTCTATTAAAACTAAATAGTGTGTGCTGACAGGCATGTATACAATATGATGCAGTAGGCTGAAAGATAAAGAGAGGGGACTTCTCCACCTTGAGGAAGAAATACCGCCTTCAGAATGGCTCAGCTCTGATATGGGACTTCACTCCATAGAACATGGAAAAAGTGAGGACACCAGTGTCATTCATTTTTTAAGTATTAAATTTTAATTTTTCCTTGGGAAAGTATCAGTTGGAATTCGAATGTGTTCTTTATGTACCCCAACTGATATTTTTTTGACAATCCACTTTGGAAATCACTATCATGAAATGGTTATACAGTTATATTTGGACTCTAAAGGATGGAAAGCTTTGTTGTTAACCAGAACAGGAAAAATTACCACCTTCTTTAATCCCTTGACCACAGAGAACAGTGAGGACACGTGTCTCCAGTAAAGGATAATTAGCACAGTACACTAAATCCTGTTGGCTATTAACAAGGGCTTCATCACTGGTATCATGACTAATTTGAATGAACACTAATGCAAAATTGCTAACTATATTAATGCTTACTAATATGTTGTTCCTCTCCTTTAACTATTTCTCAAAGGCAGTAATTGTTAGCTACACATGTAAATAAATGTTTGTATAATTAAATTCTTAAAATTGTAGATGTCAGTTTAGCTTCTCTTTATTGTTCCTTCATATGTAGTTTGGTAGCTTTGTAAAGTGCTCAGGAGCATAAACTCTATAACTTGTCTACTAGATATGAATGTTGGCTCTGTTACCCCCTAATTGTATTACCTTGGGCAAGTTATTTGACCTCTTTCTGCCTCTGTTGCCATAAATGTGAGACAAATACAATAATAAGAGCAACAACAGAAATAATAATGGTAATGGTGATAATATTAAGGCAAAGAATGCTTATCCTGGAAAGTTGGTGAGAGGGTTAAATAAATTCATAAATAAAACAGACTTGGAACAATGTCTGGCACATAGAAAATACTCAATTAATATCAGCACTCAAAAATTTAATTTGGGGGGTGTGGAGGTGATCATTTACTTGAGTTTCAGTATAACAGTAGTTTTTAAGTACATGCAGAATGCCACATCATCTCAGAGCGATTATTCATCTAATTGGGTTCCTCTGCAGTCAATGCCTGGTAGGACAACATTGCTGTTTACCAAAGTATAAATCTCAAGAGTTCACTGCATTTTTATGATACTGTTACTATCCCAGAGTGATCTATTAAAATTTTTCTCCTTTTGTGATATAAAGAGCCTACCTGAATATATTTATTATGGTTTCAGATGTTTCAATGTGTTTTAGATTACTTAATTTTTTTTTCACATAATTATAGACTGCACTCCCATTTCTCTGAGGTCTGCTTTCTGCTGAGCTGAGTGTTGGTAACCTCAGCAGAGAAATATCTTTTAGCTCTGTAGATATTCCCAAGTGTGCTAAATCCTCACCCTAGTGAGTGCTGAACATGATGAGGCTCATGGTGTTAGCAGAGAGACGCCTCCTAACAGTGTCATGTAGCTGTATGTGGGGCTGAAAGTTATTCTATCTTTCTTACAAATCTGACAATAGGTGACCAAACACTGGTATCATACTTGCTGTGAATTTTCACAAATGTACTAATACCATTTTATACCTGTGCATTATACATTTTATTTCTAACCATTATTTTACTAACAAAAGGTGTTTATCAAGTACTGGCTCAATCCACTGCTTTCATACACAACTGTACCATATGTACCAAGGAGTTTCCAAGGAGAAAGAGTTCTGCCAAGCCCAAATGTATCATTTTCTGGGTTCAGTCCCTTTATGTGCCCTTTCATAGACTACATACTTTTAGGACACTTTATCAGTTTTAACATATACACATATATTCAGTTTCCACAATAGTTGGAACATCTAAAAATTCAGCCCCTCTTCCTTTGAGGTCTCTTTCAAACAATTATAGATCAACCTGTGTGAAGAGGGTGACATTCCTGGGGTTTTCCACTAAGAAGTTTATGTCCTCACGTTATAAAAAGATCAGATGTGAACAAAACTTGAAAGCTATGAAGTTAGGGTTGATATGCCAGATGCCAAGTGTGTTAAATTTTAGATAAACAATGAATTAATTTTTAAGTGTAAATATGATCCCAAATATTGTGTGGAATTAATATTAATATTTGGAACCAAGATACTGGTATCCTATATTTTTATTTACAACATCTGGCAATCCTATGTGAAGGACATATAAAGTTAAGAATTTTACAGAAGAAATATGGTAGGTACTATAAATTAGTATTTATTTTAAACTGGATTTTAAATCTTACACAATTTAATATTAAGTTAAACCTTTTAAGATTTAAAATCAAGTTTAAAATAAATACTACTTTAAAGATAATTAAAACTATAATTATAG
The DNA here is from genome assembly GCF_008728515.1 of Papio anubis. NCBI lineage: Eukaryota > Metazoa > Chordata > Mammalia > Primates > Cercopithecidae > Papio > Papio anubis. Next base: position 77,349,736 of record NC_044976.1, on the reverse strand, counting down.
GGTATTTCATTTATATACATATACACATTGTATTTAGCCCATTCTCACACCACTACAAAGAACTACCTGAGACTGGGTAATTTATGAAGAAAAGAGATTTGAGTAACTCCCAGTTCCTCAGGCTGTACAGGAAGCATGGCTGGGAAACTTTCAATCATAAAGTGAAGGAGAAGCAAGTACGTCTTCACATGGTGATCAGAGAGAGAAAAATAGTGAAGGGAGAGGTGCTACACACTTTCAGCCAACCAGATCTCATGAGAACTCTATCACAAGAACAGCAAAGGGGAAAGTCCGCCCCCAAGATTCAATCACCTATACCAGACCCCTCCTCCAACACTAGAGATTACAATTCAACATGAGATTTAGGTGGGGGCACAGAGCCAAACCGTATCATACCTACACACATATACATGTACATGTGCGTGTATTTCTCCCTATATTAGTTTTCTATTGCTGCTATAACAAATTACCATAATTCAGTGGCCTAAGACAACACAAACATATTATCTCACAGTTCTGTAGGTTAGAAGTCTGGGTATAGCATGGCGCAGCGGTTTTTTCTGCTTAGAGTCTCACTGGGCTAAAATCAAGATATCAGTGTCTCTGGAGGGAGTGGGGAAGAATTCATTTCCATTTTTATTCAGGTTGTTGGCCAAATTGAGTTCCATGCAGTTGTGGGACTAAGGCCCCATTTCCCTGCTGACTGTGAGACGGGGCTCCTACTCAATCTGCAGAGGCCTCCCACCTTCCCCGACTCATGATGTCATTCATCTTTAAAGCCAGCAACAGCTGTTGGTGTCTTTTCCTGCTTAAATTTCTCTGCCTCCACTTCACTTTTGCCATATCTCTCCCACCAAATTTCCTCTGCCTCAAAGGCTCATGTGATTATATTGGGTTCAACCAGGTAATTCAGGATCACCTCCCTATCTTAAAGTTTATAACATTAATTATATCTATAATATCCCTTTTGCCATATTCACAGGTTCTGGGAATCAGGGTGTGGATATTTTTTTGGAGAGGGGGGCATTATTCTGCTTTACATCACCCAATTTTCTGATACTCTGTGATAAGCATTGTAACTAAGGCACTTAATATGGTAATCTCAATTGGGAAATGGTTAAGAAAAAAAAGTAAATCAGACAGAAGACAAAACCTGTACTACTTTGATTCCAACTTAACTCATGGACAATTAATAGAGCATAATTTAAATTTTTGATGCTTAAATTAATGACTACATAGGTCCAAGCATGGTGGTTCACGCCTGTATTCCCAGCACTTTGGGAGACCTAGGTGGACAGATCGCTTGAGCCCAGAAGTTTGAGACCAGCTTGGGCAATAGGGCAAAACCCCATCTCTACTTAAAAATCCAAAAAATTAGCCAGGTATGGTGGTGCACACCTGTGGTCACAGCTACTTAGGAGGCTGAGGTAGGAGGATTGCTTGAGCCCAGGAGGTTGAAGCTGCAGTGGACTATGATTGCACTGCTGCACTCCAGCCTGGGCAACAGAGCAAAGACCCTGTCTCAAAATAAGTGCATACATACATACATAGTGATTTCTGCAGTGGTATAATGATTGAGAATGAACAGCTGTTGTATATAACTATTCAGTAGGCCAGTGAATAGAAACCTATCCGTTGTACATGGCAAAAGCAGGTCTGTCATAGGCCAGTTGACTTGAAGGTAATAAAACTATTTGAAAGAACAAAGACGTTGTAATTATGACACATCCTTAAATGAACCAGATTCTGTTGGATATATATATGAAAAATTTAAGCATGGGTCTAAAAGTGCCGTAAGAGAAATATTTTAATTTTTTTCGATGAGATCTAACATCAGCATATAGATGGCTTCATCAATTATTGAGAAAAAAACTAAGAAAGGAAAAATGACTGATTGGGATGCTTCATTTTGAAGTCTGATTTTGAAGCCTTTGGGTTGAATGTACCTGTAGGTCTAAATCCTTCAGAATTCGTTGTCATTCTTTCACCAACTCATCTACTTAAATTTCTTTTTTTTTTATAAAGACACTTAAAAAATTTTAACATACTGTCGAACAACAAAATGTATGTGCTAAGCTTTGAAATACATGAAATATATGAGCTGCATGTATCTGAAGTTAAGAAACAGGTCTCTTTATAGATAAATATCACTTAAGATGAAATAAAAATGACTTTAAATTTAAAATATCGCTTTATCTCAAGGGTTAAGTGTTCATGACTTTGAGTGATGTTTTTTTTCTTCACAGCTATTTTTATTCTCTTCTGTATTCTGAAGTGCAGCATTGAATTTCAAAGTTCTTATACTTGCCATCTAAAGTCCTTGCCCTGTTTATTTCTATCAAAATATCATGGAACCCAAGTTGACAATCTAAAATCGTTAAAAAAAAAAGAGACAAAAGTGATAATGAAGGAATGTTCATTTATAAATCATTAGTTATCCCTGGTGCTTTTGTGGTGCTAACATTTAGAGATTAATAAAGGGACCACAGTGAATTAAATAAGCACACACAGGTATTCACTAAGGAGTAAAAGTGCATCTCATTTGAAAAGCACTATTTTCTTAATTCAGAAGAATACCAGTGATTTTTCTTACATTTTGAAGTATTACCCAAGTCTGCTATCATGATGTTAGACACTGTTATGTAAACAGTGCTGATAGTATGTTTTTGTTTGTTTGTTTGTTTTTTGTTTGTTTGTTTGTTTGTTTGTTTTGAGAGGGAGTCTTGCTCTGTTGCCCAGGCTGGAGTGCGGTGGCACGCGGTCTCTGCTCACTGCAAGCTCTGCCCCCTGGGTTCACACCATTCTCCTGCCTCAGCCTCCCGAGTAGCTGGGACTACAGGCGCCCGCTACCGCGCCTGGCTAATTTTTTGTGTTTTTTTAGTAGAGACGGGGTTTCACTGTGTTAGCCAAGATGGTCTCGATCTCTTGACCCCCTGATCTGCCTGCCTCGGCCTCCCAAAGTTGATAGTATCTTTCTAGCTGCTCAACCCAAAATGCAGACTTTTATCATCTATTCTGCAAGTCATTACCTCCAGGTTAACTGAAAACTATTTTTTATTATTAGAAATGCTTTCTAATTCTTTATCATCTTTTTTTGAGGTATCCTTTTTTTTTTAACCTCACCTCAAACGCTTCATATTTATTTTATAAAATTCCCCAAAGATCTTTTTCCATACCGTGTAAGCTTTATTTCCACCTCTAAGTACATAAACTCATGTGCCTTTAGATGTCTTTAGGTGATACTGATTCTTTATTTATAGCTTTGACACTGTTAGAAAAAGGATTTAAAGTAGCTTATATATTTATGGATAAAGAGAGGGCACAGACAATATAAAGGAGTAAATATGAGTTTTGCCAGTTACCTCAAATTTGCTGGATATTTTAATATGACATTGGGGGTAACTGGGCAACGGGGGGTAACTGGGAAAACTTGTATTTTTCTTAATTTACAACAACTTTGCTGAATATTGTAATATGACTTTGGATCGTATAATTCAGGAAATTTTGAGTAATGAAAGAGAAACATATTCTAAATAATTTAGGTAAGTATTTTTCTGGTAAAAGTTATTATTCTGAAACAAAGTTAAAGAAAAAAGTTGTTACGGACTGTTGTTAAATGGCATGGGAGACTTTATTCAGGACTGTTGTGATAGGTGTCAAAACTACGTCAAGGGAGGTAGATTGGCCCAACGCTGAAATCAGGGGATTTATAGCCAAGGTGCCAGTTAAGGGTAATGGAATAATTACTGAGAAGGGACAACATGGGTAAGGGGAATTCTTGCTAAACTGACTTAACAGGATTCCTACTGAATGGCAAGTCAGGGTGACCAAATATCAAGGATGTGAGTTGAAGAATTTGACTAGGTACTGCGAATGATCAGTTTTCAGTAGTGAAGAGATTCTCTCTAAACTGACTTATCAGGAATTTTACTAAAATTGGACTCCACAAGATCAGACACTGAAGCCCAAGGTCAAGGCTTACCTAGTTGTGAAGAGGGCTCACAGGAACCTGGCTCGAGCTTGGTCAAGGAGAGTGTCAGTTTTTTAATGACCAAGGCAAGGGAAGAACACGTTGGCATACAAAGTTCGCATTGTGCAAAACAGTAAAGAATACTTGTCATTCTCTACATTTCCCTGAAATTAAACTTAGATCTGATTTTATCATTTGATTTTTGGTTTTTTAATAGAAGTACATGGCACCGAGTAGGTAGGCAAGATGGCATTTAAACAGAGTGGTGAGGGAATGAGCCATGGGAATATCTTAGTGCCCAAATTCAGCTACCCTATGGCATGGTGCATGGGGTACTGGAAAAACTATGGCGAACTCACTGTGAGTGGAGTGAAGTGGTCAAAAGACAGGGAAGTACTGCTTGGGGGAGGAGGTATAGCAGAGATCAAATCATTTTGTGTCCAGAATTGATGGGTTCTTTGTCTTGCTGACTTAAAGAATGAAGCCAGGGACCCTCGCAGTGAGTGTTACAGTTCTTAAAGATGGTGTGTCCGGAGTTAGTTCCTTCAGACATTCAGATGTGTCTGGGGCTTCTTCCTTCTGGTGGGTTCGTGGTCTGACAAGCGTGAAGCTGCAGACTTTCATGGGGAGTCTTACAGCTCATAAAGGCAGCGTGGACCCAAAGAGTGAGCAGCAGCAAAATTTATTGCAAAGAGCGAAAGAACAAAGCTTCCACGGAGTAGAAGGGGACCAGACAGGGTTGCTGCTTACTGGCCCCGCTGCCTGCTTTTATTCCCTTATCTGACCCCACCCACATCCTGCTGATTGGTCCATTTTACAGATAGCTGATTGTTCTATTTTACAGAGAACTGATTGGTCCTTTTTAACAGAGTACTGATTGGTGTGCTTACAATCCTTGAGCTAGACACAGAGTGCTGGTTGGTGCGTTTACAATCCTTGAGCTAGACAGAGTGCTAGATGGAAAAGTTCTCCAAGGCTCCATCCGGGTCAGGAGCCCAGCTGGTTTCACCTGGTGGATCCTGCACTGGGGCTGCAGGTGGAGCTGCCCGCCACTCCCGAGCCAGGCCTGCACTCCTCAGCCCTCCAGCGGTGAATGGGACCGGGCGCCACGGAGCAGGGGGCTGCGCCCCTTGAGGAGGCTCAGGCCACGCAGGAGCCCATAGCAGCGAAGGAGCTCAGACATGGCAGGCTGCAGGTCCCAAGCGCTGCCCCCCGGGGAGCCAGCTAAACCAGGCGAGAATTTGAGTGCAGCACCGGGGGGCCGGCACTTCTGGGGAACCCGGTGCAACCTCTGCAGTTGCTGGCCCAGGTGCCAAGCCCCTCACTGTCCTGGGCCAGCGGCGCCGGCACGCCGCTCCATGTGCGGGAGCCCGCTGAGCAGGCGCCTGCCAGAACTTGCACTGCCCTGCGAGCGCCACTCGCAAGCCCCGGGTTCTGCCACCTCTGGCTCCACACCTCCCCACAAGCTCCCGCCTCAGCCAGCCCAGAGAGGGGCTCCCACGGTGCCACGGCGGGCTGAAGGGCTCCTCAAGCGCCGCCAGAGTGGACGCCAAGGCCGAGGAGGCACCGAGAGTGAGGCCTGCTAGCACATAGTCACCTCTGAATTTCAGACCTTAAAACCCACTGTGCGATCTTTTACTTTAACTCTGAATGACATAGGAGGCCATTGGAGGATTCTGAACAGGGAAAAGATGTGGCTTACATTTTAGAGAGATCAATTTGAGTGCTGTGATGAGATAGATTATAGGAAAGTAAGGACGGCAGAAGAGAGATCAATTAGGAGGTTTCTGAAGTACTGCAGAGGAGGCATAATGGTGGCCCTTTTCAGGATAGTGTCTGTGGAAATGGTAAGTAGTTGGTGGTCATATTCTGAATATGTTTTGAAGGTAGAAATAAAGAGTTCACTGACTGATGACAGAATAAGATAACTTTTTTTGAGATGGGGAAGATTGCAGAAAAAGATAGGTTATTTGTGGGAAGAACAGCAGTTTGGTTTTTGACTTTTCTTTTTTATTTTATTTTATTTTATTTTTTGAGATGGAGTCTCACTCTGTCACCCAGGCTGGAGTGCTGTGTTGCCATTTTGGCTCACTGCAAGCTCAGCCTCCCGGGTTCACGCCATTCTCCTGCCTCAGCCTCTCAAGTAGCTGGGACTACAGGCGCCCGCCACCATGCCCGGCTAATTTTTTGTATTTTAGTAGAGACGGGGTTTCACCATGTTAGCTAGGATGATCTCGGTCCCCTGACCTCGTGATTCGCCCGCCTTGGCCTCCCAAAGTGCTGGGATTACAGGCGTGAGCCACTGCGCCCAGCCGACTTTTCTTTAACTCACAGTGCCTATTAGACTTCCAAATGAAAGAGTTAGATTGAGCCTAAGGACAGACAAAATGGACATGTAACATTAGAATGAAGGTTTCGGAAGTACCTGTCTTGGGACTTAGCATTGAAACCCGGATTTAATCAGTTATAATGCATTAGTAGATCAAATAATGAAGGGACAAAAAATATTCTATGGAGAAAAACAGCATAGGAAGGTTTGAGGAGCTAAGAAAGTGACATTCCTATAAACAATTGATAAAGGCCAGGAGTATACTAAACAAAGCAAAGAGTGGCATGAACCATTGGATCTGAACACCTAGGAAGTGAGAATATATAGATAGGTCTAATGATTGATGTCCACAGTAATCATTTATTTCTCTGTGTCTTCCTCCTTTGCTTCTACTAGTCATCCAAGACTGGCTTAAAAATCCCTGTTTAGGGTGCAATCACCTGGGTTATTTCATGACACTAAGTAAACAACTACATAGTGCTTTCTGAATCTTGTTGCACTTGCCTGTTTTCTGGTCATCTTCTCCAGCATACTATAAGTTCTTTAAGAAGAAGGCCTATAGTACACGAATAATTATTGAACAAACGAGTAAATAAACCTTTGCACTTCAAATAAAATCTAAGTGATAATTGTCCCTGTCCTCACCCAACTCATGTCATGCCACTCTTCACTTTGTTTACTATACTTCAGCCACCTTTATCAATTGTATATAGGAATATCACTTTCTTAGCTCCTCAAGCCTTGAGGATTTTCCTCTGCTGTTTTTCTCCATAGAATACTTTTTGTCCCTTCATTATTTGATCTGCTCATGTATTATAACTGATTAAATCTGGGTTTAAATGCTGAGTCCCAAGACAGGTACTTCCTAAACATTCATTCTAATCTTACATGTTCATTTTGTCTCTCCTAACAGTTCTAATGTGAGAATTAATAGCATTTATCACAGTTTGTAGATTTATAACGATTGTATGATTATTTGTTTACTATCTGTTTCTCAATAGAATCTATGAGAACAAAAGACCATGTCTGTTTTAATCATTAATAGGTACCTAGCCCTTGCCACTGCACAAGACACTTTATAGGCCCTTTAAAAAATTCTTAGCATAAGTGAAAATAAAAAGTTCCACATATTTGTATTATTATCACTGAATGTGGATTATATAATCAGTATGTTTGTGATTTTGGGATAACATAAAACTATAACACCTTTTGATAAACATGTTTTAATCTGTTTTCTCCTAAATTTGGGAAAATATGTGCTAATGGAATAAGAATTAGTCTCCCACTTGCCCAGCAGCACCTGGGTTTTATAAGTATGTAAACATTTTCCATTTTTTACGGAAAAAATGTACTTTCAAGATTTGGATCACCTCAGGGAATGTTCCATTTCCTTTCTTCACTAGTTCAGCATGTGATGTAGAAGAGCCTATCCAAAATGAATGTGAACTTCTGAGACACCATTAATATGAGCAACTATTTTTCAAAGTCAGTTTTATTGAAAACAGAAGTTTAAGAAACTTAAATAAATTACTATTTATGTGGAAATTACTATTATGTGGTAAATTTGTGGATCTAGAGAACAGTTTTTCTTATCATTTACTTTATCTTCTAACTCTTTGTTGAGATAACAAGATCAATATAAATACCTCATAAAAATTATTTTAGAATTTTCAAACCAATAATGGTTAGGCATATATTATTTAGACTAAATTTTACAACTCTTATTTATAAATATATGTGTATATATTTATAAAATTAAATAGAGTTATTTCCAAATTTATACAAAGAAGCTATAGCTATTGAAACTTAGAAAATACTAAGTATTCCAGTTTCGTGAGTATGAAAGACTACTTATAAAATTAAATATTATTTAATTGTCATTTCAGTTAATTATTTGAGCATACAAAGAGGATGGAACTATCACCTAAATCAATTTAAATATTATTTATCTCACCTCTGCAATTGCTAAAGTATGGAAGCACTACTATAATTAGGATTAATTACTCATATAATTAGAAGTAATGGACATTTGGAAACAGGAAGAAGAGACTAGATCCCTTATTCCTCTGAGATTTCCTCTCAAGGACCCCTCCATACAAAAGTGACAACATGAAATTCTCAGGCCCATTATTTTATACTGCTGTTTGTAATACTAAAATATACTAAATTTCATTTTGAGAAGATACATAAAACTCATTAGAATATAGAAAAAAGAAATGTTTGAAAACTGTAAGCTTCTGAACTGCTAGTAGAAGAATTAGCTGAAAATTATAATGTTGCACCTTGCTGTTGTCATTTCAAAGGGTCTTTGGAAAAATCTGCTTGAATTAATAAAATATATTTAATAAGGGATTAGCCTTCCAACTATTTCTATAGTATTTAATATTTTAAATTATTGATATGCTCATATTAGAATATATATACATTTAACATATACCCCTCATTTAGCCTTCTAACACTGCAAATATGACTTGTAGGTCCTCAAAACTATAGAAAAAGGAAAATAAGAGGAAACTTTTCATAATGCAGTCACAATAAAAATGTTGACAACTCTTCGATTCTATTTAGCTCATTTACAAACTATAAATAATAGACTGTATTTATTAACATTTATTTGCCTAACAACAGACATTTAATTCATTGATTAACATTTTGAAAGCATCCAAGGTTAAATAAAAAAAAAAAGAAATATTAACATTTGTATTAGGAGAGAATCTAGATAAATCATATGAGAGAAAGTACATTCAAACATTTCCTCACAGTAGAAATTGAGAGTGCTTTGTTGAGTTTTCTTATTTCTTTTCAATCTTTCAATTTTTCTTTTCCAGTCTAAATTTTTAAAGGGTTGACAGAAGTGTCACTAATATGTTTCTTCAAAGAAACAGTATATAAGTTACTGAACAAAAATTCGATTTCTTTAGTGTTTATACACCTTTCCAAACCAAAATTTACCTTAATGTTTATATTAATCGTATTAGTGGCAGCAGATGATACTCTTCAATCTTTAGGTATGATGATAACATCTGAAGAAGTTTCATAAACAAGTTGCTTTCACTACCACTTGTACTGATAATATTCAGTGATATTATAAAGAACTATATAAATGCCATGATTTTTAGTTCCTATCTTACTGAAATCTTTACTATTTATTTTCTTTATATGTATCTAATTTAAAATGAAAACTATATCTTCTTTGAAATTAATTCTTTTTCCAGGTTAATCTCTTGGCTTTTGGAGTTATTATATACAAAGTTTTTCGTCACACTGCAGGGTTGAAACCAGAAGTTAGTTGCTTTGAGAACATAAGGTAAATGTGTCTTTAAGTTCACTTTTTTTTTTTTTTTTTTTAGTAATTAAAAGCTGTAGTAACTCGATAATTTTGGGAATTATTTTTAAATGATTTCGTACTTTACCATACTTAAAAGACATATTGGAAAATAGCATTTAGTACGTATATTAAGACTACAATTACTACAGATTAAGTGGTAAGAAGCAATTTTTTCAAACATACACCCTTTGAAAGGGAAAAGATGATGACTGTATTTTAAGGCAAGGAAGGCCTTAGTGATTTTCTTTTGTAAAATGTTTTTCAGAACTTAATAACTGTTTCTTTTTTGTTATTCCTAGTTTACATGTTGTCATGACTTTTCCTTTACACCCACCCCCTCCATCCCACCCCCTGCTTTAAAACTGATTTATTGAAACCTTGAAAATGATTTGTTCAGGAAGAGCTGAATTATGCTATAGGGAACACTGGAAACAACGTACTATTTGTGTTGCTTGGGAACACTCCTGTAGTTTCAATACCTTGCACAAGATTTATAGTTGGGATTTAGTAAATGTTTGATCAATTACTTTCTTTTAGTCCTCACCAGTCATGGTTTCATGTAGTGTACTGGTTTTAATAAAGTTGAAAATGATTCATTTTCTGAAGTATACTGCTAAAATATCTACTGCAACGAAGAATGAATCGACTAAAAATGAATGAGAGAATAATCATTAGTTGCTTCATTTCCAAGGCAGTGTCCTTAGTGAGCAGGATAGAGTATTGTTTTGCCAAAAGTCACAGGCATTCTGCTGAAAAGATTTAAGAGTGGTGTGTGTATTTTTTCTTTAATTTTTAAGAAAACAGTATTCTGTAATGAATTTATCTTGACATATTTTTGTATTGCAAAAGCAAAACAAAATAAAACAAAACCCTGATTTTATATCCTACACGTTCTTTTCTTCTAAACCTGAAAGGAAAGCAGAGCCTCCTTTGATGTCATAGATATGTGCTGACCCCAGTCCACATGGTATACTTTTCAGAGTTTCTTAGGGAAAATACTTCCTAACAGATATATGTCTTACCTTCAGGAATTCCTGCAACATTACCTTTGAAATCAAAGCATGCACACTGCAGTACACCAGACAAAAATATTTTAAGATTAAGGAAATTGCTTACTCTTAAACATAATTCCATGTTTTGGTACTAGTAATTTGACTTTGGAAGCACATCCCTGCCATGGTTCAGTAGCATACCCTAAAGGCTGTCCCACTTAACTGCAGCACAACTTAGCAGTTTTGAATTTCTATTGGGTCTTTGTAAAAGGTTTCTTGGTTATAGTGAAAACTCACCTCCCACATAATTTGAGTAATTTGGGAGATGTGTTAACTATATGTGGCTTTCTTCACTGACGCATTTCTAATATGTGATAGGTCTTGTGCAAGAGGAGCCCTCGCTCTTCTGTTCCTTCTTGGCACCACCTGGATCTTTGGGGTTCTCCATGTTGTGCACGCATCAGTGGTTACAGCTTACCTCTTCACAGTCAGCAATGCTTTCCAGGGGATGTTCATTTTCTTATTCCTGTGTGTTTTATCTAGAAAGGTAAACAATTTCTTATTTTGGTCGAGTCTAGTATATTCATGTAACATCAGTTGCCGAATTGATAGAAAATTCTTACTATCATAGATTTATAACTTCTGCCTTTATTGCCTAAATCACCTAGCTGTTCATAGGAAAATATGCTTTTTAAATAACCTTGATATTAGAGATATAAATAACTTAAATGAGCATATTCTGAGCTATAATACTTTAGAAAACCACATATAACAATTTATTGTGATTTGAAAAAAAATTAAATGTGATTGTTATGTAACATTTCTTCCTTTCCTTTTTTAAATTTTTAGATTCAAGAAGAGTATTACAGATTGTTCAAAAATGTCCCCTGTTGTTTTGGATGTTTAAGGTAAACACAGAGAGTGATGGATAATTACAACTGCACAAAAATAAAAATTCCAAGCTGTGGATGACCAATGTATAAAAATGACTCATCAAATTATCCAATTATTAACTACTAGACAAAAAGTATTTTAAATCAGTTTTTCTGTTTACAGTATAGAAACTGTAGATAATAAGGTAAAATTATGTATCATATAGATATAGTATGCTTTTCTACGTGAAATGGTTCTGTCAAAAATAGTATTGCAGATATTTGGAAAGTAATTGGTTTCTCAGGAGTGATATCACTGCACCCAAGGAAAGATTTTCTTTCTAACACAAGAAATATATGAATGTCCTGAAGGAAACCACTGGCTTGATATTTTTGTGACTCATGTTGCCTCTGAAACTAGTCCCCTACCACCTTGGTAATGAGCTCCGTTACAGAAAGTGGAACATAAGAGAATGAAGCGGCAGAATATCAAACAGTGAAAAGGGAATGACTGTTAAAATAATAAGATGTATTTTGAATAAACTTGTTTTTTCTGTAGACTAGCTGAGAAATTGTTGACATAAAATAAAGAATTGAAGAAACACATTTTACCATTTTGTGAATTGTTCTGAATTTAAATGTCCACTAAAACAACTTAGACTTCTGTTTGCTAAATCTATTTCCTTTTCTAATATTCTGAAACAAAAAAGGTTTACCTCCACAAAATGAAAAAAAAGCAAAAAAAGATCTGTTTCTAAGGTTAGACAGAGATATATACTATTTTCATATTTATTTCACAGATTGCGACTTTGGATATTTAATCAGTAAAATACAAATGTGTCAAGGTATAATATTGTTTATGCCTATCAATGTAAAAACTGTAATAAAGCTGAAGTATTCTATTCTATTACCTTTCAGTGAAGTGAAAGTTATACTATCTCATTAGTATATTTGAATCCTTTATTATTTTTAATTTTAGAAATATTGCAGTTCACATTGCAATATTCCCTTTTAATTTACTATTTTAAAAGGGGTATTATAAATATGAAAGTATTTATAAAGTGAATTGCTATTTTTTCTTTTCAGAAAAGTACACATTTAAAATTGTTATTGTTAACAAAGAAATCATGGAGAACTATAGAGGTTTTCACAGTGGATCCATTTTCTGACCATTTTCTACTATCTATTAAATCATGTCTGCTTAAATATATAGCTTCTATCTATCTTTAAATCTTCTCATTAAAATGTAGAAGCAGTGACTTTGATCTCAAAAATAGGTAATTTTTCTTTGCCTACCTGTAAAAGTGTGCCAATACACTAAATTTGTGATTTTAAATTAATTTCTCCAGCTGTTGAAATGAAGCCTGCCAAATCTTGCTCTAACAAATAAAATGTTATCTAAATAAAGCAATTCTGCTACAGGTTTGCTGAATTCCTGTTCTCAAGAAAGATGAGCTACCTGCCAAAGGGTCTTTTACACTTTTAGAGAATCCATGATAATAACTTCTCATTATCTTCTAATTTCTTACCTGGTAAACCTGTGACCTATTATTATCAGTGCCATTGCAGGATAATGTTCTAGAAATGTGATACTGAAAATACTCATCTGTTTAATAGATGTATTCAAAACTTTATGTGGTAGACAGAATAATGCCCCCTCCCCAAAAAATGTCCATGCCCTAATCTTCAGAACCTCTTAATATGATAGATTACATGGTGAGGAGAATTCAAGTTGCAGATGACACTAAGGCTGTTAATCAGCTGACCTTGAGATGGGGAGATGATCCTAGATTATCCGGGTGGGCCCAGTGTCATCACAGCGTCCATGTAAGTGAAGAAGAGATTCAGAAGGAGGGCAGGAGTTGCAGTGATGCAGTGTGGTGCAGACTTTACCAGCCATTGCTGGCACTGAAATGGAACTCCACAAACCAAGGAATGAGGACAGCCTCTAAAAGCAGAAAAAGGCAAGGAAATGTATTTTTCCCTGGCATCTCCAGAAGGGACTCAGCCCTGCTGATAACTTTGTTTTAGCTCAGGGAAACCCATTTCAGACTTCTAAACTCCAGACCTATATGATAATAAGTTTATGGTGTCTTAAGCCGAGTTTGTGAATAGTTTGTTACAGCAGCCATTAGGAACTAATACGATGGAAATATTTATGTAATAAGATATTCGGAGATGAACTACTGTTCAAATCATTAGGGCAAGTGTTCACCCAACTGTCTTCTTTTCATCCACCTTTCCATAGATATCATTGGACAAAGCTTATATTTGCTAGTATGACAGTTAAGAGCTTCTCATATCTACTTCCCTCCTCAGTTTTCATTTTTGCCTAACAGGTTTATCCAGTTATACCAAACTATTTCTCTTTCTCCAAATTTGCCATGGTTTACTGAATTCCCCTTTTCTGGAATTTCCTCCTTGTGACAATCATTACTCTGGCAAATATTACTTGTCCCTAATGCATCTTTCTTTAGGAAACCTTCTCTGACTCACACAAGGAATTAATCACTTCTACCTTTGTCTCACCACTCTATCTATTACTTATCTATTTAACATTTATTACACTGTATTGTAATTATTTAGCCCAGCTCAGGACATTCACTGGAGGGTGTTTTGTTGTTCCTTTAAGACAGGTACCCTTTTCATTTTGGGTTTCGTGAATCAATGTTACTTATCTTCTGTTGCTTCCTGAACACGTTTGACGTCATAACAGGTCTGCACCCCCTGAGCAATCTGGCCTTTGCTCTTTTGCTTTACCTATTCCATTCTGGAAGCCCGCTTAGCCAGTCCGTTCATGCTTGTCTCACACACACATCATGCAATTAGGTGGAAAGGGATGACCCAGCAACTTCAAATTAGTAAAGTAGAGAAGGCAGAGGAATTAGGCCAGCAATATAGCCTTGAGCATGTATTATTCAATTCAACTTTTTCAGAAAAGACATTGTTGGAGGATTTGTAAGGAGCTTTCCAAAATAATAAAAGTCATGCTTCATTTTCCGTGTGGTTGTCTTTCTTCGTGTTATTCCTTATTCCACTTCCTCATTTGATAGTGAGTTAGGTAAATATTAAGATTCAAGACTCAATCACCTTAACCTGTAAAATATATCACAAGATCATCAGTAAATACTAAATTACAAACTCTTCTTTTCTTCATAAACAAGGGGGAGTTGTAAAATCTCAGAAGATTCAATCGAATAACTCGATACTTTAAGCTTGGCCTAAAGCAATGAGATGGACAGACACCAGAGAAGTATAAGATAAATTCTCTGACTGTGTGAAAACTTGCTATTAACTAGAGATGTAATAATCCCCTAATAAAAAATATGTTGATTGACTGATTACACTGCAGTTGAGAAAAATTTATTTACATGCATTGTAACAATTAGAAATAACATGAGAGTCTATGAACAAATAATCCACAATCTTCATACTAGGCATAACTAACAAGACTTTCATAATTTGATGATGACATCATTTCTTCAGTCCTTTTCAATTTAATGCCAGCCCCATAAAATTAAATGCTGACTCTGCATCATTTATTTTCTCTATATTCTATCTAACTTTCAATACACATCTTCACTGCCCTACAAAATAGGGTCCATTTGTATATATCACATTATTGTCTAATTTCTCCAACATGAAATTTTTGAGGAAAGCATGAATTATGAATTCAATATGAATCCAGAAATCGTACCCCATTGTTCAAGTTTTCCCCCTACCTGCAATGTCTTCTTGATGCAAATTTTACCCATCATTCAAGACTTCACATTATGAAGCTCTCTGGTCAATTTGGTCCTTATTAATTTCCACAATCACTACCACTATAGCACTTACAGGGTGTACATGATAACATAGCACTTAATAAGAATCATTGTAAAGTCATCATTCAGTGCTCAAGCTTCAAATTCCTAGGTTTTAGATTATAGATAGGAGTTAAATAACTTAGTAAAGGCATTTAAAGAAAATATTTCTTCCTTGAACGTTGATGCAGTTTTGAATAAACTGTGCTATCCCATTTAATTCTCACACTAACATATGCAACTCTATCCTTGTCTTTTCAATATGAAAAGTGTCTAATGTCACACAGGTAGGAAATAGCAAAGTTAGTTTTCAAACTCAAAGCTGCAGCTCCCCTATAGCTGCTCCCCTATAGGAGCTCTCACAAACTTGCTCAGACTCAAACAAGGATTGAAAATGGCTGGATTCATACCCAAGCTTTCTGCCTCTGTAGGGTGTATTCCACAGCTATACATTTGTATAGTGTAAGGATAATATTCCAGTTTACAATTATGTTCTCTTGAGGCTAGAGGAAACATGGCATACTTTTTTATTTTTTGTTTGAGACTGAGTTTTGCTGTTGTCACAGAGGCTGAAGTGCAATGGCGTGATCTCGGCTCACTGCAGCCTCCGCCTCCTGGGTTCAAGTGATTCTCCTACCTCAGCCTCCTGAGTAGCTAGGATTACAGGCATGCACCACCATGCCCAGCTAATTCATTGTAATTTTAGTAGAGATGGAGTTTCTCCATAATGGCCAGATGGTCTCAATCTCTTGACCTCGTGATCAGCCCGCCTCATCCTCCCAAAGTGTTGGGATTACAGGCATGAGCCACCGCGCCCAGCCGACATACTTTTTTAACATGGGATTTTAGTATCTTTTCTACATGCATCTGTGATTTGAAATAAGTGTATAGCATAAGTTTTAAGTTAAAGTGTTTTTATTCTTTTTCTCTCTGCTTCGCTACCCTTTCCTTGTACATTTATTCCCATCCCCCATTCCTACTCACACTCTCAGCCAGGTAATTCATGTTAACCAACTGGCATATATTCTTGCATATTGTTCTTCCTATTCATATCATCATATTGAGAACATTAATATGACATCACATTATAAAAATGTCTATGTTACCTGCTTTCCTCACTTATTAAATTAACAAGTATAGCCCATTAATTCATTTCATGGCTGAAAAATATTTTATATTGAGGATGTACCATAATTGCACAGCTGATATACAATCTGAACTAATGCAGTAATATATTGGAAGCACTCACTGCCTTTCAGAAATAATGTTCCCTATGCCATACAGCTTGGTTTTGTTATTGAAAATACCAAATGCTAATGTTATTTTTTATCTTAAGATGAATGTGGACCCATGTTGATGAGCCAAACAATCATAACCCTTTCACTGATGTAAAGGTTGTTTGTTGTTTCTAGTAAGTATTCAGTGAAAATCATACTATGGATTTGAGATCCACAAAGCTCCTTGAGCATTTTCATGTAAGGGAAAAGGATTTGAATTATTTACCCTACATTGATGGCTTGAGCGAGCATTAAGATTGGTAAACAATCTGAAAGTACAGAACATTTTACCTGGTATTTCATTCAGACATTGCACATCACAGGTTTGTATGATAGTTATGATTAATATAAAATGAGAGGGTTAGTTTAGCCGCAACAGATCTCTTTTGGTGCCAATGTACTATGTTTCTAATTCCAACCCCCCATTTTGAGGCAATGTAAATAATAAGGTCTATAAAGTATATTACAATTTTATGCACTCAAAAGTAAGGGGAAAAATAATAGGTTTCTTTCAAAATTGTCCTTTAGAAATGTGGTTTTTTTCCCTTTCAGGCTGCAATTTGCCATATATCAACATCTAAGGGCCAGGCAGCTCGACCTGAAAATGATTATTTTCTTTCTTTTCCTTAATGTATCGGAAAGTGGATCTAAAAGAACTTTCAGTATGCAGGGGGGTTAATTATCTTGGCAGTCAGTTAAGCTTTGGAAGTTTTAGGTGATAAGAACAGAGCCCTAAAAAAGACTCCCTGCTACTGCTGCCTGCTGTGAAGAAACAGCCATGTGTTGCCACCATTGCAAATATCGCTCAAATTACCTTGAAATCCCCCTGCTTTTCTGTACATCCTGGCTCCTGGAGAGCAGCACTGTGCCAGTGAGGTCATTTATTCTGTCACATCAACCCACACGGCAATCATGACAACTACATCTTTCACTCAATCTAATACAGGAGGCTTTTCTGCAAGACCTTAGATGACCCAAGTGAGGAATGTAATTATTCAAAACAACAGTGCTTCTTGTTCCTCAAGTGCTGCCAACTTCTCTGCAGAGCCACCTAAATGCTCCCCAATTTTATCTTCTCACTCAGATCAGTTTCTCAGATTCTCCTAAAGGAGTGTGTAAATAAACAATCACTTCTTACATTTTAGAACTTTACTTTCAGAGACGCAGTAACAGTGGTGTGGATGCAAGCTCAGATTCTGCAGTCAGACCACCTTGGCTAGATTTCCCTTCCTAACAGAGTTAGTTGTATAACCTTGGGCAAGTTACAACCCTAGACCACAGTTTATCATCTCGGAAATAGAGATAACAATGACATAATGTTGTTTTCAGAATTAAATCACTTAATATATGGAAGATAATTAATACAATGATGAACACATGGCAAATAGCATCTAAGTATTAGCTAATGTTATTCTAACCTAGATGAACAATTACTGATCATGCACTTACCAGGTACTAGTGACTGTTCTCAGTATGTGGTGGAGTTAACTGGTAAAAATCATGAAAACTGAGAAAAAATATAAATATGTTGTTCAAAGTGAGACCTCCACATTATTGATTTATCAGCAAGTTATTTCTGAAACAAGCAAGGAAACAGTAAAAACAAGTGAGTCATAATGAAGTCAAATTGTAGACGTACTTTATTTTCTATCACCTCCCAATCTAGTTTCTCCCACCCCTCATTTCACCCCACCCAAAAACTCCAATTTCAAGTTTTATTGCCCTCTAATATGGAGCTGGAAGTATGCCAGAGAGAAGTTTAAATGTTTGACTTTGTTGATGTGTTCTCTGGAGTGCGGTTGCAGCCCAGGTCCCACATTCTCTATACACACAGAAACTCTGCCCCTGCAGGTGCTAATGTTCTTCAGTTAAAATTAAAGTGGTTTTACTATAAAAAATCTTCATCAATATGTTTTTATTTAAATATAAATATTATTAGTATTTACATGAAGCTAAAAAATATTTTCTCTTTAAACATAGTGCATATAAACAAAGACATTTTGGTATTCTCAACTTTCCATGTACTACCATAAATAAGGAAGAAATTTAAAGTGGTATCATTTGGGTACCTTTTTCAGTATATATATATTCAATGTATTATATATATAAAGAATATATATACATGTAAAGAATATATATAAAGAATATATATGTAAAGAATATATATATAAAGAATATATATATATATAAAGAATATATATATACTTTGTTCAGGACACTTTCCAGTCATTTTATTTGCTCTTGCCTAATTTAAGATGACAGAAAGTATGCTCCTTTAAAACACAATCCTGATATCTTTAAAGGAAAAAGCAAATGAGCTATTTTAATACTTGAGAAAAACTGATAAGGGAATTGCCAGTAGAAAAGAAGAAATATTCTTTAATAAATACCAATTACTTGTTTGTAAAATGCATTTGGCTTTACCTATTATTTATGCTATTTAAATGTTCAGCATTGTTAACTGAACAACAGATTTCTTTGTTGTCACATAAAAGTAATTTCTAGCTTCCATGTTTAGTAAACTAGATATTACAAATTTTTGAGATAAAAATTAACTCGGAATTTTATTATTTGCTAATTTGAGAATTCAGATTTTCATTATATCTGCCACCCTCATCTGCCAATCTCGTTATTTTCATGAAGAATGCCTCAGAGATTAGAAACACAGTTCTTTATTCTTCTATGCACTAAAGGGTAAGACATATTTAGTATTGTGTGATTTTTTTCCAAGCAGAATTTGCATTCATAGATAGAATAAGCTGAATAAGTCTACATAGTCAAACATTTTTTTTCTACTTGCTCCAATAACACTAACAAATAGGAAGCTCTTGCTTGCTCCCCAAAACTCCATTTCCTTGAAAGCAGAAGTGTAACATTACTTCTTAGTATCCTTCCATTTTCTTTGTGAGACTCAGAAAAGGTAAATGGATTAATATATATATTTTTGACTTGGACATGATGTGAATTTCATACATAAAGAATTATGTACATATGATCCTACAAAATGAATTTCAGGTGCTTTACAAAGATGGATAAAATATAAACTGGATAATATGAATATAAAACAAGAAATTACAGTCAAAGGAAAAACAAGGGTACTGTCGTACAACAGAGGTAAAAACTTTAATAAAATATGATTGCTTTATTCACTTAAGTTCTGTCCTGTTATCTGTTGCCGTGTAACAAACCACTCCTTCATCCTGCCTCAAAACAGTGATTCAATATTGTTTCTCACATTTCTGTTGGTTGACTGCCTCAGTAGGGTAGTTATCACCCAGAGTTTCTCATGCAGCTGTGGTCAGATATTAACTAGGGCTACAGTGATCTGACATGGCTTTCCACTGTAATCTTGACAGGAGCTGCCCACCAAACACCCATTTATGGTCTCTCCATGTTATTTGGGTTTCACACAGTACAGATTCTGGGATCCTTGTGGGAGCATCCTGAAAGCAAGCATTACAAAAGGTTCTAGTAGAGACTGCAAACCTTCTTATTACCTAACCTCAGAAGTCATATCACTTACTTTTGTGAAAGCAGTCAGTCACAAAGCCCACCCCGACTTAGGAGGAAGGAGAAATAGATCCATATCTTAATGGAATACTAATAAGGTCACATTGCCTAAGAGCATGTGGGCATGAGAAATATTATTGAGGTCCTTTTTAGAAAATACAATCTGCCATAAGGTTTTTTTTTTTTTTTTTTAATTATACTTTAAGTTCTGGGACACATGTGCAGAATGTGCAGGTTTGTCACATAGGTATACACGTGCTGTAGTGGTTTGCTGCACCCATCAACTAGTCATCTACATTAGGTATTTCTCTGAATGCTATCCCTCCCCTAGCCCCCCACCCTGCCATAAGTTTTATGTTCTTGCTAATATCTATATATCACAGTAATATCCTTACATTAGACAAAGCAATGCATTTTATAGGACTATTGCCTGTAGTGTCCTTGAGTGTAGACCAATGAAATTGCACCAAAGAACAATTCAGTTAAAGCAACAAAAGCCATAACAATCCCAAAGTATATGGGCTAGGTAACTACTTTATGCTCTTGTAGCTTTACTAAGGAGTACATTTTTAAAATCAGTATCAGTCCTCTCCATATTGTATTCTAGTATTTTGAACACAAGTATTCTGATTGCTAGTAATAAGGCCCTCTTTGAAAAAAATAAATTAATAAAGGCATTCTATAAGTAGAATTCTTTTTAGAAATCCTACATAGTTTACTCATTCTCACTCTCCAACTACACCACTGACTTGAGTCAGCCAGTCAATTATTTTAATATATAAAAGTTTTGAGAATTAATGCCATTTTAAAAAACACAAATCCAAATATTGAATTAGTTTAACATAGTTTTGCTGCACCTTTTAAGACTCAGAGCACTTTTTTCCCTTAGTATACCAATTAAGATATGAGAGACCTCACAGAACATAGATCAGGGAGCATTAACATGATATAATACAGAATTTTCACATTCTTCCACCATCATCCATCCATGATTCTTCACTCTATGATATGGTTTAGATGTGTATCCCCTCCAAATCTCATGTTGCAATGTAATCTCCAATGTTAGAGGTGGAGCGTGGTGCGAGGTAATTAGGTCATGGGGGTGGGTTCCTTATGAATGGTTTAGTGACATCCTCTTCATGATAAGTGAGCTCTTGCTCAGATAGTTCATGTGAGATCTGGTTGTTTAAAGGAACATGAAACCCACCCTGCTGCCCCCAGCCCTTTGTCCATCTCTCACTACGTGATGTGCCTGTTCCTCCTTCACCTTCCACCATGATTAGAAGCTTCCCAAAGCCCTCACCAGCAGCAGATGCCAGTACCATGCATCTTGTATGGCCTACAGAATCATGAACCAAAATAAACCACTTTTCTTTATAAATTACCCTGTCTCAAGTATTTCTTTATAGCAACACATAAACAGATTAACACAGAAGATTAATACTGAAGAGAGGGGCATAGCTATAAAGATATCTGAAAATGTGGAAGCAGCTTTGGAACTGGGTAATGGGCAGAGGGTGGAATAATTTGGAGGTCTCAAAAGAATACAGGAAGACAGGGTCAAGTTTGGAACTTCTTAGAGACTTTTTAAGGGGTTGTAACCAAAATGCTAATAGAAATATTGACAGTGAAGGCCAGGCTGACAAGGTCTCAGATGGAAGTGAGAACTTTATTGGAAACTATAGTAGAAGTCACCTGTGTTATGCCATAGCAAAGAACTTGGCTGCATTGTGTCCACGTCCTAGGGATCTGTAGAAGTTTGAACTTAAGAGTGATAACTTAGGGAATCTGGTAGAAGAAATTTCTAAGCAGCAAAGTATTCAAAATGTGGCCTGGCTACTGCTAGCAGCCTATGATCAGATACTGAAGCAAATAAATAACTTACAGTTAGAATTTAAATTTAAAAGGGTAGCAGAGTGTGAAAGTTTGGAGGATTTGCAGTCTGGCTATGTGGTAGAGAAAGAAAAAGCATTTTCAGGACAGTAATACAATCAGGCTATGGAAAAAGCATTTTCAGGAGAGTAATACAATCAGGCTATGGAACAATTGCTAGCTGGAAAGATTAGCATGATTAAAAGGGAGCTAGAGTGCTAATATCCAAAACAATGGAAAAGGTTTCAAAGGTATTTCAGAGATCTTGAAGCCAGCCCCTCCTATCACAGGTCCAGAGGCCTAAAAGGAAAGAGTGGTTTCAGGAGCCAGGCCCAGGGCCCTGTTGTCCTGCTCAGCCTCAGGACAGTTTCCTGAACCCTGGCTAGTCTAGCTCCAGCCACAGTTCAAAGGGTCCCAGAGACAGTTCAGGCCACTACTCCAGAGGACACAAGCCCTAAGCCTTGGCAGCTTCCTCATGGCATGGAATTTGTAGGCGCACAGAATGCAAGCATGAAGGAGGCTTGGCAGCTTCCCTGTAGATTTCAGAGAATATATGAAAAAGTCTGGGTGCCCAGGCAGAAGTCTGCCACAGGGGCACAGCCCTCACAGAGAGCCTCTATTAGAGCAGTACAGAGAAAAAATGTAGCGTTGGAGTCCCCACACAGAGTCCCCACCAGGATACTACCTAGTGGAGCTGCAGGAAGTGGGCTGCAACCCTCAGACCCAAGAAAGGTAGAGACACCAGTACCTTGCAATCTCAGCCTGGAAAAGTCACAGGTACCATACTCCAACCTATGAAAGCAGCCATGGGGACTACACCATGCAAAGCTAAAGGAGCAGAGTTGTGCAGGGCCTTGGGAAAATACCCCTTGCATCAATGTTCTCTGGATGCAAGACATGGGGTGAAAGAATAGTATTTTGGAGATTTAAGATTTAATGATCATTCTGCCTGGCTTCAGACTTGTTTGGGACCTACTGACCCTTTATTTGGCCTATTTCTCCCTTTTGGAATGGGAATGTCTAGTCAATGCATATATCACCATTATATATTGGAAGTAAATAACATAGTTTTAATTTTACAAGCTCATATGTGGAAGGAGCCTCATGGAGCACACAGGCTCATGTGTGCTCAGATGAAACTTTGGACTTTGGACTTTTCATTGATACTGGAATGAGTTAAGATTTGGGGAAACTGTTGAGAAGGGATGATTGTTCTTTTCACAATGTAAGAAAAGCATGAGATTTGAGGAGCGAGCCAGAGGTAGAATTATGCGGTTTGATGTCTATCGCCTCCAAATCTCACATTGAAATATAACACCCAATGTTTGAGGAAGGTCTTGTGGAAGGTGATCGGATCATGGAAGTGGATCCTTCATGAATGGCTTAGCATCCCCTTGGTGATAATTTAGTTTTTTCTCAGTTAACTCATGTGATATCTAGTTGTTGAAAAGACTATGGAACCTCCCCACACCATCTCTTGCTCCTGCTCTCATTATGTGATATGCCTGCTCCTCCATCTTCTGTCATGATTGGAAGCTTCCTCAGGCCTCACCAGAAGCAGATACCAGCACCATGATTGCTGTACAGCCATCAGAAACATGAGCCAAAGTAAACCACTTTTCCTTATAAGTTATCCAGTCTCAGGTATTCTTTTATAGCAATACAAGAACCAAGAATGAACTAAGACACTCCAAAAGGTGGATTGTTGAGAAATAGTGAGTAGTATTTGACTTGAGAATAAACTGAAAGCCAAGTATCATCTGGATGTGAAATAATATTCCTTTGTGTTCAATTAATCAAGGAATATAGCTGATTCTCTTTTGTAATGATAGCAGAAGATGACTTAGTAGATTTTTGAAGAATCCTTAACCAAAGAACATAACCAATGATTGTGTGATTGAGAGCCCATAGTTCTATTCCATATATGTGGCATAGTGGGAAAAATTCAGTTAAAATCTTGCCCTACTCAATATACAGGCAAACATCAAGCTTGATGAACTTTTACAAATAAACTGATCTTACTATTATATTCAAGGTTATAAATCTAGTCAGTGTTAAAATCTACAAATGTCTTTCTTTCATTCACTTAATAACTTTAAAAATAGTTTCAAATATAGAACATAAATATTTAGATCTCCAAAAAACTATAATTCTAAACTTTAAATGAACCCATTTTCTTGTTATAAAATGGCAAACAAATCATTTTTATGTTACTTTAAGCTATATTTACTATTTTAACTATAATAATTGTACAAGATTGGTAATAATATAATGTTTTCTAAACTAATGCGAATTAGCTGATGTTCAGTAAAGTAACTGAATATATACCCAAATATGATTAAAGTTATGTGATTGTACACAATTCTGGCACTGCTGTAGGCAGCTGATGTTATTTAAAGAATAGTATTTCAACATAGTAGTCTAGCCCAAAATAAGACAATTATTTAATATCAGAAAAACTAGGAAGAAAAGTTTATAAATATAAGAAATCTATTTTTAAATTTGACATATTTAATGAGACTCAAAGTAGATCTGTAACATAAACTATGTCGTACTTTGTCTTTCTGTGACAACTAAGTCAAAGGGTATGATCCAAAGCAGGTTATACACTAAGACTGGATTTCATGTAGATCAGTTTTACTTGTAGAATAACACAAAATGACTGACTCAAAATCTGCATGCAACCCCTGACAGTAAAGAAGTCTGGTGTCCCTGCTTCACGATGACAGTGTACAAATAAAAAAGGGAAATGATGTTTAAGAGAAAATGGATTTATGAATTAGGAAATAAGAGAACCTTTAAATAAAGGCAGTTTGCAGGGATGCCTCCCCTGAAGCTACATAAAATTGAAAAGGCATCCACCGAATCTTAAAACAGCATTCAATGATATCTTTTAGTCTACTCTTTTAATGGATGATTTGTATGCAACACTTCCAAGTGAAATGAGAGTATTACAGACTACTGAAACAGACATAATCACCCTGCTGACCCAGCAGGGACAGCTTGAGAATAGGGGAAGAATGAAAAATTCTGTTTTTCTCTGAAACCACCTGAGCAAAACAGCCTATGAACATTGCACACATCATCATGTAGCCTCAGCCATAGCTTGTGCCTCTCATTTTTAAAGGGAAAATGCCCACTATCAAAAAATTAGCCTGCCTCCTTTAGATTAATTAGGCTAGCCATCTCTGTTCCTAATATGCTAAATCTCAAAGTAAGTGGTGATTGCCTTTTGTTGGCACTACAGGAACTAAAAGGGTTGACATGAAGACAGAATTATTTTGGTTTTAGTTTAACTTCTTTTCAACAGGTGACATTTAAAAAGCATTGTGAGCTATTAGAAACCAATGAGGAGGCCACAGTCACTTCCAAAACATACACACACAAAAATATCATTTTATAAGCGACAAACAATAGCCATTTTTATAGAATAGGTAACCCTTATTGGAAGGACATATCTGTGAGGTAAAGACCATGTGTGAGGGTCTTCACAGTCCTACAATATGAAAGATAAACTACATCCTATTAAGATACCCATATAAAATAGAGAAAGCCTGAAACAACTAAGATGCCTCATTACAAAAATTGGCCAATTTTAAAAGTTTTCTTATTAAAAACTTTGTGTTACAAAGTATTTAAACATATTATAATTTGTTTTCTGATAGAAAAATAGAAAGTAAAATTTTTTAAAATCTCAAAATGTGTATTTTTTTGTGTTTTGAAACAGAGTCTCGCTGTGTCACCCAGGCTAGAGTTCAATGGCAGCCATCTCTGCTCACTGCAACCTCTGCCTCCCAGGTTCAAGTGATTTTTGTGCCTCATCTCCCAGGTATCTGGGATTACAGGTGTGCCCCACCGCGCTGGGCTAATTTTTGTATTTTTAATAGAGACTGGGTTTCACCATTTTGGCCAGGCCGGTCTCAAACTCATGGCCTCAAGCGATCTGCCCACCTTGGCCTCCCAAAGTGCTGGGATTACAGGTATGAGCCACTATACCTTGCCAAAGTGTGTATTTTTGAACACCAGTATTATAATTATCATTCATATCTAAATTCAATTTTATGATATTTAAAATTCACATAATTTTTTTCTTACATTATGTGTTGTCTAATAAAGAGTTAACCTTGCCCAAATAAAAGTCTGAACTTCTCCCTCAACTACTGGGATCTATACATACCTAGAATGTCTTATCTGGCAAGAGAGACTTCATTGACTTGGGGATTTTGGCCATGGGACAATGTAACAATGTAATTTCTGATGGAAGACTTGAGCCATGCTATATTAGTTCTAACATTCAGCAGAACTAGAGACTAAGAATATTAGCCTGACCTCTGAGAGGAGCTGAAGACTGAAGTATGTAATCAAGCCCCAGTCAAAACTGTGAACACCAAAGGCTCAGGTGAGCTTCTTTGGTTGGCAATATTCAGTATATATTGTTACACATTGTGGCTGAGAAGCAATGCTGCTTATGACCCCACAGGAAGAGGACAACCAGGGGTCTCAAGTTGGGGCTCCTTCTGAACTCTGCCCTGTGCATCACTTCCCTTGGCTGATTTTAATTTATGTACTTTTGTCATAATAAAAGAAATTATAGATACAGGATGTTCCCGAGTTCTAGCTGTTCTAGCCAATTATCAAACCTGTGACTGGTAGTGGGATCCAAGAATTTGTAACTATATATGTCAGGAATCTCAAGAAAAACAGATTGTTATATGTATGATATGACATATATTATATATATAAAAGTATAGTTTATATAGACTATAAACAGATCACATATGTAATGTGATATATATTTATATGTATACATAATCATGTATATATGAGTGTGTGTGTATATGACATTTACTCAAAACCAGTGCTCACGCAATGTGGTAGCTGGCAAGTCCAAAATTTATAGGTCACATCAGCAGGCTAGGAACTTAGGCAGGGGTGAATGTCACAGTCTTGAGTCCAAAATCTACATGTAGGGCACATCAGCTGGCTGGAAATTCAGCATGGGCAGTCTTAAAGCAAAGTATTTTTCTTCTCTGAGAAACCAGTGTTTACTCTTGAGGCCTTCAGCATATTGGATGAGTCCCATCTACATTATTGAGGGTAATCTCATTTTCTTGAATTAATTTGATTGTCGATGTTAATCAAATTTACTAAATATCCTCAAATCAACATCCATATTAGTGTTTGATTAAATGTCTGGGTATTACAGCCTAGCAAATTTGAAACATAAAACAATCACGATAGCCAACTTGTCTGAAGTGAAGGTGGTCTAGGGAACACCTGAAACGTGTGGCTGGTGACTTAAATGAGAGTTTTGTGAGAACTGTGTCTTCTCACTGTAGTCCTAGTTGGCTAAACTCCACAAATAGACCCATATAAATATATTCAACTGATTTTGATAAAGGTACAATGGCAATTCAATGGAGAAAACACTGTATTTTCAACAAATGATACTGGGATTACTGGATGTTTATATAAAAACGTGAACCTAGCAACAGAACTTACACCTTAAACAAAAATTAACTCAAAATGTATCACGCCTGTAATCCCAGCACTTTGGGAGTACGAGGTGGATGGATCACTTGAAGTCAGGAGTTCAAGACCAGCCTAGCCAACACGGTGAAACCCCGCCTCAACTAGAAATACAAAAAAAATTAGCTGGGCATGGTGGTGGTCACCTGTAATCCCAGCTATCTCTGGAGACTGAGGCAGGAGAATCGCTTGAACCTGGGAGGCGGAAGTTACAGTGAGCAGAGAGATCACACAATTGTACTCCAGGCTGGGTGACAAGAGCAAAACTCTGCCAAAAAAAAAGGGGGGGGGGGGTGAGGATCATGGACCTAAATATAAAATGCTAAACTATAACATTTCCGAGAGAAAATATAGGAAAAAAAGGAGAAAAAGCCATATAACCTTCAGTTTGGTGATGAGCTTTTTAAATATAACAAGAAAAACACAATCCATGAAAGAAAAAACTGGTAAGTTGGACCTTATTAAAGTTGAAAATTTCTGCTCTCCTTAGTATACTGTCAAGAAAATAAAAATAAAGCACACGATGGGAGAAAATATTTGCAATCACCTATCTGATAAAGGACTTGCATCCAAAATATCCAGAGAACTCTAGTATTCAACAATAAAAAACAAAGAATTCAGTTTAAAATGGGCAAAAGATTTGGACACCTCACCAAAAAAGATATGGCAAATAAGCATATGAAAATATGCTCAAAATCATTTGCAATGAGGGAAACACAAATTAAAACAACAATGAGATATAGCACTCACACTAATTAGAATGGCTAAAATCCAAAAAACTGCCAATACCAATTACTGTTAAGAATGCAGAGCAATAGGAACTCTCAGTCATTGCTGGTGGAATACAATGCTACCACTCTAGAAATGTTTGGCAGTTTCTTACAAAACTAAACACAGTTTTGCCATATGATCTAGCAATTGTGCTCCTACGTGTTTACCCAACTGATTTGAAAATTAATGTCTACATGAACCTGCACATGAATGTCTATAGAAGATTATTCATAATCTTCAAAAAGGTAATAATTAACATGTCCTTTAATAAGGGAATGAATAAACAAATTGTGGGACATTCATACAAATGCTCTTTGGCTATTAAAAGTAATGCACTATGAAACCACACAAAGACATTGATGAACCTTAAGAGTATATCGCTCAGTGAAAGAAGCCAATCTGAAAAGGCTACATACTGTATAATTCCACATATATGACATTCTGGAAAAGGCAAAACTTCGAGAATAGTATACAGATCAGTGGTTGCCAGGAGATGATGGGGAGACAGCTCTATGAAAAGATAAAACACAAGGGACTTTTTTAGTGTAGTGAAACTATTCTGTCTCATACTCCAATAGCGGATATGCAACACTGTGAATTTGTCAAAATCCACAGAAATTAACAGCATAAAGAGTACACTTTAATGTATATAAATTTTTAAAAAGCATTGAGGAAATTGAGGACTCCCAGGACATAATGCAGTGTGACAAAATAATATAACTTTATTACAACGAATTAAAACAATTTAATTGTTTAAACAATCATTGAAATGGGATGAAAGGAAAAGGTACTGAGCTAAGTAACTCTGGAAATAAGTAGAGTCTTCAAGACTGAAGAAAAAAGAAATGTACGTAAGCACTGCATTCTATTTGATGAAAGTGTTTCCTATGGGCTACGGGTCAACAATTCTGAAACCACCATACATATGTACAAAAATTAAAGAATGGTGGACTGCAGTGAAAGGAGCTGGGCACATTCCTCAGCCCCCGGGCTCGAAACTCCCTGAGCCCAGTACAAACACCACCTGGAAAGTCTCCGATAAGGAGACAGCCGTTCAAGGTTACTGAAAGCGCGGGAGCCAAAAGAATTTCTTTGTTCCCCTGCAACTTTCGGGCTATAAAAAGCAAACGCTCGCATTGATCGGGGCCCTCTTGTATACTGTGTAAAGAAGGGACCAGGTTCGAACTTGTAGTAAAGATCCTTGCCGCTTGGCTTTGACTCTGGACTCTGGTGGTCTTCTTTGGGGAACAAACAGTCTAGGCATAACATCTGGGGGCTCGTCCGGGATTCCCCAAGCCCACCAGACCCCGGTCAACGGATCTGCTAAGATCGATCTACTGATAGGTGAGCTGGCTCGTCTCCGTTTGTCTGTCTGTGTCTGTATGTCTGTTCTGAATCTGAATCTGTGACTCGCGAGGTCTGAAACTGAAGCTGGCACAGTCCTGGCGGATGCGCTATAGGACAGCCAGTGGAGACCGGTGGGAGACGTCCCCTGGCTCTCTTCTGATTTAAATTCCGATCTGAGCTGCCAGAGCGCGTTCGCGATCCGGGCAACAGCTGACTCTGAATTGCCCTGGTCCCCGGGTGCGCGCTTGCGGTCTGAATTGCCCCGGTCCCCGGGTGCGCGCTTGCGGTCTGAATTGCCCCGGTCCCCGGGTGCGCGCTTGCGGTCTGAATTGCCCCGGTCCCCGGGTGCGCGCTTGCGGTCTGAATTGCCCCGGTCCCCGGGCTCCCGGCTTCCGGCGCCGCGCGCGCTCCCGGCCCCGGTCCTCGGGCTCCCGGCTTCCGGCGCGGATTTCCTTTACAGGGATTCTAACCCACATTCCTTTACAGGAAGAGACACAGAAAGTGAGACTGGGGAGAGGGAGAAAATGAGTGAGAGAGAGACCATAAGAGACGGGAAAAAGAGAAAAAGTGAAAAGGGAAATCGGAAAGAGAAAGGGGAGGAAACGGCAGACGTGGAGAGTCAGAGAGAGAGAGCGCGCGCGAATGAGATAGAGACTTAAAGAAGAGACCCTGTGAGTCTGTCAATCAAAGATTTGGACAGAAACGGAAAGATTAGAGAAAAGGATAGAGGGAGGGAGCAGGCGGAGGGGAGGCGGCCAGCACTCACAGGCCCGCTAAAAAGGAAAGTAACTTTGAAGGGCCGGCGGGGTGGACGCGAGGGCACACTTCGCGAACTAGCCCCCCCCAGCCGCCTAACTCCACGGTGGCTTTACCCCTTCGGGAAATAGGACCCCTAGATGACACAGGAATCCCCAGGCTCCAGTACTAGCCATTCTCCACCAGTGATCTGTATAACTGGAAGACTCAGAGTGCTCGGTTTTCAGACAACCCCAAAGATTTACTGGCTTTACTGGATAGTGTCATGTTAACCCACCAGCCCACTTGGGATGATTGTCAGCAGCTCCTCCGAATCTTGTTTACCACGGAAGAGCGAGAGAGAATACAGGTAGAAGCTAGAAAGCTGGTCCCGGGGGACGACGGTCAACCAACTGCCAACCCCGACCTCATAAACGCGACTTTTCCTCTGAGCAGGCCGGCATGAGACTACAACACAGCAGAAGGTAGGGGACGGCTACACCTTTATCGCCAGACTCTAATGGCAGGTCTCCGGGCAGCTGCTCGCAAGCCCACTAATTTGGCCAAAGTATATTCTATTCTATAGGGAAAGACAGGGAGCCCAGCCATCTACTTAGAAAGATTAATGGAAGCTTTTAGACAGTACACTCCCATAGATCCAGAGACTCCAGGAATTCAGGCAGCTGTTGTAATGTCTTTCGTAAATCAGGCAGCCCCAAATATTAAAAAAACTCCAAAAATTAAAAGACTCGGAAGGAAAGCGGATTCAGGACCTCCTTCAGATAGCCCAGCGGGTTTATAATAACAGAGATACTCCAGAGGAAAGGCAATTTAAGGCCACTGAACCAAGGTCCTGGCAGCAGTAGTACAGAAAAAACATCTACAGCCAGAGTACACCCAACCTAGGCGGCCCCCCCAGGCATAATAATCTGAGAAAAGACCAATGTGCCTACTGCAAGGAGGCTAGCCACTAGGTAAGAGACTGCCTCGCTGCTGCCCAACACGGACCTGGACGCCCCACTCCACGACTGCACCGAGATACTAACTCAGTTGCATGGAGTTCGAGAAGACCTGCAGGACCGCCCACTTCCTGATGCCGACCTCGTCTGGTTCACTGATGGGAGCAGCTTCATGCATCAGGGCCAGAGGTACGCTGGAGCGGCAGTGACTTCAGAGACTAAGGTAATCTGGGTGGAACCCCTGCCCCCGGGGACAACGGCCCAGAAGGCCGAACTGATAACACTCACCCAAGCTCTTACCTTAAGGGCGGGGAAAAAGCTGACGGTGTATACAGACAGCCGATATGCTTTTGCAACAGCGCCTATACATGGGGCCATTTACAGGGAGCCAGGGTTACTGACGGCTAAAAAAAAAAAAAGAGATAAAGAAACAAGCAAGAAATCCTAGCCCTACTAACAGCCCTATGGAGGCCAGAAAAGTTAGCCATTGTGCATTGCCCAGGGCATCAGAAACTAACTACTCCAACTGCTCAAGGCAACTTTCTGGTGGATCAAACTGCAAGAAAGATGGCGAAGGCTCCCCGCCAACTCCTTGCACTCCAGCTCCCTGACCTGGGCCCCCGGGACTTGCCATATTTCCCTGATTATTCAGAACAAGATCTCCAGTGAACTGACAAACTTCCCCTGAAACAGATCCAGAATGGGTGGTGGACTGATACTAATGACCAAACCATCCTACCAGAAAAATTAGGACAACAAGTGTTAGAACACATCCACCGAACCACCCACCTGGGTGCTTGGCGGATGATAGACCTGATCAGATGCTCTAAGCTCAAATTCAGACATACAGCCGAGATGGCCAGCAACATCGTGACAAGTTGCAAAGTCTGCCAGCTTAACAATGCCTACCCCCAATCCCAGGCTGCAATGGGAACAAGGCCAAGGGGAACCAGGCCCAGTATCTACTGATAAATAGATTTTACTGAGATAAAGCCAGGAAAATACGGGTATCGGTACTTACTTGTCTTTGTAGATACTTTTTCAGGGTGGACTGAAACATTCCCCACCAAGAAGGAAACTGCTCAGGTTGTAGCAAAGAAAATCCTGGAAGATATCCTCCCCAGGTATGGCTTCCCCGTCCAGATAGGGTCAGATAATGGGCCGGCCTTCGTCGCTAAGGTAAGTCAGGATTTGGCTTCCATCCTTGGGGCAAATTGGAAACTACATTGCGCTTACAGGCCCCAGAGTTCAGGACAGGTAAAGAGAATGAATCGGACCTTAAAGGAGACCTTAACTAAATTAACTATGGAGACTGGCGCTAATTGGGTGGTCCTTCTCCCCTACGCTCTGTTCCGGGCCCATAATACCCCTTACAGACTGGGCCTTACCCCTTATGAAATTATGTATGGCAGACCCCCACCCTTAGTTCCCAGCCTAAAAGAGGATCTGCTCAAGTCTGAAACAGAAAATGTCTCTGAACTCTTATTTTCCCTACAAGCCTTGCAGAAAATTCATCAAAAAATCTGGCCCAAGCTGAAGGAACTATATGAGACCAGTCCCCCGCCGACACCCCATCCGTACCAGCCGGGAGACTGGGTCCTAGTCAAGCGACACCGACAAGAGACCCTAGAACCCAGGTGGAAAGGACCACTCCAGGTACTCTTAACCACACCCACCACCCTAAAGGTAGAAGGCATCGCATCGTGGATCCACTACACCCACATCAAGCCAGTGGACCCAACCTCCGATCTTCTGGGACCAATCATGGTGGCGGCTAAAGCACCAGACACATGGACTGTGGACAGAGCTAGGAACAACCCCTTAAAACTCACCCTGCGCTGGCAGCATAGCTCACTGCAAACATGCAGTTAGGTAGTCTAACCCTAACGTTAGTCGCCCTAGTGGCCGCTGGAGAAATCACAAAACCAGCTCATAATCCCTTTGTCTGGAGATTCTGGCTTTATGAAAACCGAACCCACCCTGGACAACCTCATAAGCCCGGGAAATTATTGGCCAGTGCTGATTGCCCTTCCTCAGGGTGCAACAGCCCAATTCTACTAAATTTTACTGGTTTTCAAATAGCCAAACCTATGACACCAATAATATGCTTTGAGTTTGATCAGACTAAATACAATTGTAAACACTATTGGTAGCACCAAAATGCCGGCTGTCCTTATAACTATTGTAACAGCCATAGACCCCGTTATTGGGGAGAGAGAAAACAGTTAGACCCTAAGTGGTCCTTCCATCGTAGACGGGATAGAGACTTTTCATATTCATGGATAGTTAGAGACCCCTGGAACTCCCGCTGGACCACGCCTCAACATGGGGCTGTATACTACTCCCCCTCCTCCACATGGCCTAGCAATCTCCTCTATCTGTGGCGAGGCCTAGTGCAAGTACTGCCCCTGGTCCACAGGAATATCCAACGACAGGAAAACAGACTAACACAAGACTTACGTCCTTTCTCCTGGTTAAAGTTATTACAAGAAGGACTAGAACTTGCTAACCTTACAGGACTTCATAGCCTGTCTGGCTGCTTTCTGTGCGCCACTCTAGGGCATCCACCGCTAACCGCTGTCCCTCTGCCATGGGGATCCTCTACCTTTGCCCAAGCTAACAACCTCCGAAACCTCTCGTATGCTCCCATCCTGAACGTGCCCCTATACCTAAACCCCAGTCAGGATAAGTTTCCCTACTGTTTCTCAGGAACCAATTCCAGCCTCTGCAGCATCACTGCAACGCCCCCTAATATCACCTTAAGGGCTCCATCAGGCATATTCTTCTGGTGTGATGGAACCTTATCTAAGAACCTACCTAGTCCCTCTGTTAATAACCTACTGTGTCTCCCTGTCACATTAGTTCCCCGGTTGACTCTACTAACTGCTGGCGAGTTCCTAGGGTATACCGGTAACTGGACTAGTGCTGTTATTCACCCAGACCCTAGACCGAGACCTGCACGAGCCATATTTCTCCCCCTCATTGCAGGAATCTCCCTCACCGCATCCTTCATTGCGGCCGGACTGGCGGGGGGGAGCCCTAGGTCACACCCTCATAGAAAGTAACAAGTTGTACCAACAATTTGCCGTTGCTATGGAGGAGTTGGCTGAGTCCCTTGCCTCCCTTCAGCGACAGCTCACGTCCCTAGCTCAGGTAACCTTGCAGAACCGGAGGGCCCTAGACCTACTCACTGCAAAAAAAGGTGGTACATGTATATTTCTAAAAGAAGACTGTTGTTTCTACATAAATGAATCAGGACTTGTAGAGGACCGGGTCCAACAGTTACGCAAGTTAAACACTAAAGTAAAAACACGGCAGTTTGCTTCAGCTGCAGACCAATGGTGGAATTCCTCTATGTTTTCTCTGTTAGCCCCCTTCCTTGGACCCCTGCTAAATCTACTACTTCTGCTTACCGTAGGACCTTGTGTTGTTAACAGAATTTTACAATTTGTTAGAGAGAGATTTGACACTGTACAACTCATGGTCCTCAGAGCCCAATACCAACCTGTAAACGCTGAAACAGAATCAGACTTATAAGACCCAAGATTGGCTCTAAAGATACCTGAAAAGAAGGGGGGAATGAAAGGAGCTGGGCACATTCCTCAGCCCCCCGGCTCGAAACTCCCTGCGCCCAGTACAAACACCACCTAGAAAGTCTCCGATAAGGAGACAGCCGTTCAAGGTTACTGAAAGCGCGGGAGCCAAAAGAATTTCTTTGTTCCCCTGCAACTTTCGGGCTATAAAAAGCAAACGCTCGCATTGATCGGGGCCCTCTTGTATACTGTGTAAAGGAGGGACCAGGTTCAAACTTGTAGTAAAGATCCTTGCCGCTTGACTTTGACTCTGGACTCTGGTGGTCTTCTTTGGGGAACAAACAGTCTGGGCATAACAGCAGTACCCAAATTTCTCACTGTTGTTTAACTAGGGGTAAAGTTAAATAAGGAGAGAAGGCAAGAAAAATATATATGTGTAGTAAATTGTTATAATTTTATGTTGCCTCAGCATCCATTTTGAATATAAGTTGGACTTTCTCATATCAGAAGCAGGATCTAGTCACCTTTGACTAAACTTTCCAGTTCTCTACTTATTCTCAATTTTTCAGTATGGTGGATCCAAATATCTGCCTTACATAACCACTTCCTGGTGATCACCTTCCTATGAAACAGCTAGATAACAACCTACTTGACTCACCCCACTGATTCCCACACCCCACATGGAACACAATTATATGCTGCAGTGGTCCCCTTTTAGGCACACTGTGACTCTGCGGAACCCGTGCCTGCTTACCTAAACCTACCCGTTAGACTTCCTATGGAAAATCTGCTTGGGTAATGCCCTGGACCCCAATAAAGCCTTTAGTCCACAGGTTCCACTCTCTTTTGCTCTCATTCACTGGTTGAGAACGTGTGTCCTGGACAGCTCCCCCTTCCAGTTGGCCCTGTGAGGCATGCTGCCCTCTTGTCTCTGGGATCTGTAAGTATAAACTGCTCCTATTATTTCACGAGGTTTGTTGAGTTTTCTACCATTTCTCACCTGACCAACACTCCCAAACGTAATTTCTTTCATGGTCAGGGCTCTTCTAGACAATGTCTATCTTGGTAGGAATAAGCTGAACACAGGTCAGCAAGAGTCATAAGGGCATCTGCCAGTATAAACAAATTTCCTGTGAGAGAGACAACTGGTCACATGTTGGACACCTAGGCATCCACAGCTCCCAGTGGCCAAAGCTGGACAAATTTGAGCAACAAAATAAGGAGACACAAATATAGATAACTGATATTTGACAAAGGAGCAAAAGCAATACAATAGAGAAAAGACAGTCTTTTTGTGAAATGGTGCTGGAACAACTGGATATCATAGGCAAAAAGAGAATATATACATATTCCTTACATCCTTCACAAAAATTAACTCAAAATGGATCATAGACCTAAATGTAAAATGCAAAACTATAAAACTCTCAGAATATAACATAGAAGAAAGTCTAGGTAAGTGTGGCTTTGGTGATCAATTTTTAGATACAACACCAAAAACATGATCCATGGCAAAAAAATTGATAAACTAGACTTCATTAAATTTAAAAACTTCTGCTCTTTTAAAGACACTGTCCAGATAAGAAGACAAGCCACAGAATGTAAGAAAATAATTGTAAAAGACATATCTGATAAAGGATTGTTATCCAAAGTATAGTATACAAAAGACACTTAAAGCTCAACAACCCCCTTTAAAAATGTGCAAAGATCTATACAAACGCTTTAACAAAGAAGATGTACAAATGGCAAATAAACATATATGAAAAGATTCTCAACATCATATGTCATTAGAGAACTGGAAAATAAAATGATATACCAATATACACTATCAGAATGGCCCAAATACAAAACACTGACACCTAACACTGACAAGAATGTGGAGAAACAAGAACTTTCATTCATTGCTAGTGGGAATGCAAAATAGTACAGTCACTTTGAAGCAATTCACCAGTTTTTTACAAAACTAAACATACTCTTACCATGCAATCCAACAATTGTGCTTCTTGGTTTTTACCTGAAAGGGTTGGAAGTTTTCATCGGCACCTGTAATCCCAGCTACTCAGGAGGCTGAGGCAGGAGAATCGCTTGAGCCCGGGAGGCGCAGGTTTCAGTGAGCTGAGATCATGCCATTGCACTCCAGCCTGGGCAACAAGAGGGAAACTCTATCTTAAAAAAAAAAAAAATTACATCAACATAAAAACCCATTCATAAATGTTTACAGAAGTTTTCTTCATAATTGTCAAAACTTGGAAGCAACCAAGATGTTCTTTTGGTATATGAATGGATAAACAAACTATGGTACATCCAAACACTGAAATATTATTCAGAGAAACTGTAAATGCATACTTCTAAGTGAAAAAAGTGAATCTTAAAGGTTTACATACTGTATGATCCAACTATATGACATTCTGGAAGAAGGCAAAATGATGGGGACAATAAACAGATCAGTGGTTGCTAGAGTTAGCGGGAAAGAAAGATGAATAAGCAGAGCACAGAGAAATTTTAAGGCAGTGAAACTATTCTGTGTGATACCATAATATTGGCTACTTATCATATTCATTTGTCAAAATCAGAATATACAACACCAAGAGTGAATCCTAATGTAACATATGGACTTTGGGTGATAATTATGTGTCAATGTAGGTTCATCATTTCCAACAGATGTACCCCTCAGGTTAGTGATACTGACAGTGAAAGAGGCTGTGCATGTGTCAGGGAAGCAGGGATATGGGGACTCTGCAATTTCCTCTGAATTTTACTGTGAACCTAAAACTTCTCTAAAAATTGAACTTATTTTGTAAATAAGTAAATAAAGTAGCATTGGAATATAGCTCTGTGTAAAATCAATATTCCTGAGGTCATACTGATATAAATAAATGATTGACTAAATAA
Organism: Papio anubis; assembly: GCF_008728515.1. Taxonomy (NCBI): domain Eukaryota; kingdom Metazoa; phylum Chordata; class Mammalia; order Primates; family Cercopithecidae; genus Papio; species Papio anubis. The sequence goes on along the minus strand of NC_044976.1, from coordinate 77,312,020 downwards.
TTTTAAAAATAGAGATTAAACAAATCTTTCATGCACAAAAATTACAAATAATGTATGTAAATATTACTATTGAAGGAGGTATAGTTTATCTCTCCACTCCTCTCCTATAGACAGTGTGGAGTAACTTCCAAGTTCATGCTGTGAAAAGGAAGAGGAGAGAGTAACTTCACAGTGGAGAAACCTGCAAACACTACTTCGGTCAGGTGGTCTAGGTCATAAGCAGTGATAGGTCATGTTGGTAGTCTATAATCTTGACATGAGAAGAATGTCACTTCATGATTTTCCTTTGAAAAACCCATAATCCTAAACAAAAGATGGAAAAAAAACCAGACATATCCCAATTGAGGTATATTTCGCATAAACCTCGACTAGTACTACTCAAAACTGTTAAACTCATCAGAAACAAGGAAAATTGAGAAATTGTCACAGCCAAACAAAGCCTAAGGAGAGATGGTGATGAAATGGAATGTAGTTTACTGGATAGAATCCTGGAAAAGAAAAAAGACCTTAGGTAAAATGTAAGGAAATCTGAATGAATTATGGACTTTAGGTAATAGTAATGTATCCATATTCATCCATTGATTATGACAAATGTGCCATACTAATGTTGGAAAGTGAATAAATATTTGTAAGTGGAAAAGATTTTTTATTCGTAAGCTGTTTTCACTATCTAATGTTTATTTACTTTCAAATACACAGCATTAGTTGGTAATGATAAAGTTCTGCTTCATCACTCAAATAACACATGAAAATAAGAGATAACCTCAATGCTAGACCTGAAATATAACTGACCACATTAACAACCACCTAACAGTATATGTAATCGCCATAGCTGACTAATCCCTTTAAGGTTTTGGCCCTGACCGTGAGAACCAAATTAGAATGCTTGAATAGAGCAATGATGGCATATGGCTGTGGAGCGTGAAATCAAAAAACCTTGAAAAGTCATTGTCTAGTTTCAAAAAAAGGAGTGAGGACCCAAGCTGATAGAATGAACAATCCAAAGAAGACAAGCAAGGTGATGGAACCACTTTTGTGGCAATAGGACTTCAAAAGGGGAAAATGAAACTATAGTTAGTAGCTATAGTTGGGGTTTGGGATGCAAATTAGAGGCTTTACGCATGGTGTCTACAGTGTCATCTACCCTCTTGTTAAGAAGGTGCTGTCAATAATACCAGGTAGGGCAATGAGCCAACTAGGTCAATAGCTATTCTATTTACTTAGTTCTTAGAATCTAAGCTTAGAGGTGAACAGAAATTCTCTTAGTCAAAGTATTATGTACAACAATTTTAAGGCTTGCAAGAACAAAGATATATCTCTTAATAGCTAAGTAATCACTTCTAAAAGTGTCCCCTTAAACCTTTAGGGTGGAAGCCCCACATCAAGAGGACCACAGATAAAGCAAATTGATCATACTACTGTGTCTGACTCTCCTACTGATACCCACTGATATCTTTCTGATTTCATTCCCTTAATCTATATAAATCTGTTTCTCTGATTGATCTTCACTGACTCCTCAATTCTTACCTTTGGACTAAGCACAGTCTCTATCTATAATTTGCTGTCTTCTCTTTCATTTCTGGCTCCTTTATCTATCAAATGGCTCTATTCTGATCCAACATCCATCTATTCTGATCAAACATCCAATGATGTTCCCCAATATTCCATCTGAGCTGAACCACCCCTCTCTTGATAGCCCCACATAAGATCCAGATACCAGCCTGGGTTATACATATATCAGGGCTCTACCCTAATAACACTCTTCTGATACAACTTAAATTCTCTAATCTATTTTTTGAGTCCTCCAAAACTAACTATATAGTTTCATATTAACAACCTTTTATCTGTAAAAAAGATCCTTGTGAAATGTGCTGATTTGTACATTTTACAATATACAAACATATATTCATCAGATTCTTCCATAAACTCAATGAAATAGTCAATTCATAGTTCCCAAGATTAAAACTAAGTTCCAGGAATGTTACCTGCTCTCTATCCCATAGCTAGTAACCGGGACTTTGAAGTCCTAAGGCAGGAGTTCACTACATCAAGTACAACATGTTCCTTTACTCTCATTTGAAAGACATGATGAACAGAGAGGTGTGAAAAATCTAAGATCACAAATATGCCATGAGAAAGCATCTTTGTTTCTACTGCTACTTTACAAAACCACATCTCTAACTACTAAAGCTTCAAATTCCCTCAAAATAAACTTCTTTTCCCAATTGTCCCTCACCACCAACTGTAGTCATGCTCCGGAATTATTATGGAAATTTAGCATCCGAAAGAAACAGGAGGTTATAATTAATCCCTAATTGCAATTGGGCACGAACTTATTGTTTTTATTCTACCTTTTCTAAATGTACCCAATGCTCTTCATGTTTTCTGCCAGATGTTCTAGTCACTGCATGATTGGATTACTTTTGCCGCTTCTCTGGACTCCTCACTCTTAGTCATTTTAAACAATCTTTCTTATCATATTTGATATGTAACTTTCAAAAAGAATAAAACTTAGCACCTCCTATTAGTCCTTACATAAATGGAAACTTATTAGCAGAGCATCAAGGGTTCAATAAAGTGCCTCCTCTTTTGAAATTTATCTCTACTCTCTTTCATATACTTCAATCATGTCAATTTCTTATTGTTCTCCTAAATAGGTGCTGATTACTAAACTCTATTCATGGGTTTTATTTTTTATGTTCCTTTCCGTTAATTAATATTCTTCACTGACTTTAAGACTTCACGATTCATTCTTTTAAAAGAACACGTTTGATGTCCTCCACTGCTAACTGTTAAATGTCTCTCTGATAATATTGTTTTCAGGCTTTCTCATCTGGTGTAATTATGTTTCGAGTGTCAGGGGGAAAATACATTTTCTATCCTGTGCAAAAACTCATGCTGGGCACTAAGAGCATGGAGCATGTCCCAGTTATCTATTGCTGCATAACAAACCAACCCAAACTTAGCAGTATAAAACAACCACTACTTTAGCATGCACATCAATTTTCAGGGTCAGAAATTCTTTCCTCCTTTATAAATGGTGTCTCAACTGGGAGTGACATAAATGGCGCAATGCAGAAAAGGCTGGGGCTGCAGAATGCTCTTTCAGGATAATGAATTCACTCCCATGGCTGGTGCCCGGGCTAGGATGACTCGAAGGCTGGGCTTAGCTAAGAGTGTAAAATAGAATATCTACATGGGGGCAAGCAATGTGGCTATGGCTTCTCACAGTATGGTTTCTGGGATTCTAGAGGAACATTCTGAGCACAAGCATTGCAAGATACCATGGCAGAAACTGAAAGACCACCTCTAACCCAGCTTCAGAAGTCCTGCAGCACCACCTCTGCCCTACTGTCTTGGTTATAGTCCAGATTGGGAGTGAGGGGCAGCAGTCTGGGAGGAATTAGGCATTACTTCCTGATGGGAAAATGTTAAGATCACATTGAAGAAAAAATATGTGGAATAGAAGATTTCTTGCGGTCATCTTCACAAAATACAATCTTACAAAGTACTACAGGACAAAAATAAATCTTGTTAAGATGGCATTCCATGTCAGGTTGTGTGCTGCTTACCTCATTGTTCCCAACCTGGGAAGCATAATATTCATTATTAGATCATACTTGTAGACATATATAGACTATCCAGCTTCATTTTTTTTAGAATTATCCCTTTAATATGCCATCTTGCAGTTTGTTACACGTAGTGTCCACCATACTCTGGCCGTGGAGGTGGAAGGATCAGCTAGGGAAGGAACACAACAAAGACGGGACTAATCCTAAAACTACATGTCTTATAGGGCCAATCAGAGTCTTTTCTGAAAGCAGAGGTTGGAGAAAAAGTCTGTTTCCTTTGATGTTACTAAATCAAGAACATGGAAAACTGTGTACCAGCTGGTACCCTTTTTAAGCCAACCACATGCAAAAAGTTTATCCAGAGTAGAAAGAATTTAAACTGATACACAGCAAGAAGCAGAGTCAAGAGTTGAAGAGAAAGGCCTGATGGCATCAGTACAGCCCCAAATTCTAATGTGCGTGAAACTACATCCCACCTTGACTTCCACGTTACACAAGACAAGAAGTTCTCTTTTGGGCTTATGTTAATTTAAACTGAGTTTCCAGCTTAATCTGTGCTGAAAAAGTTCTTCTGACTTGAGTGAGATCCATCTAGTTCTATTACCCATACATAAAAGTACTGGAAAGAAAATAAAGCATAACAATCAATCAAAACAACTTTATGATAAAGAACATAATGTTCTCTCTTGGATGAGAGAAATTTTTATACTGGTAACCCAGGCACAAGTTAATAGAGCAACTTTGAATACAACAGCATGAGTTACGATGTTAGTTTGCTCATTTCATAAGAAACCTTGGCAAGGAAGGTCAAAATAAAATTTTCAAATGTACACATTATCTTTTATATAAATTTACTTCTGTGGGTGTTTTGCATTCTTTCAGTAAGCTCTGAAGAATATTTTTTCTTCGCTAAAAAAAACAATCTTGCTTGTTCATTCTTACTTGACCCATCCTTCCACAGATATTTAGTGAGTTCACAAAATATGCTATCCACTGTAGAAGATAAAGAGTTGTATGAGACAGATAAATTCTTGTCCTCATGGTCCTTACTATCCAGTTTGGAGGTGGGAGTGGCCAGCATGGGTAAAATCTCTGCTTCTATGAAACTGAACTCCAGGTCACGTCCTGCATGTTCTTGTTTCCACACTTTTGTTTAAGCCATTTCTCCAGCTTAAATGCCTTTCCTTTCCTATTTCTTTCCCCTCAGCTAAGTTCTCTACTTAATTCAAGGAATTTCCCTTCTCTGTTTTGTGCTTTATCCAGAGCAACATTTACTTTTTTGAGATGAAGTGGTGAGGAAGGATAAAAAGTTGACTGTCTTTGGTTTGAAAGAATTACTCATTGATGGGGGTTCAAATATTGAAAATAAGTTTCCTATTAACTTTCTGAGTAGTTATCAGTGATCATCACCCTTGTAGCAACAATTTAAGGGCTTTCCTGTTTAACAATGGCTTCTCCTGTTTTACATTGTTTATACCGTAATTATTTGAGCATGGGTTATGTGTCCAGAAATGAGCTGGGCACTATGCCACACAGCACAATAATATATGGTCCTAATACATAAGGAGCACAGTGCTAAGCAAATGCTGACATGCAGAATCCAATTAGAGAACAAAGAATTATGTTAAAACATGCTAAATAAAGAGCATAAAAAATAAGACACAGTTAATAAGATAGTGCTTATATGTTCCAAAAGAATGAGAAAATAAGGGGTAAACATGGGACAAAATCCTTGGAGCATCTGTATGAAGGTAATTGAAGCTGATTCTTGTGAAATGGGCAAGGTGTGGCTAGTTGCATAAGGTGTCAATAGATGGAAATGAGTGGGATGCATGACTTTGTGAAGCAGAGATGAGAGTGTAGAGGTGGAAATGTGAACAGTAAGTGGGAACAACTGAAATAAAACTGGCCTGATTATGACAGTGAATACACACTAGACATTGGTTAGAAATAAAATAGAAAATTTAGGGAAGGGTCATGTGATCAAGAAAACTTAAATCTAGGGAGTGAAAGTAAATATTTTTATGGCCTTAACAGAATGTCATTTTAAGTTCTTGAGCTGGAAATTTCAAGTACCCTCACTCAGAGCCTCCTGTCCAGGAAGCAACGATAGTTCAGCACTGGGCTGACAACTAACTTGATCAGGGTGGGTGCCCAGCCCAGGATAACTGAAGAGATTCTCCTAGTATAAGTGAAGACTATTAGTTAAGCCAATCAAACTGACTCCATAAAGGACTGTTCAGGTATAAGAGTCAAAAAGAAGAAATTTGTAGATAGAAGCACATCATGAAACCACATAGGCCACAAAGGAGACTAAGAGAATAGAAACTTGCTCCCAGTCATCCCCTTGAACATAGTCAATGCAAAACTCTGTTCTTTGGCTCGAGAAGTCTAACCAAACACATTGACATTGTGAAAGGAATACTTTAAGAATCTTTATCAGGCAACACTGCTGAATCTTGGGGCTAGGTAAATGAAAGGCATAGAGAACTACTAGGAGTATGTTCAAGCAAGCTAGATTTGGGAGCATGAGGGCTAGAGACTATGGTAATGGCAATGAAAATAAAGCAAAGACATACATGTGTGACCCTGCCAAACAAGACTCAAAAAGTCCTGATGACTGGAATGACTATCATCAGAGTCCATTTCCTAACTGAATTTCACAGAAAAATTATTGTAGGGTGAAATTAGTAAGACCTATGACCAAAAATTTAAGAAGAGAGAGAGTTCTTTTATGTGAAGAACACATTGTTTGAACCACCAAACCCCTATCAGGCAATCCAGTCAATTAGGATAACTAAGTCTACTTGACCCTGAGGGAAACAACAGTTGGCATATCAGTGGTCAAAGAATGACTTTCTCAAAAGCCTAGTGGTTTCCAAAATAATTAAGTCACAATGGACAATAAAAAAATAATGAAGCACATCACCCACAGTAATATTTAGGTTCTAAACACAGGCGGCCACAGCATTGGGTTAAAATCTGGAGTAGCTTAGGGGCCTGTGCTGTTCTATTTTCAGTTCTGAGTTTTTAGACTCACACACCTTGTGGCAGAGTGACTATCATCTGAATTCCCTGGCCACTCTGCTGAGCTGTAAACCAGCTCATTGCAGCTGGTTTTATGCTCAGCACTATTACGAGACAGCATTAGAGGAAAGAATATGTGGCAGCAGTTCTCAATTTCGATGTAGGTAAGAATCATTAGGAGCCTTATTATAAAAGCTGATACCTAAGCCCTATCTGTAGAGATTCTGATTCAGTAGGTTTGGAATGGAGCCCAGAAATCTGTATTTTAATAAATACCCCCTAGGAGATTCTGATACAGGTGATCCATGGACAATGCTTTGTGAAACTCTGATTCATGAAAATGAGCTAAGTACTCCATCCAGCATGTCCCCAGAGCAGGCAGTGTGTCATTAGTCCATTAGGTCAAGGAGCATGTCATATTAATGTGATCTGTTTATATTTTCTCTTGCTAAACTGTGAGCTTCTTGAAGGCATGTCTTGGTCAATTAATTTTACGTCCCCAATGCCTGGAACAGTGAGTTTAATAAAAGATAATCTAAAGTTGATGCCAGGAGTGCAAACAGAATGTTTCTCTTGTCTAAAAGAGGTAAAAGAGCATTATAATTTAATTAAAATTTACTGTTTGTCAAATTATTCCCCTGGAATCTAATTCTGACCTTTGGGAAACTATTCCTTCTTTTCCAACCTAACTAAATATTACCAAACTGAAAAACTACAAGCCCACCTTTCTATACACACTGAATTTATATGTTGTTGTTGTTGCTTTTCCGAGAAAGGAGCAACCAATGAAATTTGAGCTACTCTTGTCTAGGTTTCTGGTCATGGGATTTGTTCAGAAATATCCCCAAGTTCAGAGTAGAGCCACTCAGTCATTTTCAAGATTAAAAAAAAAAAACAACAAAAAACTGGAGCTATGATGATATATATTTTTCATTTTTTATGATTATTCGTTCCTTTCTTCATTCAGCCAAATCACATCACTTCCTTGTTAAGATACTTAGAGTGAGTCTCAAGGCTCTTGGTGAACAAGTCCTCCCTTTCTCCCTTGCTTCTGATCCTCTTCACTTCAACTCCTACCTCTAATTTCTCCCTCACTCCACTCAGTCACAGTAGCAACAAAACCAGTCAAGTTCCAGCCTTAAGCCTTTGCACTGGCTGTGTGCTCTGCCCAAAACACTCCTCATCCTCCACCTCCCATATTTACATAATTCACTGTCTCATCTTCAAGTTTCAGTTTGGAATTAACAACCGTCCTCCTTTACGGCATTTCTGATACCTCTCCCTCGCCCAATTCTACTTTCTTCTTGTTTCATAGAATTTGTCATCTTCAAACACACTTACAAATATACTTTAATATTATAATTATTGCTTGCTTGCTTGCTTCCCCCAAGATCCCCACCTAAAGTGAATTACACAGAAGTAAAGATCTTTGATGTATGCCAAGCATCTAGAATTGTGCTTGGCACATAGTAAGCACATGATAATTCAGTAATTCAATTTAACCAACCGAGATTTGAATGGTACTATGTGCCAGGTATTTAAGCACACAGATCAAGTCTCTGTTCTCATGGAACTTACATACTAGTGTAGAATACAGACAACCACCAATAAATATATAATAGAATCATAATAGAATACCAAGTAGTGATAAATGTTTAGAAGAAAACAGAACATAGAAAATGGATAGAATGCCAGGGGTATTATTTTACATAGGATGATTAGTTATTTCAAGTGGTGGCATTTTAGCAGAGTCTCGAAGAAAGTGAGAAAATGAAGATGTAAAGACATGCAACCAAGTTGTTAGGGTTCTAATCTGGCTATGTTACTAACCTCCTTCTGTAGGAGAGGACACATTTTACAGGCTGATAGAAGCTGGGATGAGAGACCAGGAGAAATAATTTTGATGTTTGAATTGCTGGGATACCCAAAGATGTTTTGGTTTCTTCCCTTCTCAAAAATTCCTCATCCTCTTTCTATGTTGAGAAACACCCCAGACACTTCCAATAAGTCCATCGCATCTATTTTAGTGGGATTAGAGGGTGGTTTAGGCTGTTCTGAGTTGAGTGTCTATTATCTGCAACCAGTCAGGGTGGGTACACCTCATACTGATCATATGAAATGGGTACTACTATTCATAGACTTATTTTAAAAACAAAAAAGAGGAAGTTCAAAAAGACTAAAAATTGTCCAAATTTGTACATCTATTGAGTGGATTAATAGAAAATTGAACTCAGAATGGCCTTATTATTTTGCATTTCTCTCAGATACTAATCTGCATTGGGCTTAGGAGTGTAGACTCTGTGCAGGACAACCTGGTTTTTACCTTAACTTTCATTTAACATTCTTCTTTGTCACAAATAATTTTCTTATTTACAAACATAAGTTAATAATAGTACATACCTTAGTGGTTTGTTGTCATGTTGAAAAATATGAACACATGTCAATCCCTTAGAACATTACCCAGTACATGGTAATCTGTTAGTAAAGTATTGGTTATTATTATTATTATTACTGAGCTTGCTGGGTCAGAGTTCCACACCTGTGTGTTCTGCTTTCCTTATGTTTTTATTCTTGTGATTGGTCTATAGATCAAGTTCACCACTCCTTCCAGAATGAGTAGCACCAAGACCACAGCAGATCTATGCCTAGCCCAATCCTAGCTCTCCTCTTACAAAGTTGCCCACTAACTCTCTCACCATTGCCTGTGCCCTTTTCCCTTGCCTTGCTCTTGAAGACAATTTATAATTGTCCTAGGCTCGCTCCTTAGCCCTTCCCATTTCACTTTACATATACTCCTTGGACAATCTCACCAGCCCTCCAGCATCAATTATCAAATCTCTTTAAATGAATTCCCAAATCTATTACGGCTGTATTAGTTTCCTATCACTGCTGTAACAAATTACCTCAAACTTAATGGCTTAAAACAATAAAGATTTATTATCTTATAGTTCTTAAGAGCAAAAGTCAAAAATTGGTTGACTGAGCTGCGTTCTTTCTGCAGATTGTGGGGGAGAATTTGTTTCCTTACCTTTTCAGCTTCTAGAGGCCACTTGCTTTCCTTGGCTCTTGGCCTGTTCCTCATCTTCAAAGCCTGCAGTGTAGAATCTTCAAATTTCTTCCTGTTTCTCAAACCTCTGCTTGCTTCCACCATCACATTTCCTTCTTTCTTTCCCTTATAGGGACTCTTGTGATTACTTTGAGCACTCTCAGAAAATCCAGGATAATCTCCAATCTCAAGATTTTAACTTAATCACATGTGTGAAATCCTTTGTCATGTAAGGTAACATATTCACAGATCTGGGGATTAAGACGTGGATGTTTTTCAGGAGCCATTATTCTGTTTATCACACCAGCTTGACTTTTTTTCAGAATGTTAAATTTATATAATATTGTCTAATGTTCTGCTTCTGAAAGTTCCAATTCTACTTAAAAATATTTAAAAATGTAGTCACCTCCCAACACACATTCTAGAATCCTGCTCTCTCTCTTTCAACTAATCTTGCATAACTATTATCCCTGACATCCTGACCAGAAAACAAGATGAAAGAGTAACATGGTGTACAAGAACGTGGGCACTAGGGTAAAACTGCCTAGATTCAAATCCTGGCTGGAGTACTTGGCTAATGTTTAGTGAAGCTCTATTAATGATAATACACCTAATATCTTCATCTAAATATAAAGATAGTAATGGCATCTACTTAATAGATTTATTTTAAGAACTAAGAAAGACAATTCAGAAAAGTGCGTGTCACAGAATAAGCGCTCAATAAATGTTAACTAGTTCCCTCTTCACTTCTGTATCTGTCAAGACAGGCTAAGTTTGTTGCAATAAAAAAAATAAAACTAAAATATCAGTGGTTTACAGCAACACAGGGTTCTTTGTTACTCACAAGTCTCTAGTAGGTCAACAGGTCCCCTGTTCTTCATAGCCACTGATATTTTAGCCTAAGACCGGGCTGAAAGAGCAGTCACCTCAAATATTGCCAATCATGATGATAGAGAAAGGAAGAATGCTCTGGAAAGTCATACATTATCAATTAAATACTCAGGCAACAAATAACACATTTCTCTTCTCTGTATAATTATTGTCACAAATGAATCACATGACTAAACCTAACCATAGGAGTGCAGAAAGTGTGATCAATGTGTCTGGAAAGAAAAGAACAAGAATTATTTGGCTAACAGCACTATTTAACAACTGCATCTTCAAATTAAAACTATTTGAATCCTTATTTGTTTGCCTTTGACATTGCCTTTATATTCAGGCCCTATTTTCACTTCCACTGCAATTCCAATAGCTATGCCTTAAATGATATTTTCTTGGACTATTGCAATAATCTTACTGGTTTCATTATTTCTATCCTTCCATATTTTTAATGCATCTTTCAAACTGACATGGTTCTAATCATATCAGTTACTCCTCTAAAAGCTATTGATAATAAGGCCATTTAGTTTATTAGTTAATAGCCTTGTTAGGAGTCAGGCAGATATAGACTGAAACAGATATGCTAAACCAGATATGTGATCTTGAGAATGCTACTTAAACTCTCTAAACCTCGGCATGGTTTTGAGGATTAGTGTTTGTAAATTGCACATTTATTCACTATAAAACTTGTATTACCATAGTTCAATAAATGTTATTTCTCATTTTCTCCACTGCCTAAAGATTTCTTAAGATTCCATTCAAGCTTTTCATAGCCTGAGATTAACTTCATTTCCAGTCTTGTTTTCTCTGTGTTTCACTTCCATCCATGAACTTTAGATTGAAGTTCTACCATACTGAATTCCATAAATGCAGCATAAATTATCTTACTGTTATATCTTTTCACTGACTAAACCTATAGCCAGAAATGCCCATTCTCTCTTTAGCCTGTAGGAAGTTTCCCCATAGTCAAAGCCTATCTCAAACATCAGGTTTACTCATGAAGACTTCGGTGACAAACCAGTCGGAATGAATCATTTTTTTCTGTCCTTCTTTGTACATTCATTGTATCATTTATCTCCTGCTCCTTGCATTGCAGACCTTCTTTTATTTTTGCATCCCTACGAGATTGTAAGGCCTTTGAGTCAATTCATCACGTGTGGACTGAGGTGATGCTGTGTACCCAGTACTGGGCTGAGAACTGTGGACATATTAATTAATAAAACAGATGTGGGCCCAGCCCTTTGGGGTTATGCTTTTTCTTGTGATACCTTACATATGAGTGTTTGTTGAATTGAATTCTTTTCAAGGAATCTTTATATTCGTCCTGCCTCTGTCCCCTGGATTCTCTCCAGGTTTCATGTATCTTGTTTAAATTGCTTCAGCCAGTTGTAAATACGAGGCTCTAATAAAAGCTTTGCAAATGCTAAGGACTGTGAGAGGATTAACTCATGTCTGCTGTAGTTACATTCCTGTTTATATGTCCCAGAATCAAGCTTTACTTTGTGAACAGCAGGACTATATTGTGGCTGTGTTTTGCTATATGTTAAAATATGTGTTGGGGAAAGACCAGATTCTCAGCCTGTACAACTATAAACATTTTCTCCAAATTGCCTACAATGTGATCCACCCCACAAAAAAAATATATACAAAAACAAAGCTTTGAAGCTAGGTATTTTTCCAACTTGAAATGGAATAAAATATAAACTACCTAGCAACACTCCAGCACTTCTTTTTTTAATTAGCCAATGAAATGTGCCTAGAAAATTTATTCCTCAGTCCTAAGAGATTTCTTCTTTGTGAAGTCTTACCTGTTCACCTCTGTGTTCCAGGCAGAAAAGTTTACTTGATCATTTGCATTCCCAAGAGAAAGAAATAGCAAGGTATGAAGAAAGGTCTCTGTCTCAGGAATCTGAGAACCTTAGGTTGAAATGATGTCTCTATCACTGAGTAAGATATGCCTTAACCATGTAACATAACCTCTCTGAGTCTTAATTGTCTCATTTGTAAAGTGGAGTTAATAATATATATTTCATAAGGGGGTTGCGAAGATTAGCAAGATGGTGTATATTAGGCACTCAGCAGACATATGACATTTAGAATCACTCAGTTTATGGCAGTTATTAGCTCCTGTAGTTCTCTCTATATCAACATGCCTTGTGAGACCATAAGCCCCTTGAGAACAGTGAAAATGTTTTCGAGAACGGTGATTATCTTGGTCACTGCTCCTATTGCCTAGCAGAGTGCTCAGAAAACATTTTTTTACTGGACAATTTATAAATGCTAGCCGTTTCTGAGTTATGCTGGCTTTCTTTGACATCCATTATCTATCTGCCAATGAGCCCTCCTGATTTCACTGCCTGTCATTTCTCATTGAATGGTGACCCAAAGCTGGAAGGTAGCAAGTAGACTGTTATTTGAATTGGTGTTAGAGGATTAAGGATTTAAATATGGTAAATGAGATATGGATTGAAGATCCCGTGCTGAAGAATTACTTTTTTTATATTCAACTCAGAGGCAATGACTTCAAATCAAAAATTTTTAGCAATGACCTCAGAATACCCCTTAAAATTAGAATACATTTATCTCTTGCTTTGAATTTTTCTCTATGTGTGGGTGTGTGTAAATGTTCCCGAGCAAAGTGCCTGCTAAAGAGTAGTAGGTTTTCTTTTTTTTTTTTTTCTGGTAATGAATGTGTGTGCTCTTTTAGAGAGCATGAATAGAGTGATAGTAAAAGTAAATGTAATATCACACTAAATTCAGATTTAAAAGGTGCAAGATCTCCATTTTAGAGTCAAAAAAATTTAAAGGGACAAAACCCAGTTTGGGTACTTTTGTCTTATAATCAATAAAATGTCTCTTTTCCTTATTAGGCTATGTCGGCTGCAGTCGACCATTGTCAACAGCCAATTTTCTCTATCAGTGCAGCAAATCATTACGAAACACATGGTACTAGTGTTACAGTTTTCCATTCTGTCCTGAAATGAAAAAGAAAAAAAAAATTTCTTTTCCTTTAAAAATTAAAAACCTGCAAGATAGAGAGTGAATTTTCAAGGTAACATAAAAGACTCTTTTTCACCTTTTCTTAAAACCAGAGGGAATTATCTATCTAGAGTATGCACTGTCTCCAATCATGCCTTTTAAAACCCACTTATTAAATATGAACAGCACATAAACATGGGACAGTTATCACCTTGGCACACACCACCAGCAGAGACAGAAATGGTTGCTATAGCCAACCTAGGAGCAGGAAAGACAATGAAAGGCTATTTTACTTCAAGGCTAGTTAGAATCAAAGGGGTTAAGAAAAAATGAAAAAGAGTGGGGATCTTTTCCCCTAGTCCTCATGTAATCAGTGTAAAATAGTGCTGGCCACATCGGAAGCTCAATATGTATTGAGTAGCTCTGATGTCTTATCCGGTGACAGAAAACTGAAGTCTCCAGCTACTGGAAGTATATTCTCAAGAGCAAAAGGGCTTTTAACTAAGGCCAGAAAGCCTTTGGGACAATGGGAGCAAAGAACGCAACTGGATGGAGACCACACAGATTCTGCAAGCGATCTTACTTGTTAGTCATCTAGGCAGAGCAGTGATCAGGCAGAGCAGGGAAAGACAGTGAGCTAAGAAAAAGACTAACTGGCTCCACACATTCCTGGATGGAAGGGTTTCTTTTTCTGGCATAAGAATCTTCTAGATCTGTAGGGCAGGGGATCTCCCAGCTGTCAAAACCCTCTCTTCACTTTTCTGGTTAACTGCCAAAACAGAACTGTCAGTCAGGAGCTGCTGGTTGCCGCAGTGTGGCTCACATTTACTCCTTGCTGCCTGGGCCTGGGGGCATTCTGGAGAGACTCACTTCTAGAGGGTCACTGGGGACCCGATTCAAACCTAGGTAGAGTTCCGAGGAGGCCAGGTGCAACAAGTGCCAGTGAGGCTGGGCAGCCGCACTTTGCGAGGAAGAAAGAGCTGCAGAGATAAGGGTCGGGAGGAAGAAGAAAGCTCTGCTTTTTTTTTTTCAATGCTTGAACTGGCATCGAAAAGAAGGTATTTCTTCTTGGAAGCTAGACCCAGAAGCAACCTCTGCTACTATGGGAACAGCTGTGGGAGCTCTTCAGGGATGGCTAAATTCCAGGATTCGGGGTTGGCAATCTGAGAAGCCTCTCTAGCTTTTGGTTCTGAATTGATCATCACACAAAACTGAAGGTTTAACTTGAATAAATTCAGGGTCTGTTGTTTCAGGTGCAACTTATTCCTACTAAGTTGAAAGATATAAGCACAACTATCATACTTTCAGTTTCTCTGTAATCAAAAGCAATACAAATGCAGAATTTTAATCTTGATGGAGATTTTCATCTCTGTGCACTGGGACTTGGTGATTCACACATGTAATTCCCATTAACACTAATAAGAGATAGACTGTGCGCATCAATCCCCTTGTGTCAAAATGAGAACCGCATGGATACTAATAAATACATTTTAAATTCTGTTTTTATGCAGATTCAATGTAATATTTTATACAACACTAGAAAACCCTTTGGAGACAAAGGTTGTCTCAATTAATTCTCCCCAGCAGAGACGCATATTCATACAAACTCTTACTATTTTTACAAGAATATTTACTTCTTTTGTCCAAGAGAAAGGATTTAACTGGACATAATTGAATCTATGTGGTGGTAGGATTTCAAGTGCAAAATGTTCTTTGTTTGCAAACATACTTTCTTTACAGGTAACAACCTCAGGACTCCTCAGAGGTTTTTTTTTTTTTCCAGGTGACATTTTAAAATTGATAGTTGTGACTCAATCTTACTATAGTGCTTTAGTGCCACCTCCTGGACAAATCTTTAAAAGCACGCTCTACAGAAATTGCACGAACTTAACCTTTCCCAAACCAAGAAACAATTCGTTGAAGAGTCCACTAATAATCAAAAGAAGAAAAGGGATTTTTAAAAATAAAGAAGAATAACAAGAATAAAAGATAAATTAGTCAAAGCAAAAGTTTCTTTTTTGGTTTTTAAAGTAGGAATAAAGAGAAAAAGAATGGAAGGGATCAACTATAGGAAGAATAAATCGGTCTAGGACTCATGGACATTTTTTTATGTTGTTTAAAATGTAGCTTATTTTTTATAGGGACACATTTTTAGAAAATGCAAAGATAATAAAAAAATTAAATGCACTGTGTATACATGAAAATGAAATAAATACTCAGAGCAGATTACCTCAAATCTATTAATTACCTCAAATATTATGGAAATACAAATAGCCAAAGTCATTCATTTAGGATTTACTAAAAGGAACAAGAATATAAGTAACAGGAGGTTGTAAAATTTAAATAGATTTAAGTAATTATAGTGTTGACTTTTTAGAAATGAAATTCTCTCACAGAAACAATCAAAACAGCCCATATGGTGTTTGAGAAAGAAAATTAAATTTTAAAAATGTAATTATCTTTAACTCGGTATAGAATATAATGCAAAGATACAATCCTCAGCAGAAGCAAGTGTTGATTTATCTGAATTTAACAATACGGCTTCTAACAAAGTACACGGGGTCCCTAAGACATGATTTCTGAAAGGCCGTGTGTTCTCAGGTGAGTGTTTTGAACCATCCAACATGCAGTTCAGCATCAGGATATTATAGCTTCTAAGACTTCTAAGACCTTCCAGCCCAGGCCCCCTATCCACTATCTCCTTAGAGAAAAAAAGAAGGGAAAACACTCCTTTTTTATCCACGGATCTCACTTTAAAAAATCAGTGCATTGAAAACACAATCCTACTTCAAACAATGAGTGCTTATTGAATTTGAATGTGATGATCTAGGACATGCGATTTGAAAAATGAAATGGAGGCCACTAAGCATCCTTACACTACGCTTAATGCTAATTGTGAAAAGATAATTGGAATTTTAAAAATCTCCCCATTTTAAGCCATCACAGATTTATCAGGGTGTTTTAAAAAATACTAAATTATTTTTATCTTGCTGGAACCAGAGGAAAGAAATTTAAGAAGACAGACTTAAAACATGCAGCATTTTATTATTTTATTTTATTTTTGTAGGCTAACAACTTTGAAAAGGCAGTCTCTTAGCAAACCAGGACTTAGAAAATGAAAACATTTGAATTAGATCACTGATTGCTTTACCTCTATATCTTAATGTTCTGTAGGATGTTTTCACACATGTATGCATAAACATATGCACAGAGACACACAAGCAGATCTTTTTATTCTGTCAATTTAAGGTAAATTTTAGGTGTAGACAACCTTTACTTTTCTTCCAGATTCTAGGCAAATGGTTATTTGTACTTGAATGAGATCTGGAACATTGCAGGGTAAGGGTTTTTATATTAGATTGAATCATATTGAGATCATTTATTTTTTCCGCAGTTGGGGAAGCTGTTGGAAAAAGAATAAAAGCTCTTTCTATAAATACCACCAAAGAAGACAGTTAAAATGAATACGTGTTTTTTTTCCTTAAACTAGGATTTCAATCATTTTTATGTCTATTCCACAAGAAAAGCTCTAATATTATATAGCTCTTTCGACATTCTCAGGTACTATAATATTATCTTCTTGATGCACATGCCCAGCTTGTATTAAATACTAATAGTGACTCCACACATGCGTCCTGAGGACACAGTAGCCCTGAGCAGCTTTTACTCCACATATAGGAATAAAGGATACGATTTCTTGATGTCCTTTAACCATGCATTAAAATAGATTATATTTCCATTAACTTACCTTGGGAAAACAGATTGGCCTGTCCTCAAATTATATGGATGGAGAACAAGGTGATGGACCATCACCAATTCAAATTGGTTTTAAAAAAAATAAGAACAGTTGATTAACCACCAGCGGGTGGGTCTACCTTATACATCTCTATCATTATACATCACACGTCTGTATCATATTTAAGAGTGTGATTACATATCTTTTCCTGGCCTTATCATCCAATGGGTACAAATGAAGGACATTAATATATAAGCCTAAAAAATTGTATTTCTGAGCTCCATCTGTACTCTTATTCCTGGCCATCTGCTGTAGCATATCTCTCCAGTTCTCCCATAGTCATTTCTGGAAAACATGAAGATTCAAACTAGATCACATGTAAGTAAAAATCACCATGCTGTGTCTTGCTTTATTTCTCTGGCTTATTGTCCACGGTCATAGCCTGGACATTTTGAGGGTACTTCTTTGACACTATAGTTGAAAGTACCCTTGATGAACATACCCAATGAACAATTTTCCAATACCAATACTTCCAGTCACATTTTGGGGGTTCTAAAGAAACCAAGCTCTAGGCAGAGTGGAGAAAATAACACGTTTCACCTGAACCATGAAAAAAGTACACTTGTACTTAAATTGTACTTAAATTTCTTCAAGTGCAAGAACAGAAATATTTCTCATGCTTGTAGCTCCCAATATTCAAAGGGTTAGGGCTGAAACCAGTGTATGAATGTTGATAGAAGACAAATGCCAAACCATCTGCTTTCACTTGCATTTCTCTGTCTCTCCCTTTGCCACATACTCCAACCAACCTTCTTCCTTCTTCAAACGTAATCAACTAAAGTTCTATGCAGATCAACAAGTACCAAGATAAGGAAGTCTTGTTAGTCTAACAGTGTTGGAGCCAAAATTGTCAACAAAATGACAATTTTGACTAAAAGCTTACCTTTCATATATATACACATATATATATAGAGAGAGAGAGAGAGAGAAATTTTCCAAGTAATTTCTCACCCCCAAGATAAAATTTGTAAAGTTTCCTTAAAGTCTTCACTA
This sequence comes from Papio anubis, assembly GCF_008728515.1. NCBI lineage: Eukaryota > Metazoa > Chordata > Mammalia > Primates > Cercopithecidae > Papio > Papio anubis. The sequence continues at coordinate 77,293,728 of NC_044976.1, read as the reverse complement.
TATCTATCTTCATCTGGTGCTGGTTATCACATCTCTGCCTCTCCCTCTCTCTTTCTGTCTCTCTCATATGTGCTCAGGCACACACATACGCATACACGCACATAAACACACAAACTCTTACCTACACATAGTATGAACTGCATATACCTGGAGGTGCTTCCTCCTTTATGGACCTCCAAGTTTTCCTGGGATATTACTACATTGAGTTAAATAAATGGTTGATTTGCACAATGTTTTGCTATATCTCAAGAGCATTCTATCTTCAGGGTTGTCATGATGTTAAAAAATTCTCACAAAGTATTAGGAATTTTATATATATATGTAAAGAAATTATATTTAGCACATCTTTAGATATATGAAAGGCAAATAAGAGGCTACCTCAACTACAAAAATATGAAAGTTTCGTGAAGAAACAACCCACTATCTTCAGGGCTCTGAACATGAGTTTATTCATGAAATAATTGTCTTAATGTGAAAAGAATTACACATGTACTCATGCAAAAAGACTTAAGGGCTTTGAAGGGAAGTAAAGCAAGAATATTTTAGATATCTGTAATGTAGAGTATCTGTAGTTTTCTCTCTACATTGGTCTTAAAACAATATCTTAAATGGAAGAGCATTTTGTACCTACCAAGTTGTAAATCAAGAATTACAGACATATTGCAAACTAAAAGAATTTAAAGTAGCCTGTCCTTATTGTAAAAATATTTTATTTCACATAATTTTATGAAGTAGTTATAAAAAATAAAAATCTTCCTTTAATTATCCTTTCCTAATAATAATAGAAAGAGTGACACTCTACAGAACTCAACAATATAGAAGTTATACAAAAGAGACTGTATAATAATTAATAAATTAAAATCTGAAAATAACCCAGATGTTGAATGGATAAGCCAACTATTGTACACCCACATGATGGAGTACTACTCAGCTACACGTATGAGCAACATATCAGTGCACATAATAATTCATATGAGAAAGACTTAATGACAGAATTCAGTTTTAAAGGGTTACATACTGAATAATTTCTTTTGTAAGACATTCCTAAAGAGGCAAAATTATAGTTATGGAAAACAGATCAGTTGTTGTCAGTGGAAAGGGATGAAAGGAGGGTATGACCATGGAGTGGAAGCTTGAGGAAGTTTTTTTGGAATGATGCATCTGTTTTGTATTTGATCATAGTAGAAACCACACATGTGATAAAATTCATATAACTGAAAACCAAAATGGAAAGTCAATTTTCCTTTATGATATTTTAAATAAAGTAAAAGGATGTTGTCAATGTACTATTGTATAAAAAAACTAGAATTTTAAAAAGTATATGTGACTTAAGTCACTGGTAAGAAACAACCAAGGCCAGACACAATGGCTGTAATCCCAGCACTTTGGGAGGCCAAGGCGGGTGGATCATGAGTTCAAGATATCAAGACCATCCTGGCCAACATGGTGAAACTCTGTCTCTACTAAAAACACAAAAATTAGCTGAGTGTGGTGGTGCAAACCTGTAGTCCCAGTTACTCTGGAGGCTGAGGCAGGAAAATCGCTTGAACCCGGGAGGCGGAAGTTGCAGTGAGCCGAGATCACGCCACTGCACTCCAGCCTGGTGACAGAGCGAGATTCTGTCTAAAAAAAATAAATATATAAAGTCTTTTTATATATATAAAATCTGGAACTTGGGAAATCTAGAAACATCCATTTTTGAGTCATATGCATATTGAGAACAATTTAATTCACAGGTATTCATGATAACGTACAATTTGTAGTATAAAATGAGCAGAGAAGATTACCTAAAAGTGACCTTTGGTAATACCAATTTTTATTGAGTAGGTACATAAGAATGAACCCCCACAAAAGAAACAGAGAATAAATGACCTGAGAAGAATGAAGGAAAGCACGTTATGACATAGAAACTAAGAAAAGAGATGTTTTTCAAGAAGATTGAGTCAAAAGGACAACATCTTGCTGAAAGTTCAAGTAAATTACTGACAATTACATGAAGGATTTGGGAAGATGGGGGACATTTGTTGTCTTACCACATGTTGTTTTGATGGAAAGATGATGTTGGAATCCTGGCAGAACTAAACTAATGAGTAAATTGGGGGTTAAAATGGATAATTTTAGAGAATTATGTTGAGAAGTTTGGATAATAAACTTTGAGAAGGGAAAGAAGGAGGGGGCATGAAGCTAGAAGCAGCTAATGGCTAATACAATGAAGCAGAACAAATTAAACAGTCAAGCTGATCTGATTTGGAACATTTCCAAGTACATGTGATGAAAAAGAAAAACAGAGGAAAAGGAAATTTAAGACACTGGCAAGGGTGTTGTTGAAATGATGAATCACGGAATGTAACCTTGTTGAAGAGTCAGGAAATGTAGCTGTTGACAAAGGAATGAATATGCACAAAAAGTGACAAGTGACACAGATGGAGTCCATCAGTTGCAAAAGGGATAGTTGAATAAATACACAGAACACATAGGAGAATATGGTAAAGAGTGTATGAGGTTTAAACTACTTATTTTGAAGGAAAAAAAAAAAAACAGAGGAGGTGTCTTGATGTTAGGAATGACCACTGGAGCAGGTTTTTGAAGTGGAGTAAAAGAGAAAGTCATGAGAGTAAAAGAGGTCAAGACACAGAAACCGGGATCCTGAAGGATTCCTCTTGCTTGTTCTGAAGATATGCAGTGTGATGGCAGCAAACTAGGTAAACAGCCTTCAATACATGGGCTTGAGCTAAAAGAACTAGTGTTTGTTTTGTTTTGTTTTGTTTCGTTTTGTTTGATGGGGAGTTTTGCTCTTGTTGCCCAGGAGGGAGTGCAATGGCGCGATCTCGGCTCACTGCAACCTCCGCCTCCCTGGTCCTGCCTCAGCCATACTCTGGAGTAGCTGGGATTACAGGCATGCGCCACCACGCCCGGCTAATTTTGTATTTTTAGTAGAGACAGGGTTTCACTATATTGGCCAGGTTGGTCTGGAACTCCCGACCTCAGATGATCCACCTCGGCCTCCCAAAGTGCTGGGATTACAGGCGTGAGCCACCGCACCCAGCCAAGAATTGGTGTTTTATACAAGAGTGGAAAAGGAATGGGCTGGAGGTGATAATGGAGATCAGTGAGGACACCATAGCCTAATCCCTGGTCATGAGTTATGTAAGACGAGAAAAGGTTAAAAGAAAAAGGCACAAGTGGTGTCCTTAGGAAGGAAGCCATTTACAGTTAAAACAAGAAGACGGTGTGAACACTGAGATAAAAAGTCAAAGACACAATGGAGACTGCTGATTACAGAGGAGCAAGTTCAGAGCATACAGTGAATGGCTTAGTAGGTGCAGGAGCGCAGCCCAGGGGCAAAGTAGTGCAGAATGTTGTGGAGAACATGGAACAACAGAGCATAGATGGCTAGAGAAGAAGACAATTAGATGTTTAACTTAATCAAACGGGAATTAGTGTGAGAAGTTAGATACAACAGTCTTGCTAAGGACAGTAGATATTTATTTTATCATTAGACCTGATTGCCAGGCCAGATGCCCTGAACACTGCCTATTATGTGACTTGGTTGTTGGAAACGCAGAAACTGTCAACTACACACACTGTATGGGCTGGTTAGCAGCAGATCCACAAACAATAGACTAATTTGCTGAGACTTCTGAATATTAATTCAAATATTGGTCATGTTAAAAAAAAAAAAAAAAAACTTCCAAGACTGTTGTTGATAGTTGTAGCCTGCCTATGCTTCTAGAGTAGGAAAAAAAAAAAAAAGCTGATTTAATATCTAAACAATGATGAAGCATGAAATTATGTTCAGCTTTTGGCATGATTAATTACTTCTCAACTTAAATATGGAGTTGAATTTCTTGGCAAGTAATCTTGGTCTTTAGGCTTGAAATTTTTGGCAAATGTAGCAAAATGTAGCAAAATCGGCTCCCAGGTAGACATGACAATGTATGGTTAAATATTAAATACAAAAGGGGTATTTCCTACTATGAGCCTCTTTTAATTAGAGGAAAAAGTACTTCCTAGGAGGCCCAGAAGACCTCAACTCAGATCCCACTAACTATGATTGAGTCACATACTTTTGACCTAGCCACAGGAATGCTCCAAAGTATATTTCTGGGGACAACTCAGCCTTTATAGTGGGGAATTTTGGCTGCATGGGCAAAGAGGAAATGAGAGGGAAAGGAGATGACTAAGAGGTGGGCCATCAGTCCTATCTGCCCTAAGAAGGCTAGACACTCTCTTACTGAATGGTAGTGTCTGTGTGTCGGGGGGAAGAGGGTTTGTAAATAAATGTCTAAATATATTAAGGTTATTTTCTAAGTGTATTTTCCAGTTTGTTATGTTTCTTCATTTTATTTGTAGAACCTATTATTCCTTACAGAAACTTTTAATGTTTATGTAGGGAACTCTATCAACCATTTCCTTTATAGTTTCTGGCTTTAGGTCATGCATAGAAATTTGTCCTCTATCAAAGATTCTAAATATTCACTTCTATTTTCTTCAACTGTTGCCAGACTTTCACTTTTTAATATGAAATTCATTGCTCTATCTGAAATTGATTTCAGCAAGGTATGGATTTTCATTACATTTCCCTCTTAAAGGCTAACTAGTTTTCTCAGCATCATTTGTTGAATAGCCAATCTGTTATCCATGGATTTGAAATACTACATTAACAAAATGCTAAAAATACATATAAAACCGAGACAGGTCCTAAACTCTTTGTTTTTTTATTCATCGATTTGGTTTTGTTTTAATTCTATATTTTAATATATGAATGGAAAGAGGAGAAAAGATGGATATAAACATGTCAAATTCAGTCCAAACTATACCAGGAGAATAACAGATTTGCACTCACATTTTTAGATAAGCCAAAAAACCTCATACATGGCCAGTAAACTTCACTGTGGAAGTGAGAAGACCTGAAAATGTCTATCCCTACATTTGTCAGCCTATTCAGCTGCAGGCTCTGAAGATTCTGCTTACAAATTCCAGCTCCCTTCCTCTCAGCAGCCAGTACACTTTTCATCCATTTAACAAACAGTTACTGATCTCCTACTATGTGCCAAGCGCTGTTCTAGAACACAGGAATAATCATGGTTGAGATAAAACGTCCTTGCTTTCATGATACAAGTAGGCAAATAAGTTAATTTTATACAGTGATAAGTACAAAGAATAAAAGAGAGCAAGGTGGTGAGATTGAAAGTAACTAGAGTCTGCTGGAGACTTTCAAATAGGTAGTCAGGGAAATTGAGATGTAACATGAGACAAGACCTGAGTGGTGAGCAGGAGCCAGGCATGAAAAGCCCAGAGGCTGAGCATTCAACAGAGGCAATTTCAAGTGCAAAAATCTGGGACTGGAATGAATTTAGAATTGGCATACTTAAGGAGGAAATAAATGCTAGATCACAGTGTAGAGTGGTGGCTGTGAGACTGGGAAAAGAGGTTAGAGGGTTAGACAGGAAAGCCGACCAAGCAGGACCTTGAAGGTCATGGAAAGGAGACAGGGTTTCAGACTCAAGAGCTGGCAGGGTTTTCAATAAGCTTGCTGCCCTTGATTCAGTATCTCATATATTTAGGAAATCTTTTGTGAGCTTCCTGCTTTAACTTTCATTACTGTTGCCATCGAAATTCTTCCTCTACCATTCTCTTGCCTATGATCCCACTGGAACCATGGGTAGTGGTAATACTCTTCTATCAGAACATTTGCAGAAAAGGCAACTGACTTTGTCACCCTTGTTAGAAGTTCTGTGAAATTTTTCCTGATAGTATTTCCTTTTCTAGTGTTTTATCATGCTCTTATTATATCGATAATAGCAGTTAACATCTATTAATGCTACTTACTAGGCAGCAGGCAATGTTCTGGGGGTTTCACATGTATTAACTCATTGAATCTTCATAACCATCCTGTGGTGCAGGAACAGTTATTATTCCCACTTAACAGATGATGGAACTGAAGCGTAGACTCTGCCCACGGTCACACAGTTAGGAAGTGGCGGAGCTGGGATTTGAATACAAAAAATAGGTCTCCAGAGCCTGACGGCTTCGCCATTATGATTTGCTGCATCCCCAAAGCACTTGTCAGTGGTGCTGTGTATTTGATTGATGCTGAATATCTTAGAGAAACAGCAGAGAAGAATTATTGAAGAAATGTGACTTCCTAATATCAGTGGCCAACAATGTTCCTATTATTAGACTTTGTACACAGATTTCTTTATTTAAAACTCAGCAACCCTATAAAACAGGCACTCCTTCTGTCTGGTGCCATAGCCAATTTCTAATATCATTCTACTACTGCCTTTCATTGTCTAGCAATGCCCTAAGCATCCTCAGAGGAAAATCTTGGACAGAGCCCTTAGAGTCATTTTTTAGGCCAGAGAACTACATGTTTTGTCCTGGTGAAGAAATATTCAAGCTGGCCATTAATCCAGACAGAGGTGCAGTAGTAGTTCTTCTGAATAATGGAAAACAACAGAAATAAGTGCTCCTCTCTGAGTGGCTCACCTATTGCTGGAGCTTATTAGGGAATTGTGTCTGACACACAGGTGATATTCACTTAATGTTCGTGCAGTGGATAAATAATGCCCCTGAAATGCGAATGAATTCAGCCTCTCCCATTATTATTTTTATTTTTTAGAAACAGCACTCTAACTCTTCTCATTCTCTTCTATTTCCTTGGTTTTTATCTAAATAGTATATAGCATGTACATGGGTCAGGCATCGTTTTAAATGCTTCACGAATAATCTAAAAATCACACAACAACCCCATGAGGTAGGCACTATTGTGCTCCCATTCTGCAGATATGAAAAATGAGGCATGAAATATTAATTGACTTTTCCAAACATCACAAAGCTACTAAACAGTAGCAACAGGCCTTAAACCGCAAGCCTGACTCCAACTTCTGAGCTATTATCCACCTTGACACTGGTTTAATACAGGTTGTTGTCACTGAAAACTTCCTCATGCTTCGCTAACCTAATGGCAGAAGTGAGGAGTCATTTATATTTATGTTTACATTATTATAATATCTTAAATCCACTGTCCCTTTACCTGAGGTAATTTCCATTCCTTCCGGAATTCTGTTCCATATAAATATTTACACAAATCCCCAGAGCTGCTTGCACTCTGTTCATAAATCAGTCCTTGTCAGCGATCCCCTGTTGCCAATGGCATCACTCAAGGCTGAACTCTACAATTGAGGTGTCCCACACTCCCCCAGGCCATTCCATTTGCCTCTGGCCTTATAGCCTGCTGCTATTACCCCCAATGGACTTTCACAGCTAACAGTGGAGCCAAATATCCAGCGACTTTGATAGCCCATCTAAAAGTGCCAGCAGTCCTTTGAGATATAAAACATGCTGTTTCCTTGGTTTCATAGGTCAAAGAGAAGGATGTACTCTCCTCACATACATTCAGTCAGAGGCTAACCACAACACAGCTACCTGGATCCAAAATATTATACTCTTTAGTGGAGCAGCACTTTCAATTCACACACCTGTCCTTCTCCTTAAAGAACACACTAGACCTGACTAATCCCTCAAATCAGCCAATCCCTGTTCCCTCTGATGCGCCAGCCACTGCTGCAGCCCCTTTCGGCAGTCCACACTGTTTCCAGACATGGCTCTTCTTAGGGCCTTCTTTTTCCCTTTCCAATATTCTGGCATTGTCTGGACTCACCCTATTAGATTATGTGTGTGTGTGTGTATTTTCATATATATATAAAATCTCAGTGGGACAAAAGAGATCACAGTTCTCATAATTCCCCCACATGCCACCTTCTAAAGAGTTATTTGACCTTTCGTGTAAATCCACAGCTTCAAACTGTGAAAGTGCTTCCCAGCTCCAATAGACAAGTTTTTCAAAAACTGATATTGCCTAACAGCATCTAGTAACAAAACTGTAGCCTTGGCCTTGCCCATCCAGAACAACTTACTACATTTTGCTGTGAGATTTGTTTGGTCTGCGTTGTGACTTTTGTCTTTCCTCGCCATGTTCCAAAATTCAAAATATTCACCTACACACAGATATTTTGAAGTATTATGTTAAAGTATTATGTTAAAATCTATAATTAATTATGTTAAAATCTATAATTGTGAACTACAGACCTTTTTCCCTAAGCTCCTAAATTTCCTTGATATTCTCAAAATCTTTTAAAGTTCCAAATTGTTCCAAAGTCAGTTTCTTTTATTTTGTTGTTATTATATCTTGGAATAAAATAAATAAATGATGTGCAAACTATCTTTCACAGCAATGTATATGTATATTCCAACTCAATAATGAAAAGTATTAGTAGCAATACTTTCAGAATGATTCTCCATAAATAATGCTTATAGTTTTTTTTTTTTTTAATATTCATTAGGAAGAGAAAAACTCATCAACAAACCTAAATATTGCTGTTTCCTAAAGCTCAATCAGCTTCTTTGACACTATAATTGCTTAAGAGTTAGAGTATTCTAGAGTCACATGTGCCAGAGTAATCCCATTTTAAATTAATTCTGAAAGTGTCTTCTTCAAGCTCATACACAGCCCCTAAATACTGCAATGCCTTCTTCAAGACACAGAAAATATAGAAGTTTATTTCTTGTTTGGAGAGAAGAGGTTGGAAACCAGCCTAATCCTTCTCAAGAGCAAATCCAGAGGGAAGATAAAGAGAAATGGGCTCATTTACAACGCACTCTTTCTTGATTTCCTCGAGAGAAGTTTTCAAGTAGTGTTTTTTCTTATAATTATTGTATTATAGAAGAACATGGTATTCTTTGGATGCTCATTCATAGATTTTTGCTGTGTCCTAAGCTTCCACATTTTTAAACATTTATAATATTTGTAAAGCAACATTGCTCTGTGGTTATTTGTAAACACTTACCATCCACCATGGGTACCGTAATGATATCATTGACCACATGAAAACCAGAAGAAAAATATACTGAGGTTCTCTACCATCTACTTTAAACAAGAAATATTTAAGGAAGTTACTCAACAAATGGAGCTGTTGCCAAAATTTCAGATCTGAAGATCTTGGCAAATCAAAATTATTGAAAACCCAGCTTGCCAACAGGAATACATTGAAAGTATAATCACCTTCAAATTAACCAAACAATGCAAATTTGAATAATATTTGAAGGCAATATTATTTTTTAAAAAAATTATAAAGTCATGCTTAAAACATATACGTTTTAGAAAAAAATATCAGTGACATGATATTAGAGATATTTATAGCTAAGCCATGACTGAACTGGGGGAAAGTGGACGGAGAATAATTATTCAGATTATGTTAATTTTTAAATAAGATGTTCGGTTTCTAATGTTACTTTCACAAACATTGATTGTTTTTGAAGAAAATTTTAGTTTCAAATATTTCTTGAATATAATTATTTCACATCTACTAATATAATTAATCTAACTTACATATTCATAAATGTATATTTCAGAATCATATCAGTTTAATTAGTATGATCATCCTCCTTCAATCCCCAAAGTGTCCTGGTCTGGGGGATAAATGTATTCTCACTTTACTTACAAACGTTGTAAGACATTGGGTTTTATTTTTGACAAAAATAAAAAGCCATTAGAGTCAAGGAGTGACATGGTACAGTTTATAGATTATAGAGAGAACATAACATATTCCTATGTACATATTTGAGGATCACTCTATCTGCTCTGGGGTGAGCAAGGACAGTATACAAAGAGACTATTCAGATGCACATTGCAATGATACAGGTGAGGGATGATAATGTTTTGGAACAGGGTGGTGGCAGAGAAGACAGATTTAGGATCTAGTTCAAAGGTAGAACCAAAAGCAAAGATTCAGATTTGGGATATTAAATGCTAGTTCAAAAGAAGAATCAAAAGCATTGTGACAGATTGGACTTTGCATGTGGGAGAAAGAGGAGTTTGGGCCTGACCAACTAGAAGGTTTTAGGGCCTGAGAAACTATACAAATGGATATACTATTTTTTAAAATTAAGGAGCGTTTTAGAGGATAGAATTTGCTTGCAGCAGGTAGGAAACTCCCAAGTTCAGTTTAAGACATTAAAATGAGATGCCTATTAGACATCTTTGTCATACTTGCAAGACTGTAGTAGAACATATGAGTCGGGTTTAGAAGACTTGACTGGAGATATAACTATGAAAATCATGAGCTATTTAAACATCATTTAAACCCAGAAGATTGGATTTGACTACCCAGCAATATGCCTAGGCAAAAAACAGAGGAGGTAAAGAAACAATCTTGAAGCTTCCATCATTTAAAGATAGGCCCGCAAATTAAACTGAAAAGGAGAGTCTAGTGTGATAGGAGGAAAACCAGAGCCATAGGATGCATCTGGGTCAAGTGCAGAAAATGTTTCAACAAGGCAGGTAATCAGCTTTGTAAAATGCTGCTGATGAGCAGAGGTATTAGTCAAGATCCTCCAGAGAAACAGCACCAATAGTACCAAGACACTCTCAAAGATACATCCGGACATAACATTTGATCAGATGTCTGAGCATCCCTTAGCCCGGTCAAACTGACACATAAAATTCACCATCACAGTCTAGTATGAAGAGAAGTGAGAATTATCCATTGGACTTCACAATGTAAAGATCATGGTTGACATTGACAAGAGTAGTTATGGTGAAGTGGTGAAGGCAAAAGCTTGAGTCGAGGAGTAAAATAAGATTATGTCCAAAATTTGCTTTTATATGCTTCAGCTAAGAAAGAAAGAAAAAGGAAGATAGATGTAGCCAGTATGGCAAATGGCAATAATTATTACATCTGAGTGATAGGAAAGCAAGATTTAATCATACTATTCTTTCTACTTTTGTGTATCTTTGAATTTTGTAAACAAAAATTCCTAAAATGGGAGAATAAAAGGAGAGAATTAAATATAGCAATTATATACAACTATTCCAAGTAGTTTTGTTAGAAAAAAAAAAAAAAAGCCCAGAAATGAGATGCTAGAGGGGTGCTTACTGGAGAGGGAGGAGAGTTGAGAGAGATATTTCAAAGAGATACGAAAATTTTATCCTATTTTTACGGTATTCAAAATGATCCAGTAAAGAGGGAAAATTGATGGTGTACAAAAGGGAAAGAGGAGAATTGCTAGACAGATAATTGAGCAGTTTAAATAAACGGGAGAGAATGAACTACTCAATGGAGGGTTTCGCATTTGATAGGACCACAGCATACCTTTATGAGTGATGTGGGATTTATTGGCATAGCTGAAATTAACTGGGTAAATGTAGTAGAGAAAGTATGTGTCGTTTTTATTTCAATTGTTCCTATTTCCTCAGCGAAATAAGTAAGGCCATAAGCTGAAAGTGAAGATGGGTGAGAGGGTGCTTTAAGTTTAAGAAGGGAGCAGGAAATAGTTACCCAGGAAAACAGCAGAGTGAAAGGATTATGAATTCCAGTGGGTCAGTGATCATGACTGTGTGTTTTTCTCTACTGTGAACAGCAGTACAGGTGTAGATGCTGAGTACAAAGACAGTTGGATTCATTCAGGGTTCATATTTTTCAGACTTATACAATAAAGGGCAAGACAATCAAGGTTATATGCAGGGGATTGATGAATAAGTAAGAGAGAAAGTAAAAAGATTACAGATTCAGCAGATTGCAGGTCTCAGTAGGATGTATGGCATCTCATAGTAATGAGAATCTGAGCAATGAATGTGTTTATATGTTGACTGCATTAAAATGTGAAAGTATTTTCATTAAAACACAAAAGTGGAAAGAGATCTTGCAGATTGAAATATATATATATATATATATATATTTTGTTTAAGTACAATGTATTGTTCACACAGCTACAATATATTTTTCAAACTAAAAACAATAAGTAGCAAACACGATGCACAGGAAATTTACAAGAGAGGCCAATAAACATATGAAATGATGCTCTGCTTTTCTAGCAATTAGGAAAATAATAAATATAAATTAAAATCACAATGAAATATCATTTTATAATAATTGAGTTGGCAAACATTTTTAAAGTTGTTTAATATCAAGTGTTGGCAAAGAAAGGAAGCGTCACGAAAGTTTATACACTGCTGCTGGTGGATCTGGGAATTGAGACAACCACTTGGGAGAATGTATGAAATAGTATTGTTTGTTTTATAAAAAAAGAAAACTATTTAAATATCTATTAGCAGGAGAATAAAGAAATAAATGTTGGTATATTCATACCATAGGGAACATAAATGAATAGATATAAATCTCACAAACAATGTAAAACGAAAAAATGAAATGAAATGCTAAAACCAATTGTAAAAAGATTTACATATTCAAAACAATACTGTTTAATACTTAGGGAAATATATATGTATATATCTGTAACAAAATTCATGAGAGTGCTAAATAATAATTTTAAGATAATGTTACTTATAGAAGAGATCCAGGTCGTATGCAGGAAAGGTTTGGAAAGGAGATTTAACTGCGTTGACAAGGTATTTTCCTGAACTGAGTGACAAGTATGTGGATACTTGATATAGTATTCCTTACAACATTTTTTATGTCCTAAATATTATTTAATAAGTGTTGAACCTAAAAACCAGTAATACATTAACTGGAAAAGTCATAGCTACCACTATAAAAAAAGTAGAGGCCAGGCACGGTGGCTCATGCCTGTAATCCCAGCACTTTGGGAGGCTGAGGTGGGTGGATCACCTGAGGTCAGGAGTTCAAGACCAGCCTGGCCAACACGGTGAAACCCCATCTCTAAAAAAACACAAAAATTACCCGGGCATGATGGTGGGTGCCTGTAATCCCAGCTACTCTGGAGGCTGAGGTGAAAGAATCGCTTGAACCTAGGAGGCAGAGGTTGCAGTGAGCCGAGATTGTGCTGTTGCACCCCACCCTGGGCAATGGAGCAAGACTCCGTCTCAAAAAAAAAAAAAAAAAAAAAAAAAAGCACAGCCTTCTTTTTCCTTTTCCTTTCTCTCCTCACTTTTGCTTATCCTCTGATACCTCCATCTTTTTTCCCTCCCCCTGCACGCCAACATACATTAACTATGGGGTGCCAGGCACTGTGTTGCAGAAATGTATACATTTCTTTGGATTTGTAGTCTTTTACTAGTGTCTAAATGTTAAAAAAAAAAAAAAATACCACACTGAGGAACAGGGATACATAGATAGGTAATTTCCTTGATCTCTAACCATTAAAAGGAGTAAAAATATTAGAGCAATTTTTCTCTTTTGAATTCATCTATTTATATGAAATCTCATTAGTTAAGCCCAATAGCCCTCTCACTCCCTGAGGCAAGAAAAACTCCCACCTAAATCATATTATGAAGTTTGACAGACAGATCAATTTTCCAAAAGTTTAAGGTTTTCTATTAAAGTTTCTATTTAAGTTCTTTGTTTGTTTGTTTGTTTCTTTGTTTCTAGATGAGAAAATGTACCACCCAGCTCACACATATTTGTCATAGGGACTTTAAATTTTCCCTTTTTAATCTCAACTTTCATCCTTTCAAATTATTAGCCAGTGCATGGGCACTATTTCAGTCACTTCTCTGAGGACCCAGTAGTAATTTTAGCAACCATAATGGACAGTAACACCTAGTTTCTGCAAATTTCATTTTCTCCTCTACTCTATCTTTACTTAAATCACCTTTTGGGATTTATCTTTTCCCCAGATCAAGCTCATGAATTTGCAGTTGTCATTTTGATTGGCAGTAGAGATAGTTGTTCAGTTATACATGACCTAAAATAAAATTGGTCTCAAATTTGTAGATCTTAGCTTACTGTGTTTCCATAGAAATGTATATAGCACATATATCACATTTCCTTAGCACTTTATATATTTTTGTTGATATTTTAAAATAAAAAATAGGGTTGGGTATGGTGACTCACACCTGTAATCCCAAACTTTGGGAGGCTGGAGCAAGAGAAACACTGAGGCCAGGAGTTCAAGACCAGCCTGAGTGACATAGTGAGACCCTGTCTCTAGACAAAATTTAAAAATAAAACATAAGATAAAAAGAAAAATAATTACACTGACCTACTAATAAATGTGTCTTGTTTTATCTGTCTAATTAGGACAAGATGTCCGTGTTGAATCTGTGTGATATCTAGACATAAGCACAAATGAGGTAGCAAGTGAGTATTCAGTAAGAGAAAGTATTGAGGTTAAAAATAGATTTAATTTAAGCCACAGAGATAGAAATGTTTATGAAGGAGGCCCATGTTTTTTCATGAAGAAAAATAATAAAATTAGAACATGTAATCTATGCCAAATATTTAGCAATCAGGCAATTTCAAGCTTGATGTCATTGTGTTCCTGTATTATACACCCCCCACGGGTGTCTTTCTGGCGTAATTGTAGTAATTTCCAATGGCAGGGGTATGGGATCTCAAAATATTTTTCAACTTAAAAGTCCTTTAATAAAATGGAATGAGCAGAAAACTAGAAGCCTAGGTTCTAATTTCATTTATATCTTTATTCATTTATGTATTCATCAATCATTAATTACCATCAACTATGTGCCAGGACCTTGTTAGGCACGGGGGTGACCAAGATAAGTAAGTTTTTGCCCACAAATTGCTGTCATTCAAGTCAAACAAAGGCTGTATGGCTTTGCCCACATCAATTTTTCAATGTCTTCTTTTACAAAACAGAGAAAATGTAGGTTCTAACTATTAATTTCATTAATAAGAGGATCAAAGGTGCACATGAAAGTTCTGTTTAAACTGTTAACCACATACAGAAATGTTCTGAAGAGAAACCTGTGACTTTTTGCATGTCTCCTATGTCTACAACTTCTTCAAAGCAGAGCAACCTAGTGTATGGTAAGAAATAAAAGCAATTTAATTATTTAATTCCCTGAAAAGGACAACCTGTTTTGCATGCATATCATGTTATTTTTAATTAAATCCACCATATTAGTTGATTCTCTCACTGCTTTAAAGAAATACCTGAGACTGAGTAGTTTATAAAGAGAAGTGGTTTAATTGGCTCATGCATGAGTTCCACAGGCTGCACAGGAAGCATGACGCTGGCATCCGCTAAGCTTCTCGGGAGGCATCAGAGGACATGCAATCATGGTGGAAAGCAAAGGGGGAATGAGACATCCCATATGGCCAGAGCAGGAGGAAGAGAGAGGGGAGAGGTGCTACACACTTTTAAACAACCAGATGACATGAGAACTCTATCACAGGAACAGCATCAAAGGGGGAAATTTCTCCCCATGATCCAATCATCTCCCACCAGGCCCCACCTCCAACAATGAGGATTATAATTTGACATGAGATTTGGTTAGGGACACAGATCCAAACCGTGTCACCCATATTAATGGCAATTAAAAACCAAATAGGTACAACCATAAATGCAATTTCATCCCACACTGAAATCACATTTAAGATTGTAGGGGAATATGAAAATAGAGGATAAAACCATAATAATACAGCTGGCACTGCTCTTTGCCTTCTACTTTGTTCAGGACCCCAAATACCTTTTTTTCTTTTACCTGAGGCCAATAGGAGAAAATGTCTGATGGCATAAAACTCTACATGCAGCAAAGAGAAATTCCTGTCTTCTACCAGACATTTCCCAGTCTAAGAGGGCATGGATATTTGGGAAAAAAAAATTATAGAGCTGAAAGAATTACTTTGAAAAGGCAACTGGAGATTTATCTCACTTGTTCCAAGATTTTTAGTTGTACATAAGTTATAATAGGGTGCCTATGAAGTTACAAATTCAAAAAAAACAGTCTGAACAAGAAATAAACACTCCTTCATAACAGCTTTTAAAAGGCTCTTAATAAAGCTCCTTTAAGAAAAGAGGAATAAATTGCTAAAGTAGCTGCCTCAATCATTAAGGTTGCTTTCAGTTTTGTTTTGATTATTGAAGAACTCTTTTTTTTTTTTTTTTTTTTCCCCATGTGTTGTAGATTTTAAGCACTTGGGAAGAATGGTAACCATCATGTGGTGGTAAAATGGAAGCATAGTGATAACTTAACTACTACAGGATTTTCCCCAGATTCCACCATGACACAGAACCACCATCATGGAGAAGCCCTGTTTCATCTGATAGTACCAGATTGGTCATAACTGATGGTCAAGGATTTGATAAATGAGCTAAAAACAGCCAACCACAAATTGATCTCTAGGCCTGTAAAGAGGGCAAGAAAAAAAAAATAAGTCTAAAATTTTAGTAGTAAATTAATTGATTCATGAAGATCATATTTTGAGTCATTTGAATTCAATACTAGAACTATCTAAGTGCCTGGCATTTATCATTTTTCAAATAAGTGATTTAAAAGTTATTAAGTAAATTAATGAAATGAGACACATGAGTAAGGAAGGATACGGATGGTAGATAGATATGCAGAAAGGATAAAGGCTCCTAAGTAGTACATGTATAAATAAGTAGACTCTATATAGGAGAGTAAAGGACAGGATAAGCTGAGATGGAGTAGTTGAATAGGAATTTCACACTTTTAAATGAACTTTCTGAGCAATTTTTAAGTTCTTGACAAGGACTGCAAAGAGTTTTCTATGCTTCCTGACCTACGTGGCCACTCATCACTTAGAGAAATTACAAGTTTTACGTGAAATAATCTAACTAATGCAAAAAGTCAGCACTATTAGTAAATAATAATAAAAAGATACAATACACATTTTTCATTTGACTCATTGCTTCTTTTTTCCACATATGTGACAGTTAATCATAATGGTGGTCTCTCAAAAGTCTCCAAGAGATACCTGTGAACTCTGGGGTAAAATGCCAGACAATGTCTTTCAGCTGCACAAAAAAAGGCTGATTTTTTTTTTTTTTTTTTTTTTTTTTGCTAATTCTTAATCTTCCACCATCAATTTGCTTTTCTCAAATAACTACTCTTAAACCTGTATGTATTTTTTTTCAGAGATTCTTTCAGATATTTCCATTGAGGGTATAACCATTAAAAATTCAACACTTTTTAGGAAGTAAGCACTATTTAAGGAAGAAGACAATTCCCTAAACAATAGTAATAGTTTATACTTTGATGGTGGTATAATCTGTACTCAATAACTTCTAAGAGCTAGATTTTAAAAATCTACCTCTGTTAAGAAAGACAGACTAAAAGGATGTATAATTCTATCTTAAGAAAATATGTACCTCTTATAGGCTCCATTCTGTGTGCCTGGCTCAGGGCTGCAATATGGCACCTATTTGATTATTTGCATGCCAAGTACCTCTAGAATGTCTTGTTTTTAAAACAGAGAGAAAGTCAGGTGACAGAGGTATTTCTACAATGACCAGCCCAAGTTGTCTTTATACAATGACCAGCCAAGTTGTATAATAGAGGAATACAACATAGGTAAAATATGGAATATAAAATAATATTTTATTATATGCCTGCTTATATTACAAAGAGTAAAATGTATATGGTGTTAAGGACTTCATTATAAAATCACAATTTACCATTGTGATGTCTGAGTTTCTCCTAGATTTTATTGACTTTTTAAAATCCAGATTTAGCATAGCAAGTGTAAATTTTTGCTAACAGATTAAATCCCAGGAGAATGATAAAATCCAAACTTCTTATTCTCCTGCTGAGCACTATTTTAGGAAATTCTTTATATACATAAAGAATGTATATGCTTTTAAACAATTTATTTCAACTTAAAGTTTTTTTAAGAATAATAATGATATATTATACATACACTCTTGTATCCTAGTCCCCACTCTCAGTGCTCTGAGAAAAAGTCATAGTTTCTGACTTAATTGTTAATCAGAGAAAAACAAATCCAAACCAGATCTCAAGACATAAAGTTAACTAGAAGGTAAGAGGAATAAGTTGGGGCCAATGGAGTAAGATGGGGTTGGAAAGTTCCTCAAAAATTTGCATTAGATAGGTGATTAATTTCCTAGAGGAGTTTATATTTAGGAACTCACTCATAAGGAAGAAAAAGAGAGAGAAAAAGGGAGGAATGAAAGGGAAGTTGGAGGGAAGGAAGAAATGAAGGGAGGAAGGAGAGATGGAGAAGAGGGAGAGAGAAGGGGAGGAGAAAAGAGAAGGATCATCAAGAAAGCACTCACCAGTCTCTCTTTCGCACATGTCTTAGAAGTTATGATAATAATATCTTGCATTTAAATTATTCTCTTTCAGTAAATTTCTCTGCATTATCTCATTTTCCAGTTCATACAGTAATCCTCACAAGTAAACAGGGTAAATGTGTTCTCTGTTCTAAAGAGTCACCTTGGTAAGCCATTTGGAAGTTAGGTCAGAGTTAAGTCAGGGCTAGGCATATGTCTAGGTTTCTTAGTCCTCATTATTTATCAAATATTAATTGAGCACCGAATACATAGCAGTCACTATGCTGGACCAGAGGATATTGCTAAACAAATCAATGCACAGATAATACACAAATTGCAAGCATAAAAAATTTGCGAAAGACCAGTGGGGACAAACAGGTAAACACGTAAAATTAACACCTAGTGCATACTCAAAAGAGATGACTGAAGGTTATGATACAGTGCAGAACTGAAAAACAGCTAAAAGAGATGGGAAGTTCAGCAAAGGGTCATCTTCCAGAAACATGCTTGGGATGAATCCCAAAAGGAAAGTGGAATTCTGCCAAGTGGGGAAGAAGAAGGGCATTCCTGGCAACAGGAAAAGATGGCAAGCAGGGACCCCATGAGTACAAAATATATTCAATAAGAATGCTGTATAGGAAACACATATGGTTTGGGGAAGGTGTGCTCTTATAACACACTTTATGTTTGCTCCTGATACCATTTGTCATCTCAATTATTAAAAAAAAAAATAACCACCCCATTGATTACCTTAAAGTCCCAGCTATCCGGTGGTTAAGTTCTAAAGTGAAATTGTAAGGTGAAAATGATGGCCAGTAAAGACGCCTTATGAAATACCGTGTTAGACACATTTCAGAAATGGAGTCTCACTATGTTGCCACATTAAACTTAAACTCCTGGGCCCAAGTGATCCTTCTGCCTCAGCCTCCTGAGGGGCTGGAACTATAGTCATGTGCCCCCCACAGCTGGCCAATGTGCCTTCTCTTGATACATAAATTCAGCACAGCTGTTTTTCCCTTTAGCTTTAGAACATAATGTTTTGGTTGAGCTTCAGATGAGGTTGCTGTCTTGCATTTTGGGTCCATATGTATACCCATTTTTAAATAGTAAAATAATCCCACCCAACATGTACCTTTCTCACACTGTGAGGCCACTGACATAACATAAGAAAATAGCAGATTCATATACTGTGTCATGTTAATTCTGGGGCAGATGTTCATTGAGAGGAAGGGGGGATCGAGTTTACCTGCAATATTTCCATTTTCATTCTTTGTACTTAGTCTCTCTCCAGTCTTCATACAATTGATTTGTGTTGCTAAATGAGCATATTATGCCCTATACACCATTGTACTCCTATACACCTCACACATGCATTCACATATGCAACAAATAATTATGTGTATCTCTATAGGCCAGGCATTGGTCCAGGTACTGGGGTCATAAAAGCAGTGATCACAAACAGACAATATAATTATAAGAAATATGTTAGAATCGATAAGTGATAAAGATGGGAGGGGACGAAATGAAAATGGAGCAAAATGGATGGTAAAGAAATTCAGTTTTAAGTAGGGTTTTCATGGTAGACTTCATTTGAGAAGGTGACATTTGTTCAGAAACCTGAAAGGGATGAGCAAGTGAGCCATCTGATTTCAGACTCTCAGGGTCCAGAGGTAGAGCACAGAGACCAATTAAGAGACTGTGGCAATAATCCAGGGGAAAGATGATGGTGGCTTAAACCAGAGCCGTAGCAGTGGAGGCAACACAGTGTCAAATTGTGGAGATGTATTGGAGGTACTTGCAGAAGTCCTGATTAGTGACATAAATTTGGGGAAAGTTTTGGCAAAAGAAACAGAATGATAGAATTACATTTTTAATGAAAGAGTGGGAAATAAGGAGATATTCATAAGCTGAACATAAATCAACAAAGTGAAATATCAACACAATATCTTGAGAGAGAAGATAAGTATCTGATAGCTATTTAACTAGCCTCACTGCACTTTCTTGCAAATCTTCAACAAAGAGGCAAAACTTGTGTCATAATTAAACAAGCTATTGATGACAAATACAAAATCATTTTTTCTTGTAACAGTACAGCATATATGTGTAGAGTAGGGGTAGGTGGGAAGAATTATCAGTTGCCAGAGATGTAACAAATCGGTACAACAATGGTAAAAAGATTAGAACTATAAAATAAATGACAAACTAAAAAAACATAGTCAAGGCACTATTATTTTGTAGACATACACAATTTAATTTTTCATCAAAAAATAAATAAAAAACAAAAAACACCACAAAGACACTGGTAATACTCAAATGATGATACTTCAAGCAAGCCATCTTTACCCGAATGATGTTTTTTTTAATTTTCCTGAATCAGTGTATTTGTTACTGTCTTCCTGGCTCTTATGTCATTTGATTGCTCTTAGCGTTTTTCTTCAAACTAATACCCCCCAAGGTGAATTTTATTATTGCTAGTGATGTTTCCATGGTAATACCTTTTCTACATCCTCTGTAATTTCTTTCTTCTTCTACCTGTACCTTTTCTCAATATCATCAGCATTTCTTTTTCCATCGAGTTTGGTATCTTACGGAGAGATTTCAGAAGTGATGCCAGTGTCCTAGGTTTAAGAAAAACAGCCATGTCTTAGAGCATAATTAATGTTCAGTGTCTTAGATGATAATCTTGGTCTTGGAGAGTAATCTTTTAGTCAAGCCATGTCTATGAATGGTTTTAAGTTTTCATTAGCAATTTAAATCTCACTTAAAGTCACTTATGGGTCATATGATGTAATTAGAAAATTATTGGTTCAATTATTAGAATTATTTTCCCAGTTTTAGTACCAAATATGATAGTAATGGCATATTCATCAGGACCCTTACATTTTTTACATTTCTGTAAAAAGAAGTTCATAGAGATCTTCTTAGGCTTAAATACCATGTTTTCAAGAAACATTTTGAAAGCATAAAATGCACTGCCGATGGTTTAAAAATAGCCCCCCTGTTGCATTGCAAGAAGAAATTTCCTACGTGCTTCAGTGAGATACTTAATGACATTGAATTTGGGGCCTTCATCTTCAGAATGAGGATAGAAATACCCACCTATATTCTCTATAAAGATAGAAATACCCACCCACAATCACTATATCTAATCAATATACAATAATACGAATAAACAAACAACTGAGGAAATAAATATATATGCAAATGTTTCTATAGGGACAATTTCATTTAAAACAAGCATTGGACTGGGCTTAGATGCAATGTGGAAGCAAATTGAAATAATGAAACAGGCACAGTATGAAGACAATAAGGACGGTTATCAATTATACAAATGGAAGATCATGTAGCCCATATGACAACATTCTACTTCGAATATTTTTTAAACCAACAACGCTTGCCAATATGGTTTGGATGTTTGTCTCCTCCAAATCTCATGTTGAAATGTGATTCCCAGTATTGGAGGTGGGGTCTGGTGGGAGGTGATTGGATCACGGGGATGATGCCTCCTAAATGATTTAGCACCATCCCTTTCGTGAGTTCTGGCTCAGTTCACACAAGATCTAGTTGTTTAAAAGAGTCTGTGTCCTCCCACTTCTCTGTCTCCCATTCTGCTCTCACCATGTTATATACCTGCTTCTCCTTTGCCTTGGAAGCTTCCTGAGACCCTCACTACAAGGAGAGGCCAGCACTATTCCTGTACAGCCTGCAGAACTGTGAGCCAATTAAATCTCTTCTCTTTATAAATTACCCAACCTCAGCTGTTTCTTTCTAGATAAAAAACAGACTAACGCACTTACAAAGCAAGGCACGTATATGGTTCAAATTTGGTCAATGACTTAACAGTGACATCTGAACTAGAGATACCTCTTGGAGTAAAATAATAATAAATTTGGATATTGGTGTTCATTAAAGAGTGGGTAGGGCTAGATACTTGCTACTCCATTTCTCAGGTAGAAAGTACTTTAGACTCCACTCACCAGGAGGAAATAATATTGGTTCACTATTGGCAATGATTCAGTTGGGCAAAGAGAAATTAGAATAGGCATTTTAAACAGACATTATTTAATACCAAAGGTTCATTACTTAGGTGTTGGAAGACTGAAAAAATACAAAGGAGCACTATAGCATTCAGTGATAATAACTGCAGAAGTTCCCACAACGAGGTCTGAAAGAACCAAAAGGAAGATACTGGGTTACAAGGTCTTAGAATTTTGTAATAGAAGTACCTGTGAGCTGGTGTTTAGTTTTCTGAGGGGGTAGTAATGTTCTGTTCTGATGGTGTCTGTAAGGGGATATCAGACGGCTGGCATAGGGAACACAGACAGAAACTGGAAGCTGGGGCCACCAACTGCTGCTGCAGCAACACCAACAAGAACAGGGAAATATCAAGAAACATCTGTTTTTTTCTGCCTAACTTCCAGTCTCACCCGAGTGCCTCTTCTTGTCAGAACTTAAAAGGAATCCAGAGTCTGGAAATCTGGTTTGCAGCATCTCAGCCCTGGAATCACTGAACCTGAGTAAACTTATATTGAAATAAGATAAATAACTGGCTTGTGGTCTTCTGCTTTGCCAACCTTGCTGATTTTTTTTAATGATAGTAAAAATGAAAGGTCTTGCTGGTGAATTCTGTAGAGATCGCTGCTCACACAGGACCTGGAGTCTTTGCTTCTCCCTTTCTTTTGAAACTTCAATGACATGACTGGAACCCACCTTGCTCCCACTTCCTTGCTCTTTTTCAAAGTTAAATTTAACTTATGGGAAAAGAGAAGGAATCCCATGTATTAGTTTTCTATTGCTCTGTAGAAAATTATCACAAAACAAACTTAGTAGTTTGAAACAACATAAATGTATTATCTCATCCATCTCACAGCCCAGGAGTCCAGATACAAGTTTACTTGGTCCTGGGCTCAGGATCTGGTAAGGCTGAAATCATGTCACTCACTCTGTGATTCTTCCTGGGTTCCTAGGTCCTCTTCCAAGCTCAGTAGTTGTTGGGAGGCCTCAATTCCTTATGATTATAGGACTCATGTTTCTATTTTCTTGGTAGCTGTTGACCAGGAACCACCTTCAGCGACCAGAGGCTGCCTCTCTCCATCAGCACTTCACAGAATAGCTGCTTGTTTCCTTCCTGGCCAGCAGGAAATTTCTCTGACTTCTTCCTCTAAGGACAGCAAAAGAAAGTCTCTCCTTTTTAAGTGTTCTGCTGGTTAGGTCAGGCCTACCCAGGATAATCTCCCTTATGCCATATAATGTTACACAGTCATGGAAGAGATGCATCATCATATTTATGGGCTCTACCCACATTCAAGGGAAAGACATTACATAGGGCCTGTACAGCAAGAGATGGAAATCTTGAGGGGCCACCTTAAGATCCTGCTTACCTCACCACGTTATAATATCAGGCAAAGCCTTGTTCTCCAAGAAAGATTTTTAGTGGGGCCCTATACTGTGAGTAATTAAACTGTTACCCACTTTACTTTTTGTGTTGGTTCTAAATTGTTGAAAAATCCTTAGAGACGAAAAGGCAAGTGGTTAGTTTAACTTGAATAAATGGGCCCCAAGTCTTTATATTAAACCCCAGATTGGTCTTTCAGGGCCCGTATACCAGGTTGAGAGGTCAGAACTCCTAGTGTGACTATAACTGAAGCTTTCTCTCCTGTAACCAAACTCTGACCTCTGTAAGATATCAAATTTGTTAGTTTCCTCCGATGTAAGCTTGGGCAGTATTTACAAAAGAGGAGATTCACTTTAGTGCTTGTCAAGGACCTCAAATTATAGCAGCAGGTAATTAAGAAAGAGAGAACGAATTGTATGTCCACGTTAGAACAGACATCTTCAGTTATTTCTGAACAGGCAGGCAAGTTGACATTCTGAGGGCTTACTGTCACATATTGAGAGGCTAAGCATTTTGCTAGAACAAAAAACATGTCACTGCAAAATAGGGAGTTTCAGTGTATAGGTTTTTTATTCTGATTTGAAATTTTAAATTATGTATTTTTATTTTACAAAAATAATTTCTGTTTATTATAACTGGAGCTATTGATAAATACAACTTCAACATGCATTATTCATATTTAATTTTGTGGTGTTTTCCTCAAGGGGATATTCACCTGATAAACATTGCAACTGGCATACTGGAGTTGCATATGTGGTAGCTTTGACTTTGAAACATTGAAACAATATGCCTTAAAAAAATTAACATCTCCTAATTCCAACCATCTTCATCACTTTTGCATTACATTCATATAACCCATTTTGCTAATACTGTGATAACAAATGGATGATTTGAACCCTTCCACACCTTCCTTCTTTTTCATTTAAATGCACGCATACTTATACACCTATGTAAATTCTTTAAAACCAGATCATAGTATACACATTGCTCAACACTTGCTTTTTTTCTCTTAATAAACTTCTAAATAGCCTACTGACCAAAGAAGAAATCACAATAAAAATTATAAAATATTTAGAATCGAATGATCAGGAAAACATAGTACATCAGACCTTACCTTTCTGGCCACAGTAGTGTTCAGAAGAAAATTTTTAACCTTAAAAGCATACATTACAAAGGAAGAAAGAGTAAAAATCTAAGTATCTATACCAGCATCTAAATATTTATACCAGCACCTGGAAAAAGAACAGCAACTTAAACCCAAATATGAAGGAAATATTAAAGATAAGAGCAGCCATGAACATAATAGAAAACAAATGTAACCTGGAGAAAATGAACAAAGTCAGCAGTTTTTTAAATAGAGATAAAATTGATTAAAGAAAGACTGATCAAAAAAGGTAGAGAAAAGTAAAAATTAACATTAGTAATGCCAATTGCAATGCTTACCAAGTGAATATTCCCTGGAGGAAAAATCCACAGAATTAAATGTGAATAATGTATCTTGAAGTTGTATTTACAACTACTATTCAAGACAGAAATTATTCCAATGTTACACAAACGTTTCACAGTGTGAAAAAGAAGGAAATACTTCCTAATGTATAAAGTCAGCATGACCTTGATTCCAAACTTTAGAAGAATATTATAAGAAAGGAAATATATAGTCTAATTTCACTAATGAATGTAGATGTTTTTAAAAATTCGACAACAACACATCATGGAAATTTGGGTTTATTTAGAGATTCAGGTTTAATATAACAGTTGGAGATCAATAAATGTAATTCATCCCAGTAATAGAGTAAGGAAAGAGAAAAAACATAATTTCAATAGATACAGAAAAACTGTTTTATAACATTCAAAAATTCATACATGAAATGAATGTATGTATATGTTTGTCTGTGTGTGTATGAATAAAATCTGTTGTATCTGTAGTATTACACAAGGATAGACAAATACATCAATCAAACAGGATAAAACATCCAGAAACAGACCCATATGTTTCTAATCATCTTGTTTATTTTTTATTTGTATAAATATATGGAGTACAAGTGTAACTTTGTTACATGCATAAATTGCACAGTGGTGATGTGAAGGCTTTTGGAGTATCCATCACTGAAATAACGTATATCGTATCTGTTAAGTAATCTGTCATCATCCACCCCCCTCCTGCCTCCTCACCCTTCTGAGTCTTCACTGTCTATCATTCCACATGCTATGTCCATATGTACATGTTATTTAACACCTACTTATAAGTGAGAATGTGCTGATAACCTGATTTATGACACCAATCAGTGCAATACAATGGAGAAGATGGCCTTTTCAATGAATCACAGTGGATCAATTGAAGAGTCAAATAGAAAAAAAAATCCCGGCTTTTTCCTCCCACCAGACACAAAAATCAAGTTCTATATGGATCATGGACTTAAATGTAGAAATTCGGATAATAATAAAACTAACTTCAAGATTAAGATTAAACAGAAGACCATCTTCATGACGTTGGAGTATGCAAAAGTATATAAAAAGCATTATGCTAAAAAACCACTAACTATAAAAGATTGATATATTGGACTTCATTAAAATCAGCACCGTACGTTCATCAAGAAACACCACGAAGTGAAGATATTGTGTATATGTGTACACGTACTTACATAATGTGATGTCAATAACTTGAAAGTGTTATATACTGTTGGTGAGAATGTAAAATGGTACCATTCTATGGAAAATATTCTGGGGGTTTCTAAAAAAATTAAAAATAGAATTACATATGATCCAGAGATTCCACTCCTGGATATATATCCAAAAGAATTGAAATCAATATCTCAAAAAGAAATCTTCATTCCCATGTTCCTTGTAGCATTATTCACAACAGCCAAGAAAGGAATAAAATCCAAATCATTACTGACAGATGAATGGATAAAGGAAATGTGGTAGAGACATACAATGGAACATTATATAGCCTTAAAAAGAAAGAAATCCTTCCAAATACAATATTAATAAATCTGGAAGACATTATGCTAAGTGAAATAAACAAGTCACAGACAGACGAATGTTACGTATTTCCACTTTTATGAGGTACCTAAAATAGCCAAACTCATAGAAACAGAAGTAGTTGCCAGAGGCTGGTGGAGAGAGGTAATGGAGAACTGTTCAATGAGTGTAAAATTTCAATAATGGAAGAAGAATGACTTCTGGAGATCTGTTTTACAACATAGTGCCTGTATTAAACAATGCTGTATGATGCACTTAAAAAGTTGTGTTAACAGTAGACCTCATCTTAAGTGCTTTTACTACAATTTAAAATATAGGAAAAAAACTTGAACAGGAACAAAGGTAAAAAAATGGCTAAAAGATGAAAATATATTCAGTATTATTTTTCATAAGCAAAATAGATTATTAAACTAATAAATTTTCATCTGAGTGGGGCTTCCTTGGTATCCATATACTCTGTATCTCAATCTGAGTAATGGTTACAAAGTAGCTTCACTTTGTAAAAATGTATTAAACTACAATTAAAATTTTGCACTTTTCCGAATGCATGTTATACTACAAATAAAGGTTTTTAAAAGAGAATCTTGTGGTTACAACTCTTAATAACATTGTGTTGTTCATTTGAAATTTGCTAAGAGAGTAAATCTTAAGTGTCTTCATCACAGACATACAGATAGGCATACAAATGGTAACTATATGTGTTGATATATGTGAAAATTAGAATATGGTACTCATTCACAGTATATACATACATCAAATAATCATGTTGCATACTTTGAACATATACAATTTTTATCTGTCAGTCATCCTCAATAATGATGAGAAAACATTTTAAAAATAAAAAAGGGAATCTCATATAACCTGGTGACTACTCCTGCACGTACTCAAATATGCTAAAAGGTAGGGATGTTTCAAATACCTTTTCTGTCGGAGGACACAGAACACGCATATGGTAAATTCATGCCCGCCTCTAAATATGGTAAATACACAGCCTCAACTTCTGAGTGTTTAGTTTACCAAGTTGAATTCAGTTTCACAGATCATAGATTCTAAACAAGTAGCATAGGATGACTGCCATCCTGGTTAAATTTGGAAAAGGTTTTTATTATTATTATTATTTTTTTCTCTGTAACTCAACTCCCCTCAATACTCAGTATTGAATTAATTCAACTCTATGAGATGCTGAAGAAATGTCAGTCCTTTAAGTGGAAGAAGACCAGGCCATACAGACACCGCAGGATCCCCGTATCTCACCAAGCATCTGCGCGAGATGCCTTTGGCTGAGACTAAACTGTTTGAAAAATTGGGGAAAGCACATGTTTGGGCTTTAATTCCTTTGAAATTTAATTTCAAAATTAGTTTTTTGGAATCTAATTTCTTCCTGGAAATTGAGCACAAATGATTTATATTGCTCAAATTTAGCACGTTTTAATAGAACAGTGTACTATGTAGAGTATTTTGATGCTGTTATTTGGGTTTATTTCCTAATCTCTGGTGTTTTATTAGACAATATAACTGGGATAATCTGATTTGAAAGAAAAGTGTTACATTTCGGCCAAAGGGACAGTGTGTTCTGAAATTAATCAATATTTTATTCTAACCCTATTTCAGAACTTGCCTATGGAGAAGCTCAATTGATAATTTCTGGCCCTAAGAGTATGCACCAAAAAGTAGATTTTGGCAATTGGACTATAGTTCATGAAGGTTAGAAAAGGATTCCCCTGATAAACCACGAAAAACACCTCTGCAGAGAACTGATCACCCATGATTTACTATTTAAGCATAAATCTGAATGGTGGAAGAGAATTTAAGAGCCATAAACATCTTTCTCTTCCCATCCCTATTCACTCACAAATGTGAATTCTTTATTTGGTGAGTTGGAGTACACTACCTTACTTTCTCCCACTTTGGCCTTACTTGCCTGATGATCGAGTTCTTTTTCCTTAAGGTTTCTTTTTCCATATGGAAAAGTTCATTGGAGCGTGGTTTTCTGCCCTGCAAGAGAGAGCTGAAGTTGTCTTGCTACTCTGCTTCAGATTGAGCTGGTGAAAACAGAGGGAAAGTCCAAGCCATTATCTTCAATCCAGCTTTAATGGGTGACTCTGTATTTTTGGTTAATAAATTGGTCCCTTTGGTCTTCTCACTGTAGGTAATAACAGGAAAAAATGAGGGTCAAGTTATTACATTCTAAAGATCCCAAAGACTAAATTATTCTGGCTAAAACCTCTTTGAGATATGAGAATAAAATATCTTTTGGACTACCATTTTGCATAGGATACTTTTTGTAATTCCTTAAATCCATGTTCATTTTGTTGTATCTCATTATTCTGGATCCTGCATTTTAAAAACTGCTATGGTTCCTGTGATTTCTTTGTACATTTCAAGCCAAAAATACCGTGATTTATCTTTTACCCACACTATTCTTTGAAAATTATGTGACAAAATATTCAGATTCTTAGTTTTCTTTTCACCCATTCTGTATGAAACATTTGATATTATTTATTGCACTCTTCCTTTTGAAATACTCCCTTCCAAGGCATATGAGATACTGTATTTTTCTTATTATCTTCCTTTCTCTGACTCCTTTCTTTGAATATTTATCATTTGTCCTTCTTACTTATTTTAATTCTTAAGTATGGGCTTTCCCTGGGTTTTCATCTTGGTCTACTTTTTGTCTTCCTCTTTCATTAAGTAATATGATTCACCACGAGCTGTATCAGGATGTCACTTGACTCTGCATCTCTATCCTGTTTTCCGTGCATCTCTACCAAATTGCCAATATATACTTCAATTAGTCCAAAATATTCTCTGATGAATTTTCTTCAGCATATCTTTCTTCATTGAAGTAGCTATCTCAATTATCAACACACTTTCACAGTTCCAAGCTGAAACATGAATTTATCATTATTCCACCAGATCGCCTTATTTATCTCATCACAAAACCTACCCCAGTGACATTGTCTTTGATTGATTCTCATTACATCTTACCTGAATTACAGAAATTGTTTTTTCACTATTATTCCGGCCTTCTTCATTTAGGAATGCAAGGTATCATATTGATTGTATTCAAATTTTTTATAGGTAGATTATATTGTCTTGATTTCCAAGATACTTGTATAAAATGTGGTGTTCTGTCTGATAATGTTGAAAGCATTTCTATACTATGTTGAAGAGTAACATTTATTGTGGTCCTAAACCATAAGGTGATGAATTCTGTATTTGAGGTGTATTCATTTTGAATTTAAAGTAATTAAATTTTCTTGGTTAAAATATTATTCTGTATACCCCATCGTATAAAAATTATCGTGACATCTCAACCTATTTTAGTGAAAGTATGCACATGACTGTTATCTTCTTTCTTTCTTCCTATGTAATTCTACTACTATAGATGAAGGCAAACAAACTTACTTAAGCATTTCTTCCTTGAAAACCTCATTGTCTTCCCAGACTACTGTACTATTCTTCCATTACCTTTTTTTTTTTTTTTAGATTGTTCACTTCATAGTATCTTTGTTTGGTGGACCCAGATATCATTCAGGTTCTATAGTCAATAATTTACATGAAGATAAGTTATCACCATCTGTTTTATACTGTTAATTTTAACTTATCATAATAACATTTCAATCATGAATCGAAAAGATAGTTAATTATTGATAATTGATGAAATAAAGATAGAAGCAAAAAGTTTCTATCTTTATCTCATCAGTTCTCAAGAATTATCTGTCTTTTCTATTCATGATTGAAAAGAGCATCCAGGACAATTGAGTTCAGTGGTACATTGTATATCAATGATAACTGCCAAGACTAAGCACAATTGTTTCCAAGTATATATCTCTAACAGAAGTCTATGGAATTGTTCCTAAAAGCAGCTGACCAATTTTATATATATATATTTTTTACCACAAATATAAAAGAACTATAGGTAATCTTATACTAAAGAGTGTTTTGAAATCTAGTGAAACATAAAGCTAGCAGGACCACTTAAAAGCAAACCAAATTTTTTTTGGCAGAGTGTAAACTCTGTTTGTATTTAACACATATTAATGACCTGATTTTCAGTGTTAGCTTCTTGAACCTCTATTATTGAGAATAGATGTGGGAAAAAATTGTTGTTGTTGTTTTTTTTTAAATCAACATGGAACGCTTCCGACATAATTGTTTATAACACTTTTATCCCAGGGCATCCCTTCAGTGTAAGTGCTTCAGTGATCTGGTTGCACTAAGGCCTCATTTCCTGACCATTTATTTGCCAGAAATTTGTGAAGGAACTCCAGTAGGTTTCTATTGTTTAAAACAATAGAGCTTAATGTCTTCTTTTTTCTAAATTAGACATTTTCTTGTATTTCTGCTTTTTTGATTAGGTGACACATTTTATTTTATTTTATTGCTTTAAAACAATAATTGTGAGGATATTTGTTAATTTTATTTTTATAATTCATTAACTTTTGCTTTTGTCTTTATCTCTTCAGCAAAACTGTCTCAATAGGATCATCACTGTACTGCTGATTTAAATTTATCTAATCAAATTTACATCTTGCCACATGAAAATATGTTGAAACAATACTATTTACTATCCATTATCTATGTATTTTGACATATATACTTATACATACATATATATATACATATACATGCATGTGTGCATACACATATATAATTATAAAAATAACAAAAATCAAGGACGTATACCTACCACCCAACCTAAGACACTAATTTATTCATCCCATAGTCCCCCAATTGTCAGGACAATTCAGAATTTTGTGGTTTTCACTTTTCTCTCTTTTCTAAGTATGAATATATTTCTCAATAAACATATTCTAAAATTTTATACTTGTATATTTTTCAAATTAAAATAGTTTAAAATATAATTTGATAACTTATTTTCCACTCAATATTGAAGTTTTCTTTATTCATTTTTTCTTACTGTTGCAGCTATAGCTCTCATTTCTCACTGTTGTAGTGTAATCTATTATATGAGTAACCTAATATTCTGTATTCATTATATGAATATCCTAGTGTTCTATATTCATCATATGAATATCCTTTGTTCTATACTGATAGAATATCCATCATTCTATAAATGGATATCTGGGTTGTTTGCAGACTTTTTTCTTCACAAAAAATGATAGTATAAATACTCTTCTTTATGTCTCCTGGTAAACATAATCAAGCATTTGTCTTGAGCATACAAATTAAACAAGTGTAGATCTCAACATTACAAGAAAATGCCAAATTAATTTACAAAGAAATTTGTAACTCTTGTCAGAAACATGTAAGTTCCCTTTGCTCTACATCTTCCCCAATGTTTGCTGCCATAGATATTTTAATGTTTGCTAGTCATTTGTATATAAAAGACTATATATGCGATGTAATTTGCAATTATTTCATTATAAATGATTCTGAGTTTCTTTAAATAGGTTTACTAATGACTCCTGCTTTTTCTGAAATTGCTGTATCTATCTTCTGTTTACTGTCAATTGTCTTATTTTTTATTTATAGTTTTTATGTAGTCAAAATATCTTTCTGTGGTTCTATGTATTACACAGAGTTTCTGCTGGTTGTAATGTATCTTTTTACTTTATTTTAATGTGTCTTTGGAGGAGTATAATTTCTTAATTTTATTATCATAAAATATATTAATTATTTTTGTTTTGAGTTTGCTTTGTATATCTTCTTTAAGAAAACCTTTAATACTTTGAGGGTGTAAACATATTCTCCTAAATTATCTTATAAGACTACCGTGTTTTGCCATTTACAACAACTTTTAATCCACTGAACTTGCTTTGTGTCTATGATATATGGTACAGATCCAATTTTATTATATTTTTTCCTATATGGATTACCAGTTTTCTTTCTACTAATTATTAAATAGTCCATCCATAAGATATCTCCCTGCAGAGTCAGCTCTCTTATATAGTAAGTTTCAGTACATGTGTGGGTTTGACTCTACATTTTGTATTTTCTTCCACTTATCCCTTTGCTAACCATACACTATCATAATTATCAAATATTATAATTAGTCTTGATACCTGGAAAAACAAACTTTCTCACCTAGTTCTTTTCCTTAACAGCATTAAGACTATTTTCTTCTTGCTTATCTATATAAAATTATAATTTAGCTTATCAAATTTCATGAAAAAACCCTGCTTGGATTTGGATTGGAACTGCATTGATTCTCTTGATCAACTTAGAGATAAACAATATTTTCATATTGGGACAAATTTAATGTTCTTAATTTTTCTGTAAAAGTGTTACGTATTTTTGTTATATTTATCATTGCAAAAGCCATACTAGTGGTTGTTGTATATTTACATTCTATCTATGGAAACATCGCAAAATCTTATTTCAATTGTTGGTCAATTTAAATATTTTGTTCCATCATTCTATGTCGGTAACCATGTATAAGTAATTAAACCTGTGCTTCTTTCTTTCCAATCCTGTGCCTTTTATTGTCCTTCTGTGCTGTCTAGAACACTCGCTATGATTTACTAGAAGTGATGTTGGGCATCTCTGACTTTTACCTGGGTCTAAAGGAATGTTTCTAATATTTTAGTACTAACAATGATATCTGTCATTCACAATGAGATAGAAGAAATTCCATTCTGGTTCTAATTTGTTAATTTTTTTTATCATCTATGGTGAATTTTATGAAATGTTTTAAACTATAAAGCAGATGATAAAATTTTTATCTTAATTTTTTAAAGAGAAAATTGCATAAAATGTGTGATGTTAAATCACGCTTGCTTTTTGTGTAATGATGTTTTCTTTTTTAAAAAATACTATGTTTTAAGTTCTGGGATACATGTGCAGAATGTGCCGGTTTGTTACATAAGTATACACATCACATGGTGGTTTGCTGCACCCATCAACCCATCATCTACATTATGTATTTCTCCTAATGCTATCCCTCCCCTAGACCCCCACCCCTCAACAGGCCCTGATATGTGATGTTCCCCTCCATGTGTCCATGTGTTCTCATTGTTCAACTCCTCCTTACGATTGAGAACATGCGGTGTGTGGTTTTCTGTTTCTGTGTTAGTTTGCTGAGAATGATGGTTTCCAGCTTGATCCATGTCCCTGCAAAGGACATGAACTCATTCTTTTTTACAGTTTTCATGGTGTATATGTACCACATTTTCTTTATCCATTCTACCATTGATGGGCCTTTGGGTTGGTTCCAAGTCTTTGCTATTGTGAATAGTGCTGCAATAAACATTCGTGTGCATGTATCATTATAGTACAATGATTTATAATCCTTTGGGTATATACCCAGTAATGGGTTGGCTGGGTCAAATGGTATCTCTGGTTCTAGATCCTTGAAGAATCACCACACTGTCCTCCACAATGGTTGAACTAATTTACACTCCCACCAACAGTGTAAAAGCGTTCCTATTTCTCCACATCTTCTCCAGCATCTGTTGTTTCCTGACTTTTTAGTGATCGCCATTCTAACTGGCATGAGATGGTATCTCATTGTGGTTTTGATTTGCATTTCTCTAATGAGCAGTGATGATGAGCTTTTTTAATGTTCGTTGGCCACATAAATGTCTTCTTGTGAGAAGTGTCTGTTTATATTCTTCACCACTTTTGATGGGGTTGCTCTTTTTTTCTTGTAAATTTGTTCAAGTTCTTTGTAGATTCTGGATATTAGCCCTTTGTCAAACGGATAGATTGAAAAAATTTTCTCCCATTCTATAGGTTGCTTGTTCACTCTGATGATAGTTTTCTTTTGCTGTGCAGAAGTTCTTTAGTTTAATTAGATACCATTTGTCAATTTTGGCTTTTGTTGCCATTGCTTTTGGTGTTTTAGTCATGAAGCCTTTGCCCTTGCCTATGTCCTGAATGGTATTGCTTAGGTTTTCTTCCAGAGTTTTTATGGTCTTAGGTCTTATGTTTAAGTCTTTAATCCATCTTGAGTTAATTTTTGTATCAGATGTAAGGAATGGGTCCAGTTTCAGTTTTCTGCATCTGGCTAGCCAGTTATCCCAACATCATTTATTAAATAAGTAATCCTTTCTCCATTGCTTGATTTTGTCATATTTGTCAAAGATCAGATGGTTGTAGATGTGCAACATTATTTCTGAGGCCTCTATTCTGTTCCACTGGTCTATATATCTGTTTTGGTAGCAGTACCATGCTGTTTTGGTTACTGTAGCCTTGTAGTATAGTTTGAAATCAGGTAATGTGATGCCTCCAGCTTTGTTCCTTTTGGTTAGAATTGTCTTGGCTATACCAGCTTTTTTTTTTTGGTTCCATATGAAATTTAAAGTAGTTTTTTTTCTAATTCTGTGAAGAAAGTCGATGGTAGCTTGATGGGGATAGCATTGAATCTATAAATTACTTTGGGCAGTATGGCCATTTTCACAATATTGATTCTTCCTATCCATGAGCATGGAATGTTTTTCCATTTGTTTGTGTCCTCTCTTATTTACTTGAGCAGTGATTTGCAGTTCTCCTAGAAGAGGCTCTTCACATCCCTTGTAAGTTTTATTCCAAGGTATTTTATTCTCTTTGTAGCAATTGTGAATGGGAGTTCACTCATGATTTGGCTCTCTGTTTGTCTATTATTGGTGTATAGGAATACTTATGATCTTTCTACATTGATTTTGTATCCTGAGACTTTGCAGAAGTTGCTTATCAGCTTAAGGAGATTTGGGGCTGAAACAATAGAGTTTTATAAATATACAATCATATCATCTGCCAAAAGAGACCATTTGACTTCCTCTCTTCCTATTTGAATACCCTTTAATTCTTTCTCTTCCCTGATTGCCCTGGCCAGAACTTGGAGTAGAATAGGAGTGGAATAGGAGTGGTAGAATAGGAGTGGTTGGAGAGGGTATCCTTGTCTTGTGGCAGTTTTCAAAGGGAGTGCTTCCAGCTTTTGCCCATTCAGTATGATATTGGCTATGGGTTTGTCATAAATAGCTCTTATTATTTTAAGATACATTCCATCAATACCTGGCTTATTGAAAGTCTTTAGCATGAAGCAGTGTTGAATTTTATTGAAGGCCTTTTCTGTATCTATTGAGATAGTCATGTAGTTTTTGTCATTGGTTCTGTTTATGTGGTGGATTACATTTATTGATTTGTGGATTACATTTATTGATTTGCGTGTGTTGAACCAGCCTTGCATCCCAGGGATGATGTCGACTTAATTATGGTGGACAAACTTTTTGATGTGCTGCTGGATTCGGTTTGCCAGTATTTTATTGGAGATTTTCACATCGATGTTCATCAAGGATATTGGCCTGACATTTTCCTTTTTTGTTGTATCTCTGCCAGGTTTTGGTATCAGGGTGATGCTGGCCTCATAAAATGAGTTAGGGAGGAGTCCCTCTTTTTCTATTGTTTGAAATAATTTTGGAAGAAATGGTACCATCTCCTCTTTGTACCTCTGGTAGCATTTGGCTGTGAATCCATCTGGTCCTGGGTTTTTTTTGGTTGGTAGGCTATTAACTACTACCTCAATTTCAGAACTTGTTATTGGTCTTTTTAGGGATGCAACTTCTTCCTGGTTTAGTCTTGGGAAGGTGTATGTGTCCAGAAATTTATCCATTTCTTCTAGATTTTCTAGTTTATTTGCACAGAGGTGTTTATATTATTCTCTGATTATAGTTTTTATTTCTGTGGGATCAGTGGTGATATCCCCTTTATGATTTTTTTATTGTGTCTGTTTGATTCTTCTCTCTTTCCTTGTTTATTAGTCTGGATAGCAGTCTATTTTGTTAATCTTTTCAAAAAAGCAGCTCCTGGATTCATTGATTTTTTTGAAGGGTTTTTCTTGTTTCTATCTCCTTCAGTTCTGCTCTGATCTTAGTTATTTCTTGTCTTCTTCTAGCTTTTGAATTTGTTTGCTCTTCCTTCTCTAGTTCTTTTAATTGTGATATTAGGGTGTTGATTTTAGATCTTTCCTGCTTTCTCGTGTGGGCATTTAGTGCTATGAATTTCCCTCTTAATGCTGCTTTAGCTGTGTCCCAAAGATTCTGGTAGGTTGTGTCTTTGTTCTCATTGGTTTCAAAGAACTTATTTATTTCTGCCTTAATTTCGCTATTTACCCAGTAGTCATTCAGGAGCAGGTTGTTCAATTTCCATGTAGTTGTGTGGTTTTGAGTGAGTTTCTTAATCCTGAGTTCTAATTTGATTGCACTTTGGTCTGAGAGACTGTTATGATTTCTGTTCTTTTGCATTTGCTGAGGAGTATTTTACTTCCAATTATGTGGTCAATTTTAGAATAAGTGTGATGTGGTACTGAGAAGAATGTATAATCTGTTGATCTGGGGTGGAGAGTTCTGTCAATGTCTATTAGGTCTGCTTGGTCTAGAGCTGAGTTCAAGTCCTGAATATCCTTGTTAATTTTCTGTCTCATTGATCGTCTAATATTGACAGTGGGGTGTTAAAGTCTCCCACTATTATTGGGGGGAGTCTAAGTCCTTTTGTACTTCTATAAGAACTTGCTTTATGAATCTGGGTACTCCTGTATTGGGTGCATATATATTTAAGATAGTTAGCTCTTCTTGTTGCATTGATCCCTTTACCATTATGTAATGCCCTTCTTTGTCTTTTTGATCTTTGTTAGTTAAAGTCTGATTTTCTGTTTGTTTGTCTGTTTGTCGCCCTGGCTGGAGTGCAGTAGCGCCATATCTGCTCACTATAAGCTCCGCCTCCAGGGTTCATGCCATTCTGCTGCCTCAGCCTCTCGAGTAGCTGGGACTACAGGCGCCTGCCACCATGCCCAGCTAATTTGTTGTATTTTTAGTAGAGACGGGGTTTCACCATATTAGCCAGGATGGTCTCCATCTCCTGACCTTGTGATCTGCCCGCCTAGGCCACCCAAAGTGCTGGGATTACAAGCATGAGCCATCGCGCCCAGTCAAAAGTCTGTCTTATCAGAGACTAGGATTGCAACCCCTGCTTTTTTTCTCAATTCTACCTTGAATTCCATATGCTCATTTAGAATTAAGATGCATGTGATTTGATAAGGTGTTATCCTAGTATAATCTTATTTCAAAAGACATAAGTTTGGATCTTTTTAAACATTATTTCTTCTGAGGTTCAGTAACTAGAAAATAATTTCCTGTCTTTAAATGATTAATACTCACTATAAATATTATTTACTAGTTATTGCATATATGTATACACACATATACACATACATATAATTTCAGGATAATTTGAAGCTATGGCAAGTAAACTAGTTATCTTGATTTAAGTTGTGGTAATTTGGAAATTCTGTCTACTAAATCACCAATAATGAATAATCATGGATAAAAAATTAATATTCTCCTTCTTTACTATCTTTCTCTGAAAAACTTTTAGACTCATTATTGAGATGAGCTAATGTGTAGAAAATCTGTCAATAAATGAGCAGAACTCTATGTTAGAGGATTACATAAGTTTCTTTTGTGGTTAAGAATGCTCCTTTTTTTTTCTTTATTTCTTTTTTTTTTTTTTTGAGATGGAGTCTTGCTCTGTCACCCAGGCTGAAGTGCAGTGGCACGATCTCAGCTCACTGCAAGCTCTGCCTCTGGGGTTCACGTCATTCTCCTGCCTCAGCCTCCCGAGTAGCTGGGACTACAGGTGCCCACCACCACACCTTGCTAATTTTTTGTATTTTTGGTGGAGACGGGGTTTCACCGTGTTAGCCAGGATGGTCTCGATCTCCTGACCTCGTGATCCGCCCACCTTGACCTCCTAAAGTGCTGGGATTACAGGCGTGAGCCACCGCACCCGGCCAAGAATGCTCCTTTTGTAAGATCAGACATAAGTGGACATAATCTCCTATAGATCCAAAGAGAAATTCTGCCTGACTCTAACTCAACATGGATAAAGACAGAAGCAGATTACTCTGACATATAGACAGTTGGTGTCATTGAATCATTGCTCCACTGGATAACACTTGAAATAAAAAGTAAACAAAATCGAACAATAACTAGATAAACTCTATGTTACATGAGCCAAAGAATACTTCAAAGTATATAAATTAATCAGTGATTGTTATTTTGTAATTATCAGATTAAATAATATCTCTCTAAAGTCATTTTACTTTAAAATATTAGGTAGTTTTACATTTTCTAGAGTAAAATCAAATCCCTATTTGTGTTGCTAAATCAAAAGAGATTTGATGTAGGACCAAGAGTCCTTTGGGTGTTAAAATGCTTATCTCTCTTCTGACCCAGTATCATCCTGATCATGTGTCACAGTGACATGGAGATTTAAAAAATAGGCATCACATTCTATACATGTGAAATCTATTGACATATTCAACTGCTGACTTAGGCATTGTCACCATTCCCCAATGTTATTGTGTTCTACAAAATGTCAATTCTAGGTAGAAAAATAATATACAGATACCATCCAAAAAGGTAAATCTTGTGCTATATTAAATCTATCAGGAAAAAAAAATGTATTTCTCTTCAAAATGTACTTCCATAGCAGTAATGTTTTATCATTGTTTAATTGAAACACAGTGTATAGATTACTGTAATTAAATTTTAAGGAAGTAGCCCTGATTTCAATAGACCAACAAAAAATTTTAATGACCTTACTTTCAAACCACAAGATAAGCAATACCAAATTTGTGGTTTAACTTTTAAAAAATCTTCTACATAAGCAACTTCTCTGTATTAGAATGTTTAAGGACTAAATAAATCTTATTGTTGATCTTGTCCAACTACTTTCATATTATATATGGAAAAACTAAAGTCTGTAAGCATTAATATGATTTAAATAAGATAACATCATTACAAGATGACAAAGTCAGAGCTAACATCCCAATCTCCTACTTTCTCATGTCAAAATCTTAATGCAAAATGCCTGGGAGAGAAAGACTCCTATAGTCTCATATTTTCATAATAGCAAAGGAATTGCACAATATTGTTATGTTACAAGAGAAAATTCTGTAGAACATGAATATGATTAATTTTATTCTAGGCTATATTTTGGCCTTTTGACATTAAAAACTTCCCCATAAGACAAAATTACCTTTACTATGAAACTGAAGTGTAATGGTTTACCAGGATACTCTGAGAGAAGCAGCCAAGAGAATAGCTGATGAACCTCATGGCAGATTGCAATCAGGAACATTCACTGTAGACAAGGCATTTATGTTAAAACACAAACCCCAAGCCAGATGATTACTGTTACGGTTTGGGTTCTGACATGATGATTACCAACACACTTTTCCAAAAATATTTTCTCAAATGATAAGTGAGTAAAATACATGCATGTAATCAGTGCTACAATTTATACTAAATTGGACTGGGCTGCATCATGGTCACGTAATTATTTCTTTAAAGTGTAAGCCCTCACTTAAAAATTTAGCTGCAATTTATGTTGATGAGTGTTTTGGAGGATTTGGAAAAATATATGGAATCTACAGAGAATACACAGAATTAGTTGTAGACATTAAAATTGTATGTCACCTTTATCCCTATACTGTGACAATCTAAGTGACAATCTAAATACTAGCCACTTCAGGAAAATGTTTCTGACTGTGTACTAATGTCACCAAATATTAAAAGAAAAAGAGACCATGTTAAAAGTGCTGATTTTTATTATGTAATACACTCGTGTAACAAACCTGCACATGTACCACCTGAATCTATACTTTTTAAAAAGTGCTGATTCTTTCTAAATAATAGTACAGAGACACAGAATACACGAATATTAGGAAATATAACTAGCAACAAAGGATTCTAAAATGGAACATATATTTGGGGATATGACATGAAGTCATTTTCATTCTAATGATATTGTATTCAGATGTCAAAGTAAAAGGTAATGTCATTTACCATAGCTGCCTGCTTGATCGTTTTGGTGAAAATTTACTGTGGTGGCTTGGGAGCAATTTCCCTAATCCCATCTTTGTTCCTAAACAACACATGAAAGTGGTATCACTAAGCCATAATTCAGTATCACGAATGGAGTCAGAGAAGTACCAGGAATATCTGCTGAATTTCAACAGCCATTAACGTGACTCTGTTGCCTGAAGAGAATATGTTTACGAGAAATAACACCCGTGTGAAAGCAGTATTTCTAAAGTGATAATTAAAATGCATTTTCATTTCATATCTAGGGGATTTTGCAATTCAAAGCATCCTGCATTCATTCTTACACATTTATGCTCTGTTCATTCGTATTTTTTCTGCCAATGTTGCCAAGCGTCAGATGCACATTAATGTATTAAAATGGGTGATTCACAAGTGTCAGCTTTCCTTATCACTAAGGAGGAGTATCATATATTCACTCACAAATGTTAAAATAACATCTTAACCTCGAAACATGTCTCTTCAAGATCATTTATACTTTTATGGAACATTATTCTATAATGTTTCCAACAAGGAACATTTTATTTGAGGGGAAAATTCATTGAAAATCCTATTTTTGTTTTTGTCTTTAGACATCTTATATTGAAAACAAATATTTGGAAAATGTTTACAAAGAGTCACTTAGTTTCTCAGAATTTGAAGAAAGTAAGAAGGGCAGAGTATGTAATGTCAAAGATGAAAAAGATACCAATTTTGCAGTCTAGTGTGTTATGCTGACACATGCCAGCATGAGTCATTTGCTGGCTTTTCAAACAATGCAGCAAATGGTTAGCTGAAACAGACCCTAATTAATCCTACAGCCATGTCCACATATACTGCTCAGTTGAAAATGTTTCAGAATCAGCTCCAGGTTTTATTCACCCCTGAGGTTTTATATATACATGAAATTATATTTTCTTATGTACATATATATATATATATAAAGTATATATGAGAAGAAATTAACAAGTCACTGTTTTCCTGGAAACATAAGAAAAAGGGACTAGGATGTGGCTCTGGACTTAGAGTCTTCTGTCACTCATTCTATAGGTAAATGTGGTATTTGTGCATGCAAATCATGGGTTGCTGGATATATTTTAGAGATACACACTCAGCTCATTAGGTCAAAGAGCATTAAGGCAAGACCACAGTATTCTAAATGAATCCAACATTGCTTTGCTTTCTTACACAGCCTCATATCTTGCTGCCATATTTTGTACTCAGGATTGTTAAGGATTAAACATTTTCAATATCTAAAACTTTGCATTTGCATCTTGCCTCAAAAACGAAGAATATATTTAATTCCACTAGAACTTACAGTATAAGATGGAGAGTGTCAAGAAATGAGGTGTTGGCAGGGCGCAGTGGCTCACGCCTGTAATCCTAGAACTTTGGGAGACTGAGGCAGGCAGATCACCTAAGGTTAGGAGTTCAAGATCAGCCTGGTCAACATGGCGAAATCCTGTGTCAAGTAAAAACACAAAAATTAGCCAAGTGTGGTGATGCATGCCTGTAATCCCAGCTATTCAGCTGTAATCCCAGCTGCCCAGGCTGAGGCAGGAGAATCACTTGAACCTGGGAGGTGGAGGTTGCAGTAAGCTGAAATCATGCCATTGCACTCCAGCCTGGGCAACAGAGCGAGGCTCCATCTAAAAAAAAAACAAAAACAAAACCAGAGGTATCAGAGGTGGTCAAAAGCATGGAAGTCAGTGCAAACTGTGGTAAAATGAAAATGTTTACTATCTTCATCTGAAAGATATTAAGTGTGGAGGCAATATCAGATTTTCATTTTAGAGAAGCCATTCTAGTTTCAGTGTAGAACAGAGATTTGCAGAGGCAAAGTTATTGGTAAAGACAGAAGCAAATGTGAGTATAGGTAAGTGAAATGGTATTTGGGTAAAAGGTTAATGAATACTGTCAAGTGATCAAGCAGTTGTGAGTAGCAGCATGGTGGTAGCTCCTGGATTGGCTTGCCATGTTTCCATAGGTTCGGTTAGTAAAAGACAATCAATCTAAATGAATTTAGACAGTTTACTACTTACACAAAGTAAAGCAAAAGCAAGATCAGCATGGTTTCAGCTCCCTATGACCCTAATCCTGTAGAATGACAAAGAACTTGAGGGGCCAGGTGATAGCACAATTAAGGCATTGCTCTGCTGTGGAGAAACCATCTCTGGGATGCAGTAAGTCATGGTTTCATATCCTTCACCTGTACCATAAGTTGTGGGGGTAGGGGTGGGGTGGGAAATCCTATATACAATCAGGGAAGTGAATTAGAAACTTCTTTGTGGAAGCCTCCTACTAAACAGAGAGCCTCCCACATGTTAGGGAAGTGGAAGAAAAACAGTGTTATGCTAGTTCTTTCTGAGACTGCCTGTCTTGCTATATTACAGGAAGGATCACAAGACGTTCACTAATACTTGAGTCATACTAAAAGGAAAAGAAGAACAATTTAATTAGAAAATGTACAAAAAGCATAACAAGCATTTAATCAAATAGGACATATAGATGGCAAATAAACACATGATATTAAGCATTAAATAATATTCAATATTGGTTGGGTGCCCTGGCTCACTCCTGTAATCCCAGCACTTTGGGAGGACGAGGCGGGTGGATCACCTGAGGTCAGGAGTTTGTGACCAGCCTGGCCAACATGGTGAAACCCCATCTCTATAAAAAAATACAAAAAAATTAGCCAGGTATGGTGGTGGGTGCCTGTAATCTCAGCTACTTGGGAGGCTGAGGCAGGAGAATCGCTTGAGTCCAGGAGGTGGAGGTTGGAGTGAGCCGAGATGTACTCCAGCCTGGGGTACAAAAGTGAGACTCTGTCTCAAAAATAATAACAATAATAATAATATTCAATATTATTACTCATTAAGAAAATGCAAATTAAAACAACAGTGAGATATAATTGCACACCTATCAGAATTTGGCCACTTTGAGCTCTTCATGTACATAGTCAAGTGGGCAGAAAAATAAATACTGGTTCAAGTAATCAAAAGTTTGGGCTGCTGCTATACAATGAGTAGGGTGTGCATATCTGGAAACCATGGAATTCTTGGTGCTTTTATCCCCAATAATAATGACAAATGGGCAACTGCAGAAACCATGGTCCAACAAGGGCAATGTAAATAAGAGACTTTTACTTCTACCTCTGGGATAAGTGTATGTATTATCCTATTACACAGTTGTGCAAAACTTGCTTGGCTGAAAGAGTGGAAAATCTAGAATGAAAGGGAGAGGAGAGATTGAGACTATAATTAGAGCCTCAAGGTCAGTGGCAACAGTGGGGCTTGCAGTACATTTTATTAACCCTTTTGCCTTGTTTTCTCAGAGTATGGTTAACTTCTACATTGAAGAGAACTCTGTGACTTGTGAAACTTGTACCCGCTTTTCTCTAGGAAGAATCAAGATCATTACATTCTCATAAAATTGCTCATATGTGGAAACCCAGTAAAGTTTTGTAGCGCCTCATGCCTTGGTGTCAACTGGAAAGCCACAGGACAGGAGGTGAGAGGCACTCAGCAAAAACTGAAGTGCGGCATTGCCAAGTTGAACTTTTTACAGCCAGATAGAACACTAGACTGGTGAGTCCAAGAAAATCTGAGGTGGCAAATAAAAAATGTGTTAAATATAGAATCAACGAAGCATCACTTTGATATGATACTTTCTCTTTTTGATCACAAAATGGTCTCCAACAATAGACCCTAGCTATGAAGCTGGATTATATAAAATTACAGTCTCACAAGAATTTCCATTTAGGTACAAATGCTATGTTTGAGATAAAAGGGCAGGCCAGGCACGGTGGCTCATGCCTGTAATCCTAAAACTTTGGGAGGCCAAAGCAGGCAAATCACTT
Source organism: Papio anubis (assembly GCF_008728515.1). NCBI lineage: Eukaryota > Metazoa > Chordata > Mammalia > Primates > Cercopithecidae > Papio > Papio anubis. The sequence continues at coordinate 77,249,705 of NC_044976.1, read as the reverse complement.
GAGGCCAGGAGTTTGAGACCAGCCCGGCCAACATGGCAAAATCCATCTCTATTAAAAATACAAAAATTAACCAGGCACACACCTGTGGCCCCAGCACTAGGGAGGCTGAGGCATGACAATTGTGAGGCGGAGGTTGCAGTGAGCCAAGATTGGTCACTGCACTCCAGTCTGTGTGACAAGCGAGACTGTCTCAAAAATAAATACATAAATAAATAAAATAAAACTACCATTGGCTTTCAGGTGAGATCTTTTCAAATGATGATGGTTTACTTCCACTTGGTCATTCTTCAAGGATTAAGCAGTACAAGTGCTGTCACCTGGCCACATGCCTTCAGTGTCAAAGAAAATTGAACTCAAGAACCAAACTCACTATGACAAAAGGACAGTTAACCTTGGGAACTGAGTCACACAAAATCTGTTCTTTTTGTTTCCAAATATATAGTTGTAATTTCACAACCCTGTGTTGTAGTCTCATTTTCTCTATTCCTTCTTTTCACATGCTTACTTTATTGTATGTGTTGGGGTCCGCGTGTTTCCTAAACAAAGGAATGAACACACAAGACAACACAAGACAAGACAAACATGGCGGCCGCCTCGAATGGCATGCTCCGCTTTATTTTATACAGTCGTTTGTGGAATGTTGCCAAGTCACAAGACACATTATTGTTTTTCTGACCTTTCCCTGACTTTCTGGATTTTCAAGATGTTTACCTATAAACAGGCCCCCAACGCCCTGCTTCATTTGCAAGAGCAGGACTTATGGGGAACGCCCTGCTTCATTTGGGAGAGCAGGACTTATCGGGAACACCCTGTTTGCGAGCTGGCAGTCCTCTACAGTATGTAAAACGTAGATTTTTCTGAAGTTAATCAGAGCCTCACAAGAATGTAGTCATCTGCCTCACTGTCTCCCTCCCTCCCTTTCTCTTTTTCTTTCCTGCATTCTCTTTATCCTTTTAACACTGAAGTTCCCGAAACCACCTTTGGAAAAAACACAGGTCATAGATGTTCCTGTGACTTGTATCTTTATTTCCAGAGCATGTCCTCAACCTTGGCTAAATAAACCTCGATTTGTTCAATTTAATAAATCTTGATTTACTAAATAAATCTTGATTGAGACCTGCCTCAGTCACTTTTTGGTGTACACATAGCTGGCCTATAAAATGAGAGACCCAAGAACCATCTCCAGGACTGCAGAAGACAGCAGGATGAGCGCGTTTGTCCCTGAGTCCTTCAAATGTGCCCCGGCTGTCACCGTGGCGGCTGATGAGATGAACTGACGGAGGTTCTGATCTTCTGATTAGAAAATGCTGGGTCCAGTTTTTTTTGTTTTTTTTTTGTTTTTTGTTTTTTGTTTTTTTAAGGACTCCTCAGTTGTTACAGTGACCTTACCCACTCTTCACTAAACCCTACCTGGAGTGATGAGCTGCTATAACATTTAACTCCCTTTTTTATCTGAGAATCCTCCAGTTTCTTCCTTACTAAGTCTCAGGAAGATAGGAGGCAATAAACAAGGTTAATTTAGCTTAATTCATACTTTGTATGTTTGTGTAATATATCAATTATTTAGTGGAAAAAAATGGAGTTTCAAACTTAAAGAAATGGAAAATAAGGGCTTAATGAGAATAATGCTGGTAGGCAACTCTCAGTACCTGTTGAAAAAAAATTGCATTAACAAGTTATTCGACATACTGAGAGTTTAGCATGCTCTCTTGTCTGAAGCTTAGAGTAAAATCTGTGTAAATCTTCACTCTTATAGCCACCTGTGAATATTTACACTGGAGTATTTTTAAACACAATCTTATGGATAAGGTAACACTTATACACATTTTCTGTTACTTTTCATACTCTGCTTCTTACTGGCTATGTGATTTTAGGCAAGTTAATGAACATTCATGGCTTCATTAGTTTCTGTAAAATAAAGCTTTAAAGAGTACCTCTTACATAAGCTTATGATAAGATTAATATTTAACACTGGGACTGGAAGGCAATGTTAATACTTTTACTCATTCAGTAAGGTTGTTTATGCTGCTATCATCCTTGAAAATAACGCGTCTGGTTTACACAGTCACTTCTTCATGTGGGAAGATCTTGGGGGTCCGTTGATATCACTGGCTAGAAGGATAACCATTTTTTCTTCTGATTTTCTTAGTAACATTTTTATTATATTAAAAACTTTACCTCATTTATTTTAAATGTAGTTCTATAAATAAAAAAAAAAGCATATAGAAATGTGAACCTAAACTAAAAATGCATTTCTCATTTCTTTCTAATCAAGGACTTCCAAAATGGTCAATCATAAGTGTGGGAAACTCAAGGCCCCATGTGTCAGTCCTTTGACAACTGGAATATGGGAGCTTGAATTAAGTGATGAAGACAAATGGAACGTAAATGAGCTAAGACTTCTTAGGGTAAGTTTGTGTTTGAAAATTCATTTGTCTTTCTTAAAAATGGAACAAAATAACACAACCTACACTAGTTTCAAAATTAAAATTGCCAACATTTCTTAGATGTTATTGGCTATTACACATTTTAAAAGCAAATAATTTTAAAAACTAAGAGGATAACAGCCTCCTGCTACATCCACGTTGCTGCAAAGGACATGCTTTTATTCCTTATCATAGCTGTACAATATTCCATGGCATGTATATAGAACAATTCCTGCACCCAATCTACTGTTAATGAGCACTTAGGTTGATTTCATGACTTTTCTGTCATGTATAGTGCTATGATAAGTATGAGTTCGGGTGTCTTTTTGATAAAATGATTTCTTTTCCTTTTGGTTGACACCCAGTAGTAGGACTGCTAGATTGAATAGTAGTTCTATATTTAGTTCTTTGAGAAATCTCCATACTATTTTCCATAGGAGCTGAACTAATTTACATTCCAACCAACAGTATATGTGTTCCATTTTCTCCACATCCTGCCAACATCTGTTATTTTTTGACTTTTTACTAATAGCCACTCTGACTGGTCTGAGATAGTATCTCATTGGGATTTTAATTTACATTTCTCTGTGATCAGTGATGTCGAGCACTTTTTCATGTGTTTGTAGGCCTCTTGTATGTTTTCTTTTGAAAGTGTCTGTTCATGCCCTTTGCCCACTTTTTAATGGGGTTGTTTTTCCTTGTTTATTTCTTTAAGTTCTCTACAGATTCTGGATCTTAGTCCTTTGTTGGAGGCATAGATTACAAATATTTTCTCCCATACTTGGGAGGGTAGTGTCCAGAACAATTTTTCCTAAGTTTTCTTCTAGGGTTTTGATAGTTTAAGGTCTTACATTTAAGTCTGTAATCCATCTTGAGTTAATTTTGCATATGGTGAGAAGTAAGTGTCCAGTGTCATTCCCTGCATATGGCTAGCCAGCTTTCCCAGAACCATTTATCAAATAGGGTATCTTTTCCCTAGTGCTTATTTTTGTCAGGTTTTTGAAGGTCAGTTAGTGGCAGGTGTGTCAGTTTATTTCTGAGTTCTCTATTCAGTTCCATTGATCTATGTATCTGCTTTTGCACCAATATCATGATGTTATGGTTGCTATATCTTTGTAGTATAGTTTCAAGTTAGATAATGCAGTGCCTCTGGCTTTGTTCTTTCTGCTTAGGATTGCTTCATTATTCAGGCCCTTTTTGGTTCTATATGAATTTTGGAATTCTCTTTCCCAATTCTGTTAAAGATTATGGTAATTTTGCAGGAATACCATTGATATGTAGATTGCTTTGGGCACTATGGTCATTTTAACAATATTGAGCCTTCCAATCCACAAACAGTGATTGTTTTTCCACTTAATTTATGTCTTCTGTTATTTCTTTCACCAGCATTTTGTAATTTTCCTTGTAGATATCTTTCACCTTTTTGGTTAAATGTATTCCTAGGTACTTTATTTTGTGTATTTGGCTGTTGTAAGTTGGATTGCATTCTTGATTTGTTCAGTTAACATTATTGGTGTATAGAAATGCTACTGATTTTTGTACATTGATTTTGTATCATGAAACTTTACTGAAGCTGTTTATCAGATCTACGAGTCATTTGGAGGAATCATTAGAGTTTTCTAGGTATAGAATCACATGGCCAGTAAACATAATTTGACCTCCTCTTTTCCTATTTAGATGCCTTTAATTTCTTCTCTTACCTGATTGCTCTGGCTAGGACTTCCACTACTATATTGGAGTGGTGAGAGTGGACATCTTTGTTTCTTTGCAGTTCTTACGGGGAATGCTTCCAATTTTTGCCCATTCAATGTGATGTTGACTATGCTTTTGTCATAGATAGCGCTCATTATTTTGAGGTATGTTTCCTCTATGCCTAGTTTATTGAAGATTTTCATCATGAAGGGATGCTGGATTTTATTTCATGCTTTTTCTGTAGCTATTGAGATAATTATATGGTCTTAGTTTCAACTTCTGTTTATGTAGTCAATTAAATTTACTGATTTGCATATGTTGAACCATCCTTGCATGTGAGGAATACAGCCCACTTGATAGTATTGAATTATCTTTTGGATGTGCTGCTGGATTTAGTTTGCTAGTATTTTGTTGAGGATTTTCATATCTGTGTTCATCAGGTATATTGGTTCATGGGTTTTCTTTTTTTTTTCTTTTCTTTTTTTTTTTTTTTCTTTTGGTGTGCCCTTGCTGGATTTTGGTTTCAACTCAACAACAGGTACACATGAACGCATAAAGATGAAAACGACAGACACCTGGGACTCCAAGAGAAGTGATGGAGAGAGAGGGACAAGGGCTGAAAAACTACCTTGGGTACTGTGTTCACTATTTGGGTGGTGGGTTCCATAGGAGCCCAAACCCTAGGATTATAAAATATACCTATGTAACAAACCTGTACATATAACCCTGGATCTAAGATTTTTAAAAATTAAAAGTTGTTACTTTTGATTTAAAGTTATTTTACATCCTGTGTTTTTTTGGTATACTTTAGAGCCTTCACAGAATAGTCGTTAAGTAAAGTTGCTTTCCAATTAGAAAAATTGTGGATTTCAATTATGCCTCTAAACTTATTGATCATTTGACCTTTACTTTTTTAAAATTTGTGATTACATTTTTAATGTAAAATGAAGTAATTGTATCTTCTTCATAGAGTTTTTAATCATCATTGAATGAGATAATATAAGCAAAGCCTTTAGAAGCTAAATACTCCATAAATGGTAGTTTTGATTTACTGGAGGATAAAAAGTCTGATTTATGGACACTATAAATTTTCATGTAAATAATAGAGAATGAATAACAGAGATTCATATCTTAATTTATGTCAATATGAGTCACAATTTCCTATGCAATTTAAATGTAATTTACAAAATAATTCAGAACATAGCATTTAGTTTAAGCCCAAACTGTGTAGAGTAATAGAAAAAGTGTAAGACTTGGAATAAGACACCTAGATTCTTGTTTCTGACCTACTGCCTACTTGCAGTAGGGAGAATTTCCCCAAGCAACTTGCCTTTTGCACTTTAGTTTTATCTTTCAAGTGGAGACAGTAATCATACCTTTCATTTTTATTGCTTCATCATTTACTAACTGTGTAAACTTAATCGTGTTTCTTAATTGTTTATGTGCCTCAGTTTCTACACCTGTGCATCGAGGATAATAGTAATGTCTGTGTCACTGTGTTCTTGAGAGTAACGAATGACAAAAGGCATATGATTTCTGGCCACACCACCTGACTGAGAGCACATAGTTAACATGTGCTGTTGTGTTTGTTTATTATCTAATTCACCCTCAGTATTCTCTGAGAATCAAATGTGTTCGTAGGCTGAAAAATCACATAAACAAATTTTGTTGTTAATTCAATGACATCTAGATTTTTGTAATCATTTGTTAGATTACTAAACGATCTAAATTTGCATAAAAATGACTACTGAAATAAGAATATGATTTTCTTATTTTTGAGCTCTCTAAATACACTAATAATTATAATATCATATGACCATGACTAGAAATTTGTTTAAAAATGCAAATATTATAGATAAATTTAATATTCAGAAAAATGGAGCAAATACTTTGATGAAAGCAAAGCAGTATCTGCTCTCCCTGTAATTATGGATCTATATTGACTCTAAAAACATGTATATTTATTACAGTTTAGTTCCAAAACATTTGGCTAAATATTTATTTCTAAAATGAACTTAGATTATTCACAATAAGCATCGTATTAATATAAGGTGTTATATTTTAGCTCTTCTTTTTTTGCCCCTTGAGTTTGTGAGTAACACTAAATTTGTTTTGAACAGTTTTCTGAAGAGTGCATGATGGATAACACATTAGACAGACTATTGGTTTTTGGAATATTTATAAACATAAAAGTTTCAGCATCTCATATGAAAATCTAATAGATCTTTAGGAAATTCTTCAGTGTATTAATAATAATGAAATAAAAAACTATTTTGATGTGCTTTTTAAAATGAAGAATATCAGTTAAAGGAAGACAAAATTGACAAAATAGATGTAATACAAAAAATGAATAATACTATAATACAGTGGAGAAAATAAATGATTCTTTTTAATCTCATTTAATTGCAATATTTTCTACTTTCCAGGATGTTCATGGACTCTATAATTTTATTAGAGTAGGTACTATTTCTATCTCAATAAATTATTGGATTTTATTATATTAGTATGTATGATATATAATGTTTTCATGATTTAATTTAACACAGAGGGTAAAGTATGTAGGCAGTTCAATGTAAGTATGGCTTTCACATTTGCATGCGTTCTTCAGGGAAACAAAAGCACATCCATTATTTTAAGCTATTAATATTTCTCATATTTCATTAAGTAGAACTGAACATGCTTATAATTCTGGACTTGTATTTTATTTTTCAGAACCTAACTTCCAGAAAGGGTGATTTATGATTCTAAATATAAAAGTACATTTCTAGTGCATTTCCACAACAGTACTTGGAAGAGCTGGGATGTAAACAAAAAGTAAAGTAGAAATCATTGGCACAGATCTGAAACCCAGTTTTATTAGGGTAAGAAAATATATCCAATTTGAAAGCTGGAATTACCTTCTTTGATAACGTTTTCAAACTTTGGACAAATAATTAAGTTACATCATGTTTTGCTTACTTATGCAGAATGTAACTAAGACTTTTTTTTTTTTTTTTTTTTTTTTTTTTTAACACAGACGCCGAAATTCCATTTCACACTGTAGCCAGACAATTCTCAGCTCAAGCCAACCTTGGGCTTGAGGGATTTCTTCTGCTTTGTGCTCAAGGAGACAATAGAGCATAATTTTGAATGCACAGCAGTTTATTCCGAGATCAATTCAATTGTACCAAAGCCATACAGCTTTAGATTATTTAATCAACTTATTTCATAAGCAGAAACAAATGCAAGAGCAAAGAGTTCAGTGTTGCTTGATATGTAACATAATTCATGTAGTTTTCTGTTTACTCATTTCAAGGGTTTATACTACCTATATATTCAGCAAAAAAAAAAAAAAAAATACAATCTTATTGCATGCTAGCATTGGCATTTCCCATCATTTATAAGACTATGTCTTCACTCTAAATTCTGTACTGTGGACAAGTATATGAACAGAGCCCCTTCAATCTCTTCATTGTAAAAGCAGCATTACTTAACTTTTGGAAATATGGAAGATTGCAGAGTCACAGTGCTTTATGAAAGAATATATTTTATATCTATATCTGAACCTGTATTTTTATATAGATATATATCTACAAGGATAGCTCCTTCAAAAAATATTTGAAGGAAGATGTCTAGAGTTGAGTGGTTCAATATGTCTATATCAGCCACATGGCTGATGAAGTAGGTCGTGGCTCAGACCAGGATAAAGTCTTTAGAAACTCCCTCTGAGGTTAATGTTCTTTGTTTAGATGGTTTTTCTTTCTTATTCTCTTGCATCACTATAATAAATTGTTCAGTGAGCTCCTAATCAAACCAGTCAATTAGAACCTCAAAGACCATTTCAAGTCTTTTCACTTACTGGGGCCAAAAAGGTTCAGATTTGCGACAATATGGTGGATATGCACCTGGGATTCTCAAGGAAACTCGTGTCAATACCATTGTACCATTATCAAAACTTCTAATTTTTAAAATCATTTTCTAAAAGTATCTTTTTCCTGACAATATTCCCCTTGAAAATATTAGTTACTAAATCTACTACTTCATGACAGTAGCATGAATTCTGGTTAAGTGATAGGTTGAGATGAGATAATGCTGAATAGATGGTATTTTTCAGTATTCTGAATGTAAATATTAGTCGTAGCCACAATACACGTAAATTAGATTATTTTCCCATCAATCTTTCTGCTGAAATTCCACCATCAGCTACTTAGAGCATCCACCAATTTTCTCACAAATGTATATGATAATTTATTCTGCTGCTTATAATTCCATAGTCTAGAAATTTCTGTCACATTAAGTTTTTAAAAAATATTTTAAAATGTTTACATGTGTCACTTCAGAACTCTCTACACCTATGTTAATTTACACAGTATCACTTATATAATTAGGCTTTTAAAAATTAAATTAATATTAAATTCATTTTCACTTATATTTAAGATACAATTGGAGTTTATGGCTTCTAGAAAGTAAAATAAATCCCTAATACAGTGAATTAAAAATTCTAAAAGACGCAAAATGAAAAGTGAAAGAATTTTTACCTCTTATTGCATATATACATACATCTTTCTATACATGTATTCACATATATATGCAGTTATATTCTTCAACAAATTTTATGAAGTGGCTCACACTTATACATTGTTCTGTTCCTTGCTTTTTCATATACTTACTAACATTTCTTAGAGAGATTTCATCTCAGCATTCATAGGTGTACTGTGTTCCATTCCTTTGATTATTATTATTATTATTAAAAAGTTCTTTCTGCTGGGGGCAGTGGCTCATGCCTGTAATCCTAGCACTTTGGGAGGCTGAGGTGGGTGGATCACAAGGTCAAGAAATCGAGACCTTCCTGGCCAACATGGTAAACCCCATCTCTACCAAAAATACAAAAATTAGCTGGGTGTGGTGGGGTATGCCTGTAGTCCCAGCTACTCAGGAGGCTGAGGCAGGAGAATCGCTTGAACCCAGGAGGCGGAGGCTACAGTGAGCTGAGATCCCGCCACTGAACTCCAGCCTAGGCAACAGAGTGAGACTCTTTCTCAAAAAAAAAAAGTCCTTTCTTTGTGTCAAGCATTGTACTAAATGCTTTACCTACTTTTATTCATTCATCCTTCATGACAGCGCTACGTAGTAAGTACTATTGTTTTTATTGTTTTCCCCATCACAAAGCACTAACTCTGAACATGAACTCAAAGTCAAATTTCCTGCTGATTAACATTTAGGTTTCCTCCTGTTTTTCATTTTGTTTTCTTAGCTAGCACAGTAAGGATAACATAGCTTTGAGAGTGTATGCTTTTACGTTTTTATATGTGTATTTGTGGTTGTGTGTAAGTTTTGTGGATGAAAAGACATATTTGCATACATAATGAGTCTATTTTTGTTAATAAAATTTCTGGATAAAAGGAACACATTTTAAAATGTATTTTTAAAAGTTGTCTTCATATGGAATCTGCACATTTCTTAGTGCATTTATTTTTGGATATGTTATTTTTAGTAGTTCTTTATTTCTTCTACCATATATCTTTATACTTTTTACTGCTTAACGCTTATTCGGAAATCATTAAAAAAAATTTTTTCAACCATTTTACTGGATTTCTTACCATTTCCAATATGTTTTTCTAGGAATATAATTTATGATCTTAAAATATTGATAAATGTTTATTCTACTTTCTAATATCTGTTCTCCATTTTGCTTTTCTTTACAGTTTTATTGGTTAGTAACTCCAGAGTAAGGTTATTTAACAGTAGTCATTCCAGACACTTGTCTGGATTCTGACTTTTAAATAAATGCTTTCATTGAAATTATAGCAGTGCATTATGACATTTAATTCTTTAATGTTTTAATTATTGCACTTATTTTGTTTGCTATTTTTTCATAGTTTGGTATGTGTTGTGCTAAATTTAAAGTAACATGAAACTTTTATTTTAGTTATTTTTCTTTCTCTTATACTTAAATGTCAACTTGTAATTTGGGTGCATATAATATTTTTGGCTCATATTTTCCTTTCCTTTGTGTTTAAGTAGAATTTTTAACACTTAAACACAGCCTTCTAACTGCCACCCAGATCAAGACAGAAAAGGACAGTTTTTGCATTATTTAAAGCTTCTTCTAGCAACTGCATGAAACTATAGATTGGAATAGGCACTAGTGTCTATGGGAAGCCTCACTGTGTCCCGCTACATCCTATTAATTACCCACCCAAATGTAAACAATATCCTGATTTTGTATCACCATGGATTAGTTTTCACCATTCTTCATATCTTTATAATGATATCACTTAGTGTGGAATCTCCTGTGTCTGACTTCCTGCACTAATATTGTGGCTGTGAGATTAACCTGACTGTCATATGTAGCATTAATTTGATCATTTTTGTATTGTATAACATTAAATTACATGAATATGAGAATTCATTTATCCATGCTACTAATGAGGAACATTTGGCTATTGTAAAAATTGTTTTTTAATTACTGTGTTGTATACGTCATGGTATCTGGTACTGTAAGTCCTCCAACATTGTTTGTGAAGATTGCCTATAGGCTTTCTATACCTTGGCATGTTGAGAAAATTTTATATAGTTTCTCAGTGTCAAAATGTCTGCTAGGATTTGAATACAATTCTAATGAACCTACTGATTAATTTGTGGAGAATTGACTTTTTCGATATTGTATCTTCAAATTCACCAACATAATATACCTTTCCATTTATTTATGTCTTTTTCAATTTATCTCAGTAACGTTTTGTGGATTTCTATATGGAAGACTTACAAATCTTTAATCAGACTTATCTGTGGATATCTTTCCTGATACTTTAAAAGGTTTGCTATTTTATTTCTCTTTTAACTGATTTTGCTTGTATGAGGAAACTTCAAAAAGTTCATGGAAAAATTCAATTAAAAGATAAAAATAAAAATTATAAGCTTTATTTCTCAACATAAGCTCCATCAAGTTCAAGACACTTTTTAAAGCAATTATATAAGCCACTAAGTCCATCTCTAAAGAAGTAATGGTCTTGGAAATTTGACCATGTGAGTGTAGTCTCTTTACATTAGTAATTGAAGAAAAACAGCAGTACCTTTTAAAGACTTTTTTTTGGTTTTTTTTTTTAAGATTAGAAAGCCAAAAGAAGTCAGAAGGAGGTACAGCAGGACTGTAAGGTGGATGCTTAGTAATTTTCCCATAGAAGTATTGTTGTGGTAGAGAAGTACTCTTCAGTAGTGGTTTCCTGACTGTTTTTCTCTGAAAGCTCTGGCTAACTTTCTTCAAATTGTCTTATAATAAGGAGATGTCGTTTGGCACTCCAGAAATTCAACAGGCAAAATGTCTCAAGCATCCCCAAAAAACTGTTACCATGACTTTTGCTCTCAACTGGTCCATTTTTGCTTTGACTAGAGCACTTCCACTTTTTGATAGCCATTATCAGATTGTGCTTTGTCTTCAGGATTGTACTGGTAAAGCCATGTGCCATCCACTGCTATACATCTTCAAAGAAATGCTTCTGGATCTTGGATCCGATCTGTTTAAAATTTTCGTTGAAAGTTGGGCTCACATCATGTCAAAGGTCTATATATCAACATGATTTATTGCCTTTGATGTGGACTTTGCTTATCTGACTGAAGTAGTATTTGTCAGGTTTTTCCATTACAATAGCGGTTCCCACTATAATATTACTCTCTTCCTCCCTTTTTATATTGAATTCTTTGGAAAGAATTCACTATGCTCAGCTCACACTTAAGGTGAAGGATCTACATAATTTATTTGGAATTCTTCATGGAATATTTGTCTCTTCTTCATAATTAATTTTTGCATATAGACTTTTGTATCCAGCAATTGTACTAAATTCACTGTTTATGCCAATATTTTATTTATGTATTCTTTTATATTTTCCATGTTCACAATAATCTCTTCTGCAAATTATGATCATATGATGTCTTCCTGTCTAATCCAGATGCTTTTTTTTTTTTTTTTTTTTTTTTTTTGCCTTATTGCAGTGGGCGCTGTGAGTACAAGTAGTAATAGCATGTCTTTGTCTCATTCCCATTCTCAGGGGGAAAGCTTTCAATATGTCATTATTAACTATGAAGTTTGATACAGCTTTATCATATCTGAATAAGGGATTTTCTTTAGATATTCAAGTTTTTAACAATTTGAAAAATCATTAATAGGTGTGAATGTTATCAGATATGAATGTGTTTTCTGCATCTACATAGGTAATCAAATATATTTCCTTCTTTGTCCTTGAAATGAGATAGACTATATTAATTTTCAAACTTTAAATCAAACTGTGCTTCCTGGAAGAAACGCAACTCATCTTTATGTTTTATCCCTTTTATATATTACTTTGTTCAATTTGTTAATATTTTGCTAGAAGTTTTTGCATTAATGCTTATGACAGATTTTTTTCTTTCAATGTTCTTGTAAGATTTGGTGCCATTACTATAGTTATCTCATAAAATGAAATGGAAAATGTTCCCCCTTTTTCTATTCTTTGGAAGAATTTGAGCACGATTGGTATTTCATGTCTTCCTCTAATGTTTGACAGCATTCATTGGCAAAGACAGATGGACAGTGAGTTTTCATTGTCGGAAGGACTTAAACTTTAATCAAATTTTAATGTAGAAATATATTAAGAGTTTCTATTTCTTATTATGTTTGAAAAGTTTTATCTCATGACATTTGTTTGTTTCTTATGAATTTTCAGATTCAATGGCATAAATATCTCATAATGTTATTTTATATTTTAATGTCTTTTGAATCTGGAATCATACTTACTCTTATATGACATTGGCAATTTGTACAATAACTCTTTTTTATCCTTCATCAAATCTTCCTAAGGGTTTAATCAATGTTATTAGTATTTCAAAGAACCAAATTAAAGATTTCTTGAACTTCCGTATGGTATCTTTGTCTCCTATGTTATCTTTCCTTCCTAATATGGATTTAGCTTGATTTTTTGTTATGCTAAAACATTGGGATGGATGCTCTGATCACTGATTTCGGTCTACCTCATTTTCCTAGATGGAAACTTAGAAATATAAGTTTTTTCTGAGCACCGCTCTACTGGCATCTCAGTTTTGATATATTGTGTTTTTGTGATGATTCAACTCAAGCTAGCATCTAATTTCCATAATGATTTATTTTCTTTTCTTTAATCCATGGCTTACTTAGAAGCAAATATTATAATTGCTCTCATTCTGATATTGTCTAATTATCTTTTTAAATATTTATAATGAGATAATTTTGTCAGGGAAATATTCCAAATATTAAGTGGGGCTTCAACCCATTGAAACTTAAAGAATTAAAAAGTTTGTGCACATGTACCCTAGAACTTAAAGTATAATAAAAAAAAGAAAAAAATTTGTCTTCTTATTTTCTCATTTACAAATGTTTCATAGACACTTGAAAACAATATTTATTCTTCAGCATTTAAGTAGAGTGTTTTTCACATGGTAACAAAGTTTTTTAATTATATTGTTCATATTGCCTATATTCTTACTTTTTTCTTGGTCTAATATTTATTCATGGAACTGTGGTAATATCTGAATTTATGAATGCAGATGTATGTATTCCTATGTTTAATTCTGTTAGTTTTTCACTAACGCATTTTGAGGTTCTATTATTAAATGTGCACAGGTTTACAATTATTATAACTTTCTGTTGAACTGACCTCTTTATCAAATTATAATTCCCTTTTTGTCTTTGGTAATACATCTTACTTTAAAGTGTATATTTGTTTATATTAGCTGAACTACAAGAGGTCTCTTTCAGTTAGTATTTGCATGATAAGTTTTCTTCCATTCTTTTATTTTCAACTACCTGAATTTAGTAAATGTCTTTTATAAGCATCATGTAATTGGTTTGTTTTCTTCATTTTTATTACTTTGTCTATGAAATGGAATATTTATTACATTTAGATTTAATTTATCATATATTTGATTTAAAAAATACTAGTATCAAATTATGTGTTTCTTCTTTTATTTTCCCCCTTGTTTCTTCATTTTTGCTTTATTGGAAGTTACTTAATATATTTATTCTATTTTTATCTTTACAAAGTTACTTTTAATAATAAATTAGTTTATTTTTAGTGCTTAATATTGTAATTAAAACACACATCATAAAACTTTTTTAGTTCACCATAAATTAGTACCTTTTTCACTTCCCAGACAATGGAGGACCTTACAGATTTTCTAACCCATTTGCTTCCTCCTACCTTCTGTGTTATTATCATGAATTTATATTCTGATTATATTAATCTACAGCAAATTTTATTATTGTTGTTTTAAATAGTCAATATTTGTTTAAATTTAAAGACAAATTACTTTTGTAGTGTCTTTTTTTTTTCTTTTGAGACGGAGTCTCACTCTGTCGCCCAGGCTGGAGTGCAGTGGCGCGATCTCGACTCACTGCAACCTCCGCCTCCCAGATTCAAGCGATTCTCCTGCCTCAGACTCCTGAATAACTGGGACTACAGGGGCATGTCATTGTGCCTGGCTAATTTTTTGTATTTTAGTAGAGGCTGGGTTTCACCTTGTTAGGCAGGATGGTATTGATCGCCTGACCTCAGGATCCGCCTGCCTAGGCCTCCCAAAGTGTTTCTAGTGCTTTTAATTTCTTGAATCATTGTGCTTACATCTTCTAGGCTAATTTTCCACTTGCATGATGATATATCTCTCTCGTGTGTGTATATGTTGGTGCTTGCATACATAAATGTATGTATGTGTGATTGGGCAGAAATGATAAATTATCATTTACTTTCTAATACATCTTATTTTGGAAGGCTATTTTCACTAGATTTAGAATTGCTTAAATGGACATCTATTTTTATTTTCATTCTGAATTTTGTAAATGCCATTTAGTTGATTTCTAGATTATATTGTTTCTGTTTAAGTGCCAGCTTAAACTCTTATTATCGCTCCCTTTCATAGCCTACCTTTTAAGATTGTCTGTCGGTCCTTGGTATTAAACAATTTACCTATCATGTGCTTACATGTGATTTTCAAAAAATTTATCTTGCTCAGAGCTCATAAAGCATATTGAATCTGTATTTGATTTTCTTCAAGTTTTCTCTGCCCATCCTTCTAGGATTCCAATTATATGTAAATTAAGTATTTTCCCAATGTCCCATCTCTCTCTTCTCATTTCTCAATTTTCTATTTTTTCTTTCTGTTTTTCAAACTATCTATTTTCTATTGGTATTACTTTACCTCAGTCTAATATAGGGTTAATTTGATCATTGAAGAGTTAAAATCAATTATTGTATTTTCTTTTCAAAGATGTCTATTTTTAATAGATTTTTGTTTTCTGGTGAAATTATTAATCTTTCTATTTTTCTTGAACATATTAATTATGATTATTTTGAAATCTATGTCTGATAATGTCAATATCTGGATAATCTATAATTATGTATCTATTATCTATTTTTCCTTTTGATTTTTAGTCTTTTGCTCCAGTTTCCCTGTAGTCTCAGTGTCTTAGCCCAGAAAACATGAGTGAGTTAGAAGGAGAGTGAAATGAAGAAGAATAAAAGGCAAAATAAGGATATGTAACCAAAGTAGTCCTGCTTCATCTAACTGGGGATTGATCTCACTGAGACTTGCTAAGGAATACAGAGAATGACTCAGAATTTTCCACTTAGAATTCACAATTTTCTTGATTAGAAGCCAAGAACTACTCTATTTGAATTTGCGCATTAAAAGACTTAGGAGAACATCTTAAGAGCGGAGTATACACTTACTAAATATTCTTTAATTTAATAAATATTTTTGGTACAGTCAATCCTGGTTATTTGTATGTCCTATGTTAGTGAATTTGCCTGCTCACTAAAATGTATTTTTACCTTCAAAATCAATACTTAGGGCACTTTTGTGATCACTAATGGATATACAAAAGATTTGATGTACACATTCCCAGCTGAAGTTGACTGAACAATACTCTGCCTTCTTGTTTCAGCTCTCATAGTGTAAACAGATGTCTTTTTTTCAGCCTATTTACTATCATGGCTTTTTTTTGCAATTTTGTGCTTTTTGGTGATAATTTTATTGTTTAGATGGTCCCCAAGCATAATGTTGAAGTGCTGTGTAGTGCTCCTAAGCACTAGAGGGCTGTGATGTGCCTTAAAGCAGAAATACATGTGATACATAAGCGTCATTCATGTGATACATAATTCATGTGATAAAAATACATGTGATACATAAGCGTCCAATTTGGGATAAAAGTCATACATAAGCTCATGGCTTGTAGAGCTGTTGGCCATGAATTCTATGTTAGCAAATCAACAATATATCACGTCTCAGAAAAGGACGAGGAAATTTGCCAATATGTACATGAAGTTGCTCTGGAAAGTTCTAATGTGCATGATGAGCCTGTGGAAAAGACGAAAAATCTGCTAAATTGTGGATGATGACATAAGATGACAACTATTGAAAATGGTAAAGTGGACAGCATTGTTGTAAGACTGAAAGCCAAAGGAATTTATGGTCATGTTATTCAGTGTCCGGAAAATTTTATACTCTTCTTGTTTGATGTTTTATTACTTTGAAAAAATACTGCCTATAATTAATTATTTGTCAGAAACACATAAAGTGTCTTTAAACAGAAACATAGATAAAACAAGACTATGTGTTGATTGATGGGCAAAAATATTGTGACCACAGACTGTTAGGAACATAATACTGCATTTCTCATAGGAACAGTGGCTTAGTATTCACTAATTCACTGTTCAAGGAATTTTATAGAAAATAACTATCATGAATAATAACAATTGATTTTATTTACCCTATATCAAGTACTTTTCTGCTTCCAGGGATTCAACAATAAACAAATCAGATATAGTCATTTCTTCAAGATGACTACATTTCAGCGGGTTGGGGTGAGGAAGGTAAAAAACAAATAAGTATATGCCATGTTGCGAAGTAAACTGCTATAAAACAATCTCACTAAGGCAATAGAGTGAATAAGTTGTGTTTTTGTACAAGTTAGGAAAATTTATCTAACGAAATGACCTTAAAACAGATAATCGAAGGAAAAACAGTGCCAGAGAGAGGAAGGAGGAAAAGCAGAGTCCAAAGTAGAAATGTGCTCTTTAAATGGGAAAAGTAAGCAGGTGGGTGTGAGCAAGGAGATGGGTGGGTATAACAGCTGAAGGAGTACAGCAAATCCTGTATGGCTTTATAGTGCCCTGTGAACTGGATGTCTTCCATTTGCTTTTCCAGATATATGCCCCACTCTGCTAGACCTTGATCTGTTCTCATTCATGGAACACATCAACAGGCTGGCTTTGATTGGGTTTGGGCAATAAGAATAGACAAGAGATTAGAGGGAGGTAGGAGAGTGAAGACGAGGTATGTAACCTCCCAGCACTCTCTCTGCATGTTTCTCACAGGCTGGCTTTGCCTCCCACTAAAGATCACAGTTCCTAACAAGTGGCCTTCTCTTTCTCTGGGTTCCAGTAATAGTTTCCTCCTCTCACCCCTTAGGGCCTGGGGATGGTTTTGGCTTCTGCTGTCATTAATACTATGGTCCTGCATTATCTACCCCCTGAAATTTCCCTTTTTCCTTGCCCATATCTTTTTAAATAGACTCTTGATTAAACTTTCCAAAAATTGCTAATTTGAATGTGCCATTTGTTTCTTGTTGTGACTGTATTACACAAAGTAAGGGTTTGGTTTCTACATGGGTGTCCCATGGAGCCACTGTAGAGTTTTGAGTATTTAAATGCCATAACTTTGATAGCTGTAAAGAGAACAGAGTATAGAGAGACAAGGTTGGTAGCAGAGAGACCACAAAGAAGGATATTATAAAAATCCACATAAAAAATAATTTAGCTTGAATAAAATGATAGAAACAGATTTATTAGGAAGTGATTGAATACAAGATAAATATTGGAGAAATTTGGTAGGATTTTCTGATAGATTGAGTTTCAGACATAAGAAAAAAACAAAAACTCTCAAATCAAAAAATAAAACAAGCAAACAAAAAAACCTTCAGAGCTTTTGACCTAAGCAAACTATAATAATTGATGTTCCAGTCACTAAAATGAGGAATGTTACATTTTAGGGGGATATCCAAAATTTGTTTGGGGAAAAATTTAATTTGCAGTGTTAGACAGTCTAATAGAGAAATAAGAATATGGAATTCAAGGAAGTAAATATGAGAATCATCAACACAGATGACATTTGATGTCAAGAGATTGGATAAGATAAGGAGATTGTAGATAAAGAGAGGAGAGGTGAGAGGACTAAGTCTTGGGACAACAATGTTACAAGACCAGAAGTAAAAAGAAAAACTGTCAAGAGACACAGAAAATCAGACGACTGTGAAGTAAGAGAAGATTCTGAGGATCAAGAAGGTTCTGAGTTGCTAAGTAAAGAAAGTGCTTCAAGGGAAAAGGAATGGTGAATTGTCAAATACTTCTTAAAGGGCAAGTGAGAATTGACCAGTGAACTGAGTGACAAGGAAATCTTTACTGGCGTTGACAAGAATACTCTTATTAGAGTGTTTTATGACAGAATGGAAGAAGCAGAAAGGGAGACAGTGAGAAAATATAACCCTTTTGAGAAATTCTTATCAAGAATGACAAAGTTCAAAAAGCAGCAGAAAAGGGGGAAATTGGGTAGTGGCTGAAGGGAGATTTGGGATAAAAGAGGAGAAACGTATTTTAGGAATTTAGAAATGATACAATATAAAATAAAATTTTGAGAGACAGATTACTGAAGCAATATCTTTGCTTCTGTAAGTGAGGGAGTGAAGAATATATCAGCAGACATCTAAAAAGGTAATATACTTAGTGTTAGGATAAGGTGAATTTTTTTCTATGTTCCCATCTACTCTCATTTGAAATAAAAGGCAAGGTCATCAGATGAGAATATGGAGACTAGGGAGACTTGCAGTTTCACATGCAGAGGATATATGTAATAGCCATCTAAGACAGAGATCTACAAGCTTCCGGCAAAGACCAGATATTAAATATTTTAGGCATTGTCAATGATGTAGTCTCTGTCATAGCTACTCAACTTCTGTGTTATAGTATAAAAGCAGCTATAGATAATAAATAAACAAATGAACATGGTTGCATTTCAGTATAATTTTACTTTTAAAAACAGTAGAGATCTAGATCTAGATTTGGCTCACAGGCCATAGTTTAATCTCTGATCCAGGAGAGTGAAAAAAATTAATGGTCTAGGGAAATGGATTAGGGTTTTAAGGAAGCTCTACAGGCTTATTTGAGGTTATAATCGTGAATATAAATATTAATTAGCACGTAGTGTTTCTCTCCAGCCATGTTTTAGGTGGGGGATGGGGAAGACAAGTGTTGTAAGCATTCTTGTTGAACAAGACATGGATTTTTTTATTCTTAATTTCTGCCAACATGTGAGCTGTTCTAGACATTTTTTTCTGTCTCTCTCTTCTCATTTCTATAATTGTATGCTTTCTTTTGCATAATTGCACATTATTCTTTATTTTACAGAGTAAAAGAATTTCCTAATTCCTGTATCAGACAGGCAGTTTCCTGCTTTAGATCCTGCAGTGTCTCCCCACTGTATGAGCACATCATACTCTAAGTATGGCTCCCCGCCTTGCACACTATGGGTCCTCCCTTCTCTCCAGCATCATCTCACAGCTCTCTCTACTCTTATTCACTGCACTACCCACATTTGGGTCCTTGTTCAGTTTCTTCAATGTAACAAAGTTCACTCCATTCTCAGACTCCTTCCTCAACTTAAAATGCTCATCCCCTGAACCTTTCTTAAATTACCACTCATTTTCAAGCCCTATTTGAAATGCTCCTTTCTCTTGGAGGCTTTTCCTCATCCATCTTTGTACTCTTCACTTCCCACTACATAGCCCCTTCTATGCACAGAGCCACTCAGTAATTTTCCTTCCAATATTCTGATCTTTCCCTTCGTTGGATTCAACATAATATGTAATTATGAATTTACAGCTGATGTCATTGGTTTGATGTCCATATAGCTCACTATAGCCATGAGAACAGGATCTATGTATGATTTGTTCCACCAACATATATCCTGGCCTAGCCCTTGGTATAGTAGATTTATAATATATATTTGCTGATGAATTAATGAATGAAATAATTTTCTCAGATTTTATGCACTTTAGGAATGAGAGGTAGAACAGGATCCCCATTGCAGCTTTCACACTATTGCTGCTTGTATTAGTCTGCTCAGGCTGCCATAAAATATTGTAGACTAACTCATCTTGTTATCGATGTGGAGGTTAGAAGTCCAAGATCAAGGTGCCAGAAGGGAGGCCTCTCTCATCAACCAGCAAAAGGCACCTGTTTGCCATGTTTTCACATGGCCTTTTCTCTGTGTGTACTCATGAAGAGAGAAAGTGCTCTAAAATCCCTTTCTCATAAGTACCTCAGTCCTATCAGATTAGGGCCCATTCTATGACCTCACTTAAACTCAGATCTCCCAAAATACATTGACACAATAAAAAAGAAAGACAATCAGCTATCTCAAGAAAGACAGAAAAGGCACTTGGCAGAATTCAACACCCATTCATTATTAACAAACATTATTCATCAAACTAAGAATAGGAGTAAACTCTTCTAATCAGATAAGGAGAATTTATGAAAATTCTAATGTTAACATTACACTTTATCATGAAATCGTAAGCTCTTTCCTCTAAGATAGAAAACAAGACCAGAATATTTACATTCACTATTTCTATTCAGCATTGTACTGAATGTCCAGCCAATGAAATAAAAGTTCAAAGTGTTTAAAAATAAATCGAAAGATATATAACAGAAAATAAGCAAAAATGTATTTATTTGAAGATAATAAAATTGTGTATGTAGAGTATGTAGAGTCTACAAAACTAAAATTAACAAGTGAATTGATGAAGATCACAGAATTCAAGATAAATATATAAAAATAAATTGTACTTATATCTACATTAATAACCAACACCACTGAAAGTCATAGTAAAAATTAAAATTAAATATTACAGTTAAACCCAACAAAATATATATACAATCTTTATATTAAAAAAAATAACATTGCCTAAAGAAATTACTTAAGACTTAAAATAAGATACAGATTTGCCATGATTATAAGTTGGAAAGCTCAATATTTTTAGGTGTTAATTTCAAAATTGTCTTATGGATTCAATATGATCTTTCACAAAATTCAAGTAGGTTTCTAGTAGAAATTGGTAAAAAGATTATAAAGTTCATATGGAAAAGCAAAGACCTAGAATATCGAAAATCATCTTTAAAAAATTTGAAGAGAGTTAGAGTTAGACAAATTGATTTCAAAACTTACAATACAGCTATAATAATTGTGACAGTGTGATACTGGCATAAGATGGACAAAGCAATCAATGAGCAGAAAAAAGAGTCCAGAAATAGACACACATTTCTAGTCCATTGCTAAGTAAATTGAGTAAGAAATGGTGTTTTCTTTTTCTTTTTGATTGATGTTGATGAAACAACTAAAAATATTCATAAGAAAAATATGAAACTAAACTCCTGTTTCACACTATACAAAACAGTAAGTTAAAAGTAAATTATAGGCTATCAGTTCCTTTTGTGCTGCTATTATGGAATACCTGACATTGGGCAATTTGTAAAGTACATAAATATATTTCTTATCATTCTGGAGGCTGGGAAGTCCAAGGTCGAGGGGCTCACATCTTGTGAGAGCCTTCTTCCCATTTTTGCATCATCTCATGGCAGAAGGTGAAAGGGCAAGAGAGCACTGGCATGTGCACACATGCAAGAGAAGTAGAGGCTGGGGGAGGGAGCCAAATGTGCACACATTCAAGAGAAGTAGAGGCTGGGGGAAGGAGCCGAACTTGTCCTTTTATCAGGAATTCACTCCCATGATAACAGCATTAATTCATCTCTGCCTTCGTGACCCAATCATTTCTTAAAGGTCCACATGTGAACACCGTTGCATTGGGGATTAAGTTTTCAGCACAGGAACTTTGGGAAACACATTCAAACCATAGTATAGGCCTAAATTAAAAACCCAGAACCAGAAAACTTCCAAAAAAATCATACTATAATGTCTTCATAGCCTTAGAACAGGCAAGTTTCTTTTATCAGAACAGATAAAAAACCACAGATGTTAAAATAAGCACAATTGATTAACTGAAGAATGTCTGCCCATGCAAAGATTCCATTTTAAAAATGGATAAGCCACAGACTGGAAAAAATATTCACAAGAAATAGATATGACAAAACATTTATATCTAGAATGTATAAATACTCCTACAGCAAACAAAAGATGATTAATTCAAGTTTAAATAGATAAATTATTTCGATAGACAATTCCCAAAATAAGATATTCAAATGGAAAATAGCACATGAAAAGACACTCATCATTTGTGATCAGGGAAATACAAATTAAAACAAATAGAAAAAAGGGCTATCTTTTCACACTACTAGAATGGCAAAGTGAGAAAATTCTTGCCTGGAAAGAAGGCTTGAAACTGACTGGAAAGAGACATGAAAAAATTTATTGAGAATGTTCTATCTGTTGTCTTGTGTTGTGATAACACCAGTACCTAAAATAATCAAGCACATCAAACCGAACTCTTAACACTTGTGGGTTTTATTACATATCAATTGTGTATCAATCAAAAAGGAATAAATTCACTTCATCCTCAAACCTGATTTTACTCTATTGTTTTCTTTCTTAGTAAATGATAGCACAGTCAAATGTTGCTTTAGTGAAAAACTTCAGAGTTATCTTTGAATCTACACTCTATTACCCTATCTCCTATGACTGAATATTATTTAATTATTTTATAAATACCTCCATTATTTATAACATAATTTTATAAATTATAGATTATAAATTATAGATTAAAATTAAAATAATAGATTAAAAATTATAAATAAAATTATTTTATAAATAATTCTAAAATTTATCTACATTACCCCATCAGCACCTTTTGCAAGTTTTCATCACAGTGTATTTGGACTAGTAGCCTCCTAACTGGAGCCTCTGCTGCCACTATTGCCTTCTTGCAATCTTCTCTCTATAGTTGATATAGGATGGTATTTCATAAATACAAATGTAATGAAACTTTTAAAAGGTTTACATTTATCTTATAAAAGTAAAATATTTACTATTTTAATACTTGCTACAAAGTCATGCCTATCTAGAATTTAGAATTTGTGTCACAATCCTTACCTCTATGAAAGTCAAGGAGTAGCCTAGCCTAACACATGTGCAACAAAAACTCATTAATACTAACAATTTATGGAATTCTAACAGTTTCTTAGGCAACATTACTAGGTGGTTATATCCATGATCCTTAGTTTTATCAGCTACCAATGAAGAAACAGGAGTTTAGATAGGTTAAGCTTCCACAAGGTTAAATTCATGTGTAGTAAAGCTAGAATTTAAATTCAAGTCTGTCTGGCTTCAAAACTCTGCCTTTTGAATTATGATGATGTTACTGGAAGTTTTGTTCATGGATCTTTGGCTACATATAGCTATGATTTATGTGGCTGAGTATGATAATTACAGGAACCATACTAGCTGCATCAATACCAACTATTTTTCTTACAGTTCTTAGTAATAACTCCCAATAAATAACATTTGCATAGAAACTCCCCAATGGTAGGATATGTATATGGGTCAATTTATGTGCTTTCTTTTGTAAGTTGTCCCAATAATAGAATAAATAATACAACGAGGCCACCAAAAAGCAGCAGAGCCCATAAAATTTTTTAGAAGACCTCTAAGGAGTAATTTCAAAGGTCAGGAAAATGACTAAGAAGATAATACTGTCAATTGGTGGGAAAGCAATGAGGAAGAGAAAACCCTGAATTATTTTCAAAACTGCGAAGGAGAGTATAGCATTTTGAGATGATTGGCAAATATACTTATGTGAACTTTCTCTTTAATTTATATGTACTACAAAACTATTTGATTCCCACTTTGATAACAAAAAATAAAATCAGACCTCAGGAACAAGATTAACATATATAGCATCTATACCAGAAACATGAGAGATACTGAAAAAGACACACTTAAAGAAATCCAATTACAATTGTGAATTGCGCTGCTATAAACATGCATGTGCAAGTGTCTTTTTCGAATAATGACTTCTTTTCTTCTTGGTAGATACCCAGTAGTGGGATTGCAGGATCAAATGGTAGTTTTACTTTTAGTTCTTTAACAAATCTCCACACTGTTTTTCCAATAGTAGCTGCACTAATTTACATTCCCACCAGCAGTGGAGAAGTGTTCCAACCCAAATGCCCATCAATCAACGAGTGGATAAAGAAACTGTGGTATATATATACGATGGAATACTACTCAGCCATAAAAGGAATGAATTAACAGCATTTGCAGTGACCTGGATGAAATCGGAGACTATTATTCTAAGTGAAGTAACTCAGGAATGGAAAACCAAACATCGTATATTCTCACTAATACATGGGAGCTAAGCTATGAGGACGCAAAGGCCTAAGAAAGATACAATGGGCTGGGCGCGGTGGCTCACGCCTGTAATCCCAACACTTCGAGAGGCCGAGGCGGGCAGATCACAAGGTCTAGAGATCGAGACCATCCTGGCCAACATGGTAATACCCCGCCCCCACTAAAAATACAAAAATTATCTGGGCATGGTGGTGCACGAGAGGCTGAGGCAGGAGAATCTCTTGAACCTGGGAGGTAGAGGTTGCAATGAGCAGAGATCGCGCTACTGCACTCCAGCCTGACCACAGAGTGAGACTCTGCCTCCAAAACAAACAAACAAACAAACAAAAAAGATACAATGGACTTTGGGGACTTGGGGGGAAAGGTGGGAGGGGGACTAGCGATAAATATACACGAATATGGTGCAGTGTATACTGCTTGGGTAATGGGTGCACCAAAATCTCACAAAACACAACTGAAGAACTTACTCCTGTAACCAGCCTCCAGAACGACAAGAAAATAAATTTCTATTATTTACAAGAAATTCATGTGGTATTTCATTACAGCAACTAGAGGTGACTAATATTTGATGCCTTCCATTTCAAGGTGCCAGAGCATTAGATATGCAAAACCGTACGCTTTTCTTAAAAAAAAATGAAGTCATCGGAAATTGTCTAATGGCGTAAGTCTTTTGAAAGTATTTGTTCATTTATATTCACTCAAGGTAATTACAAATATAAGTACTTCCTTAAAACATTTTCAAACAGTTGCAATTGAGCATAAAAATATCTCCTCAAATTAGATACCTGTATATTTAGTCTTATCTTCCAGAATTTAATAGCTAGAATGGATCATTTCACTATATCAACATGTTTTCCATTGGTAGATATTTTCTCTTCATTGTGAATAACAATTTGGTGCTAATGAAGGCTAAGGGACTGGCATAAATAGCTGAAAAGTATCTATGTCTGAGTAAGACCAGAGGTAAAAAAAAAACTATTCTCTTTTTTGTAAGAAGACACTGCCCAGGAGAAATGTTAATAATTGATTACTGGTTATTGCTTATATACAAGTCTGAAAAGTACAATGCAATTCTGAAATAATTTTTCATAAAAATCTCTAAAAACTACACAAAACATACCTAATGTGGATGAAAAGAATAATTTTATTTTTTTTAATTTAAAGCATCTTTGCAACACCTGTAGAACACCGGCAGAGGAATGTTGATTTGAGTTGAATTCAGTTTATTTGAATTAAATTGAATATCTTATTTCTTCATACAAAGATATAAGATACAGTGAGAACACATTACTTCATCAGACATCATGGTAATTTAAAAAAAAAAAAAAACTCCTTCTTAGTTTAGTATTTAGTTTTTATTCTTAAAACCAGGGAATACTCACCTTTTGAAGTACCAAACAAGAAATATGAAGAGAGATCTATTATAAGTAATGTAATTTACTATAATTAACTTCAATTTATACCTGCTTTTGTAATGTGACCCAACCAATATGAGACTGTTACTATTTCTTACACAAGAAGATGCTCTGTGTGCTTTTGCAATAAGTGACACATCTTAAAAGACCTGCATGTCTGGCCAGGCACAGTTGCTCACACCTGTAATCCCAGCACTTAGGGAGGCCGAGGCGGGCAGATGGCTTGAGCTCAGGAGTTCGAGACCAGACTGGGAAACATGGCAAGACCCCATCTCTACAAATACTCAAAAATTAGCTGGGCATCATTGCGTACACCTGTAATCCCAGCTACTCTGGAGGCTAAGGTGGGAGGATCACTGGAGCCTGGTAAGCAGAGGTTGCAATGAGATGAGGTTATGCCACTGCATCCCAGCCTGGGTGACAGAGTAACACTGTGTCTCAAAAAACAAACAACAACAAACAAACAAAAACAAACATGCTGCATGTCCATTATACAAATACCAAAGGTCAAAAGTGTATTTAACTCATTAGTAGAATAAGGTAAACTGGTAAGATGTCACAACCAGTTCAAAGGAGAAATCAAAGACCCAGAAATGTACATGAAATAAAAGAATGTTAAAATAAAATAACTCAAAACTGGCTTTATTCCATGGGAGTACATGGAGGATGAGAGTGAGGGAAACCAACTGACCCTCCATTGAACACAATTTATTTGCACATTTATTGACAAGTTGGTGTGCTTCATTCTTTTTATTCTTTCTTTTGTCTCCTCTTTGAATTTTCAAATAGCCTATCTTCAAGCTCACTAATTCTTTCTTCTGCTGATCGATTCTGCTGTTGAGATTCTGATGCATTATTCAGTATGCCAGTTCCATTTTTCAGTTCTAGAATTTCTGCTTGATTTTTAAAAAATTATTTCAATGTCTGTTACATTTATCTGATAGGATTCGGAATTCTTTCTCTGTTATTTTGAATTTTGTTGCGCTTCCTTAAAACAGCTATTTTGAATTATCTGTATGAAAAGTCACATATCTCTGTCACTGTAAAATTGGTCCCTGGAGCTTTAATTAGCTTATTTGTTGAGGTCATGTTTTCCTAAATGGCCCTGATGCTTGTGGATGTTTATCAATATCTAGACATTGAAGAGTTAGGTGTTTTTTGTAATCTTCACAGTCTTGGCTTGTTTGTGATTGACCTTTTAAGGTTTCCCGAATATTCAATGAAAATTGAGTGTTGTGATCTAAGTCTTTAGTCACTACAACTGAGTCTGCATTAGGAGGAAGCCCAAGCCCAGCAATGCTACAACTCTTGCAAACTTGTAGAGGTAACGTCTTGGTAGTCTTGGGTAAGATCCAGAATTCCCTGGATTACCAAGCAGTATCTCTTTTTCTCTTCCCTTACTTTCCCCCATACACGGATAATTTACTATGTATTCTACCCAATGCCTTGAGGAAATTAACTACAGCTTATAAACAGAAAGAAAGAAATTTGCGTTTGGATTATAGGAGAGAAAAGAACATACATGAAAAGAAAAAGTTCATTATTCTGGAAACTAATTTGTAAAGATTCAGAAGAAATAATGATGTGGCAATGCAATAATTACCTTTAAACTCAAGTTTATGCGTTATTACTGAAAATACCAATTACTATATATACTGATCAAACTTTTTCAAAGAGAGGGTATATCAACACAAGTTTTATGCATAAGCAGAGTAATGCTGACTGCATAATGGAATTAAATGACTGCTATTTGGCTCCCAAGGTCCACAGAATTCCTCCACTGTTAGTAATCTTTTTCTCCTTTTAATTAGTCTTCTCTCCAGATCTTTTGAAAATCTATTATTTAATTACAATTTTGGCAAGTATAACATATCCAGTCCTTTATAACTCAGTATAAATATATTATCAGATTAATTTGCTCCTGTACCAATAAATACTGGAATAACACTGATAATGTTAAACCCCAGTGGTGGTGTTGAGGAGGAGAGAATGCTTACTGGGCACTCTAAGAACATTGAGGTGTCTGAGGTAGAAACAAATGTAAAGAAAAACATTTTGATGTAAGTCAATACCAGGCAGGGATCAAGATGGTGGGATAGAAAGCTTCACCAATTGTTCCCCCTGCAAGGACACAAAGTTAACAACTATCTACATAGAAAAAAAAAACAAAACACTTTTATAAAAAACAAACATCAGATGAACACTCAAAGTACTTAGTTTCAACTGCATATCACTGAAAGAGGCACAGAAGAGATAGAAAAAAACAGTCCTGAATCACTGATGCCACCTCTCCCCAACCCCCAGAAGTGGCAGCAAAGTGCAGAGAGCCTCACTGGGTGCCAGGGTAGGGAGAACACAGCAATTGTGAGGCGTTGAACTCAGTGCTGTTCTGTTAGAGCAGAAAGGAAAACCAGACCAAACTCAGCTGACACCTGCCCACAGAGGGAGCATTTAAATCAGCCCTAGCCAGAAGGGAATCACGAATCCCAGAGGCCCGAACTTGAGTGCTCACAAACTTCACCACAAAGGGCTACAATGCTCTGTCTCCAAGTAAACTGGAAAGGCAGTCTAGGCCATAAGGACTGCAAGACTTAGGCGAGTCCTAATGCTGAACTAGGCCCAGAGGCAGTGTACTTAGGGGTCACGTGACATTCTGAGACACAAGCTGGGGCAGCCAAGGGAGTGATGTCTTCACTCCTTTTGAGAAGCAGGTCTGTTCATGTCCTTTTCTTACACTTTTAATGTTATTTTTTTCTTAGAAATTTAATTTCCTTATAGATGCTGGATATTAGACCTTTGTCAGATGGACAGATTGCAAATGTTTTCTCCCATTCTGTAGGTTGTCTACTTACTCTGTTAGTTTATTTTGCTGTGCAGAAGCTCTTTAATTAGATCCCATTTATCAATTTTTGCTTTTGTTGCAATTGCTTTTGGTGTCTTTGTCATGTAACTTTTGCCCACACCTATGTCCCAAATGGTATTGCCTAGGTTTTTTTCTAGGGTTTTTGTGTTTTGGGGTTTTACATTTAAGTCTTTAATGCATCTTGAGTTGATTTTTGTGTAATATATAGTGTAAGAAAGGGGTTCAGTTTCAATTTTCTGCATATGGCTGGCCAGTTCTCCCAGCACCATTTATTAAATAGGAAATCCTTTCCCCACTGCTTGTTTCTGTTGGGTGTGTCAAACATCAGATGGTTGTTGGTTGTTGGTGTGCAGTCTTATTTCTGGGTTCTCTATTCTGTTCCATTGATTTATGTGTCTATTCTTATACCAGTGTCACACTGTTTTAGTTACTGTAGCCCTGAAGTATAGTTTGAAGTCAGGTAGTGTAATGCCTCCAGCTTTGTTCTTTTTGCTTATAATTGTCTTGGGTATTAGGCCTCTTTTTTGGTTCTATACGAATTTTAAAATAGTTTTTTCCTAAATCTGTGAAGAATGCCAATGGTAGTTTAATAGGAATAACATTGAATCTGTAAATTGCTTGGGGCAGTATGGCTATTTTCATGATATTAATTCTTCCTATCCATGAGCATGGAATGTTTTTCCATTTTTTGGTGTCATTTCTGATTTCTTTGAGCAGTGGTTTGCATTCTCCTTGAGGAGGTCCTTCACTTCCCTTGTTAGCTGTATCCCTAGGAATTTTATTCTTGTTGTTTCAGTTGTGAATGGGAGTTCATGTGTGATTTGACCCTTGGCTTGCCTGTTGCTGGTGTATAGAAATGCTAGTGATTTTTGCACATTGATTTTGTATCCTGAGACTTTTTGGGCTCAGACAATGGGATTTTCTAGATACAGAATCTTGTCTTCTGGAAACAGGAATAGTTTGACCTTCTCTCTTTTTATTTGGGAACTGTTTATTTATTTCTTTTGCCTGATTATCCGTGGCAGAACTTCCAATACTATATTGAATAGGATTAGTGAGAGGGCAACTTTGTCGTGTCGGTTTTCAAGGGGAATGCTTCTAGCTTTTGCCCATTCAGTATGATATTGGATGTGGGTTTGTCATATATAGCTCTTATTATTTTGAGATATATTCCTTTAACAACCAGTATATTGAGAATTTTTAACATGAAGGGATGCTGAATTTTATTGAAGGTTTTTTTTCTGCATCTATTGAGATAATTATGTGGTTTTTGTCTTTAGTTCTATTAATGTGACGAATCACATTTATTGACTTGTATATGTTGAACCAGTCTTGCATTCCAGGAGTGAAGCCTACTTGTAGGTCAAGAAGCTTTTTGATGGGCTGCTGTATTCAGTTTCCCAGGATTTGATTGAGGATTTTTGCATCAATGTTCATCAAGAATATTGACCTAAAGCTTCTTTTTTCTTTTTTTTTTTTTGGTTATATCTCTGCCAGGTTTTGGTATCAAGGTTATGCCGAGAATGAGTTAGAGATGAGTCCCTCTTTTTCAATTGTTTGGAATAGTTTCAGTAGAAATGATACCAGCTCTTCTTTGTACCTGTGGTAGAATTCAGATGTTTATCTGTCTGGTTCTGCATTTTTTTTTTTTTTTTTTTTTTTTTGGCCTAGTAGGCTATTTATTACTACCTCAATTTCAGAACTCATTACTGGTCTATTCAGGGATTCAACTTCTTCCTGATTCAGTCTTCAGGAGGGTATATGTGTCTAGGAATTTATCTATTTCTTTTAGATTTTCTAGCTTATTTACATAGAGGTGTTTATAGTATTCTCTGGTGGTTGTTTGTATTTCTATGGGGTCAGTGGTAATATCCCCCCTATCATTTCTGAGTCTGTTGATTTGAATATCCTCTCTTTTCTTTTTTATTAGTCCAGCTAGTGATCTATTTTATTGTTTTCTTCAAAAAACCTGGTCCTTGATTTCTCAACTTTTTTAAAGAGTTTTTAGTGTCTCTATCTCCTTCAGCTTAGCTGTGATCTTGGTTATTCCTTGTCTTCTGCTAGCTTTGGGGTTTCTTTGCTCTTGGTTCTCTAGTTCTATTATTTGGAATGTTATTTTGTTAACTTGAAATTTTATTAACTTTTTGATGTGGGCATTTAGTGCTATAAATTTCTTTCTTAACACTGTGTTAACTGTATCCCAGGATTCTAGTACATTGTATTTTTGTTCTCATTAGTTTTGAAGAATCTCTTTATTTCTGCCTTAATTTCCTTATTTACCCAAAAGTAATTCAGGAGAAGCTTATTTAATTTCCATGTAATTGTATGGTTTTGAGTTAATTTCTTAATCTTGAGTTCTAATTTGATTGCACTGTGGTCCAAGGGAATGTTTCTTATGATTTCAGTAATTTTGCATTTGCTGAGAAATGTTTTACTTCCAATTATATGATCAATTTTACAGCAAGTGCTGGATGGTAATGAGAAGAACTTACATTCTGTTGTTTTGGGGTAGAAAGCTCTGTAGATATCTATCAGGTCCACTTGATCCAAAGCTGAGTTCAGCTCCTGAATATCTGTTAATTTTCTGTCTCAGAGATCTGTATAATATTAGCAGTGGAGTGTTAAAGTTTCCCATTATCAATGTGTGTGAGTCTAAGTCTCTTTGAAGGTCTCTGAGAACTTGCTCTCTGAACCTGAGAGTGACTGTGTTGGGTGCACAGATATTTAGGACACTTAGCTCTTCTTTTTGAATTGAACTGTTTACCATTACATAATGCCCTTCTTTGTCTTTTTCAATCTTTGCTGATTTAAAGTCTGTTTTGTCAGAAACTAGGATTGCAATCTCCACATTTTTCTGTTTTCCATTTGCTTGGTAAACTTTTCTTCATCCCTTTTTTTTCAGCCTATGTGTGTCTTTGCATGTGAGATGGGTATCTTGAAGACAGCGTACTGATGGGTCTTGGTTCTTTATCCAGCTTCCGTTCTGTGTCTTTTAATTGGGGCATTTAGCCCATTTACATTTAAGGTTAGTATGTTATGTGTGGATTTAATCCTATAGTCATGATGCTAGCTGATTATTTTACGGACTTGTTTTATGTGGTTGCTTCATAGTGTCAATGGCCTGTTTACTTCAGTGTGTTTTTATAGTGGCTGGTAACAGTTTTTTCTTTCCATGTTTAGTGTGTCCTTTAGGAGCTCTTGCAAAGCAAGTCTAGCTTTAATGAATTTCCTCAGCATTTGCTTGTTTGAAAATGATCTTAGTTCACCTTCACTTATGAGGCTTAGTTTAGCCAAATATGAAATTCTGGGTTGGAAATTCTTGTATTTAAGAATGTTGAATATTAGCTCCCAATCTCTTCTGGCTTGTTGGGTTTCTACTGAGAGATCCACTGTTAGTCTGATTGGCTTCACTTTATAGGTGACCTGGCCTTTCTCTCTGACTGCCCTTAACCTTTTTTTTCTTTCATTTTGACCTTGGAGAATCTGATAATTATTTGTCTTCAGGATGATCTTCTCATGGAGTATCTTTCTGGGGTTCTCTACATTTCCTGAATTTGAATCTTGCCCTGTCTAGCAAGATTGGGGAAGTTCTTCTGGATGACATCCTGAAACACGTTTTCTATATAGGTTTCATTCTCTCCATCTCTTTCAGGTACCCCAATCAGTTGTAGAGCTGGTCTTTTTATGTAATCCCATATTTTTCAGAGACTTTGTTTCTTCCTTTTTATTCTTTGTTTTTCTATTCTTGTCTGACTCTCTTCTTTCAGAAAGACAATCTTCAAGCTCTGAGATTCTTTCCTTCACTTACTCTATTCTGCTATTAATACTTGTGATTGCATTGTGCAGTTCTTGTAGTATGTTTTTCAGCTCTATCAGACTGGTTATGTTCCTTTCCATACTGGCTATTTTGGCTGTCAGTTCCTGCATTGTTTTATCATTATTTTTAGCTTCTTTGCATTGTGTTACAATGTACTTTTTTAGCTCAGCGAATTTCATTTTTATCCACATTCTGAAGCTTACTTCTGTCATGTCAGCCATCTCAGCCTGAGCCCAATTCTGAACCCTTGCTGGAGATGTGTTGCAATTACTTAGAGTAAGGGGGCACTCTGGCTGTTTTAGTTTTCAGCGTTTTTGAGGTGATTCTTTCTCATATTTGTGGGTTTATCTACCTTCAATCATTGAGGGTGCTGACCTCTGGATGGGGTGTGTGTGTGTGTGTGTGTGTGTGGGTGTTGTTGTTGTTGTTGTTTGTTTGTTTTTCTTTTAACAGTCTAGCCACTCTTCTGTGGGGCTGCTGCATTTTGCTGAGGGTGCACTCCAGTACCTAGTTGCCTTGGTTTCTCCAGTATTCGGAGATATCATCAGTGAAGGCTGCAAAAAAGCAAAGATGGCAGGCTACCTCTTCCTCTAGGAGCTCTGTCCCAAGGGGTACTGACCTCTTGCCCACCTGAATGTGCCTGTAGGAGGTAGCTGGAGATCTCAGTTGGGAGGTCTCACTCAGTCAAGGGGAACAGGATTAGGGACTTGCTTAAAGAAGCAGTCGGGTTGCATTTTGGTAGAGAGGCTCTGCTGTGTTGGGGATCTCTTCAGCCCCCAGTTGGCTTGGCTTCTCCAAGGCCCAAAGGTGGGACCAGCTGAGATGCCCAAACAGTAAAGGTGGTGGCCTGCTCTCCTCCCCAGGGACTTCATCCCAGGAAGAAATTAGAACTCTGTTGGCCATAGAACATGGGCAGTAGTGGCCTGAGGCCCCAGCTTGAAGGATTCACCCAGTGAGGAGGAATGAATCTGGGTCCCGTTTATAGAAGCAGTCTGGCCACACCTTGACAAAACAGCTGTGCCATGCTAGTGAACCACCTCTGCCCTGGTCAGCTTGGACTCTCCAAAGACCACAAGCTGGAATGGCTGAGTCATTCAAACAGCCAAGATGGCAGCTCACCCCTCTCCCTGGGCACTCCATCAGAGTTCTGTCCATAGAATACATGTGGGTGGAGGTAGCTGGAGGCCCCAGCTGGGAGGTCCCACCCAGTGAGGAGGAATGAATCGAGATCCAGCTCAGTGAAGCAGTCTAGCTATAGTCTGGCAAAGCAACTGTGTTGTGCTGAGAGGACCCTTCCTCATCTGGACTGTTTGGACTCTCCAAAGCCCATAGGCTGGATTGTCTGAATCAACCAAACAGCCAAGCTGACAAGGCTGCCCCTGACCCCAGGGGCCCCATCCCATCTCAGGTAGGCTCTGCCCTGTTGCCAGTGACTGGTTGGCATTCCAAGCCAGCAGGTCTTATCTTGTGAGATGCCATGGAATTGGGGCCTGCAGACAGACACTGCTCAGCCCCCTGGATTCAGCCCCCTTCCCAAGGATATGTATAGACCTCCCACCTTGCCTAAGTTTTAGTCACCTCTGTTGGGGATCTTGGGGCCAGAGTATATAAAGTTCCTGGGTCTCACACAGCTCTGTGTGTTGGACCCAAGTTCCTGGTGGTGTGGGCTTATGAGGGGATCTCCCAATCCAAGAGTTGCAAAGATCCATGAGAGTAGTGTGGTTTCCCAGGATCGCACATTCACTCACTGCTTCGCTTGTCTAGGGGTGGGGGTTCTCTTGGCTTCGTGTTGCTCCCAGGTGTGCCATCACCCTGCCCTGCGTTTCTTCATTCTCCATGAGTCGAGTTGTTTTCCTCATTATTCCCAACACAAGTACCTGAATATTTCAGTTAAAGGTGTTATATTCACTCATCCCTTTTGTTTCTCTCCATGAGTGCCACACACAATAACTGCCTTTAATTGGACATCTTGCCTCTTTTCTCAATACCTAACTCTTTAATCCCCAGACACTGAAGAATATCTACTAGCATCAACATCATCCAGGAAAATAAGACCTCACCACATGAACTAAATAAGGCATCAGGGACCAGTCCTGGAGAAACAGAGATATGTGACCATTCAGACAAGGAATTCAGAAGAGATGTGTTGGGGAAACTCAAATGAATTCAGAATAACACAGAGAAGAAATTAAGAATTCTATGAGATAAATTCAACAAAGATATTGAAATGATTAAGAAAGAACCTCAGTAGGTACAGCAAACCACCATGGCACACGGTTACCTATGTAGCAAACCTGCACATCCTGGGACAGAAAATAAAAAATAAAATAAAGAAATAATTTTTAAAAAAATAAAGAAGAAAGCCATACCTGAAAGAATAAATAATGTATGATTCTAATTACATGTAGCCCAAACATAAATAAAACTAACCTATGGCATTATAAATCAAAAATAAAAATAAAAAAATAAAATGCATCTCCAAGTGTTCACTGCAGTATGGAAAAAAAAACAAAAGAACCAAGCAGAAATTGTTACAGGCCAGGACAGAGTGGCATGACATATTTAAAGTACTGAAGGAAAAAAGTTTTACCCTAGAGTAGTATATCTGACAAAAATTTCCTTCAAACATGAAAGAGAAATAAAGACTTTCCCAGGCAAACAAAAGCTGAGAGATTTCATTAACACTAGACCTGTGCTACAAGAAAGAAAAGGACATTGATGAGCAATAAATAATCACCTGAAGGTATAAAACTCACTAGTAATCATAAGTCCACAGAGAAACACAGAATATTATAACACTGTAACTCTGATGTGTAAACTACTCTTAAGTAGAAAGACTAAATGATAAACCAATCAAAATAATAACTACAACAACTATTCAAGACATAGTCAGTACAATAACACATAAGTAGAAACAACAAAAAGTTAAAAAGCAGGGGGATGAAGTTAAGGCATAGAGTTTTTATTAGTTTTATTTTTGCTGATTAGTTTGTTTATGCAAATAGTGTTAAGTTGCTATCAGATTAAAATGATGAGTTATAAAATAGTATTTGCAAGCCTCATGATGCCATCAAAACAAAAAAACATACAATGGATATACAAAAACAAAAAGCAAGAAACTAAATCATAAAACCAGAGAAAATCACCTTCACTAGAGGAAGACAGGAAGAAAGGAAAGAATGAAGAAAAGACTATAAGACAACCAGAAACAAATGACAAAATAACAGGAGTGTTTTCCTCTCAATAACAACAGTGAATGTACACGGACTAAACTCTCCAATAAAAAGACATAGACTGGCTGAGTGGATGAAAAAACAAGATCCATGGATTTTTTGCCTACAAGAAACCCACTTCACCTATAAAGACACACATAGACTGAAAATAAAGGGATGGAAAAAGATATTCCATGCCAATGGAAACAAACAAACAAAAAAGCTGTACTTATATCAGACAAAATAGATTTTAAGACAAAAACTATAAGAGACAAAGAAGGTCATTCTATATTTATAATTATAAAGAGGTCAATTCAGCAAGAAGATATAACAATTTTAAATGTAGACACACCCAGATATATATATTAGAGCACCCAGATATATAAAGGAAATATTGTTACAGCTAAAGAGAGAGATAGGCCCCAATACAATAGTAACTGGAGACTTCAACATGCCACTTTCAGCATTGGACAGATCTTCCGTACAGAAAATCAGCAAAGAAAAGTTTGACTTCATCAGTACTATAGAACAAATGTATCTAATAAATATTTACAAAACATTTCATCCAAGAGCTAACTTTGACTAGATATTTCTGAAAAGACAGCATATAAATGGCAAGCAGGCATATGAAAATGCGCTCAACATCATTAATCATCAGAACAACGCAAATGAAAGCTAAAATGAGATAACATCTCACCCCAGCTAAAATGGTTTATATCCAAAAGACAGGCAATAACAAATGTTGGCAACGATGTGGAGAAAAGGGAACCCTTGTACACTGTTGGTGGGAATGTAAATTAGTACAACCACTGTGGAGAACAGTTTGGAGGTTGCTCAGATAACTAAAAACTGAGCTACCATATGATCCAGCAATCTCCCTGTAGGTATATATCCAAAAGAAAGAAAATTAGTATATCAAAAAGATATCTGCATTCCTATGTTTGTTGCAGCATTGTTTATAATAGCTAAGATTTTGAGGCAATCCAAGTGTCTATCAGCAGAAGAATGAATATGGAAAATGTGTTATTTATGTGCACAATGGCATACTGTTTAACCATAAAAAATAAATCAATCAATATCAGGAAAATTTTATCAATTTGAAAATCTCCATGTTTACTTTTTACTTGTTCTGCCTAATTAAATCCATTTTCTTGATATTATACATATTCACTATGATGCATCCAAGACTCCTCTTTGAAGTTCAATCCAGTAAAATATAATTGGAGGAAGAGTAAGGATTTTGAGGTGGGTGAGATTTTCTCAAAATCGAATTTCTATCTGCTTATTAGATGAAAAAAGTTTATATAAACAATTAATAGAGTTATTAGATGAAAGTCAGATGGACCTAAGAGCATACCAGTCAAAAAGATATTTCCAGTAAAAATTTAGCAGAGGAGTCATTCACTCTAAGATGTATAATTTTGTATCTGCCTCATAATCTCTCTAGAGTCATTTTTTAAATCTTAGAATATAATACTGGCAAATTCTGCTGCTGCTGCCAATCCTGATGGAACAAACTATCAATCTAATTCAAAGTGAAATGATGACATGTAAACCTCTATCTCTTTCCCAAAATTATCACAGCAGAAAGCGATACATTTGGAACAATACTCAACCCTAGGACAGGCAAATATTTCTGAGGTTAGATGTGATTTTGTTGTGATTTTTGTTTCTAACATTTTAGCAGGTATTACTCTATATATCAAACTACCTCAATGTAATTTAAACTCTGATAAAACACTTCACCATCTGGCCTAGTTCTTTCTAATACCTTGAACAGTTTTCCCCAAATGATAGCAAAATACAGTCATTTGTTGCATTTGTTGATCCTCTTGTCGCCTCATATTTAACTATTCTTTATTAACACATCTAGTGAACTGATACTACAGAATGTAAAGAAATGCAAATGATCTGGCTGGTGCAATTGAAAAAATATTATAATTGCCATGAAATGAACAAAAGGACTCTAATTATGTATGTTAATAGGACAAAGATGCACAGTGTTCTGCTTATAATGGTTTAATGACATCAGTTTTATGGTTGAGATTGCCAGCATTTCTCGTATCAGACTGTATATCATATTAGGCAATTAGTAACTTGATTCACACTGTACAGGGTGGTTTTAAAATTCAGGCACACTTTTGCTAATGTGGTTTCCTTTTCTTTTTACATTATCTTATGAAAGAAAATGTTCTTGAGTACTTACTCGGTAGATAACGTTAAGTATCAATTTTCAATCAGAACGCTACTATCTTGGCATCAAAGTATTTCTCTTAAGAGTGCCCTGGATTTAAAATGTGTATTAAATCTTTTTGGTGTAATTTAGCCTCTAAAATAAAGATGCACACTTAACAAAGGCTAAAAGAGTTTATGAAAATGCATTCAATCAAACATGACACTTACTGAGAATGGAAGAGCAATGACATCCCAAAAACTAGCGGAAAAAAATTAAAGCAGAAAAATTACTTTTGAGCTGTTAATACTTCAGGCAAGAGTAATGTTATTACATTGTTGTTTCATGGAAAAGAAATATCCACAATAGGACTGAAAAGCAATACCTGCAAATAATAATTTCACAACTGTATAAGAAAAGTAATTTGGAAAAAAATATTTTATTTAATAGAGAAACTTTAAAAAATTACAGCATTTTTTATATCTCCATTTAGATACTTTGGTTCATGAAATAAGTTCTCTTCATGAGATTTTTTTTCCCCCCAGGTTGCTGGCATGCAGTGGCGCAATCTTGGCTCACTGTAACCTCTGCATCCTGGGTTCAAGCAATTCTCCTGCCTCAGCTTCCCAAGTAGTGGGACTACAGGTGTGCACCACCATGCTCAGCTAATTTTTGCATTTTTAGTAGAGATGGGATTTCACCATGTTGGCCAGGATTGTCTCAATCTCTTTACCTCCTGATCTGCCCGCCTTGGCCTCTCAAAGTGCTGGGATTACAGGCCCAAGCCACTGTGCCCGGCCTGAGATTTTTTTAAAATAAAATTGTTTCATTTGCATAACATAGTGGTTTTAGGACTACTGAAAACGTTTTCTCCAGGTGTAGTTTTTAATATAATCTTAGTATTTTAGATGTTTCTTTTTCTATAATTTCAGGCATTTGGAGAATGTAAGGGAAATCTTTTAACAGTCAAGAAAGTCATTAAGAGTCAGCAGTATAGTTTTGCAGTTCAGTAATGTAAACCATTACTCATTTTAAACATTAAAAAGATCATGCCAACCTTCATTAGCTGCCATTAGAAAGGGGTTTCTGTTATACTTCTGTAAACTGGATTTTGTTAGTGTAGTGTGCGTGATTTTATGTTGTGTGTGAAGCATTTAAAGTACCAGATCATTGTGTCATGGTTAAAACTCAGATTCCACTATAGAATTTTCACATTTTAGATTAGTCAGCTTATTTGCTAGCAACACCAAGTTGTGTCTAAAAGGCAGGAGTAAAACAAATCACGTACAATAAATAACGTATGTGCCTCTTATCTGAGCTCAAAATCTTAAATAATTTCCACATGATCCTAATGATTTCCACATGTGTATCTTTCCTGTAGAGATTGTTTTATCCGTTTAGTCTATCTAGATGGCAAGATTGTAGTTGTACATAACTGCAAACTGAAGAAAAAAATTAAGAATAAAGGCAGACAATCCAATAAGTGTCACTTCTTCACTTTATTTTAAGAGCAGTAGTGTCCAATTAGAATTTTCATGATTAGTCAAGAAATGGATATGGTTGCTGTAAAGCAGATGCTTTTATATACTGCTTTGTTGTAAAATATATAGAATACATAATTATTTATAAGGTTTTAGGCTAAGCATTGTGATAAATACAATGAATAAGGAGCGTACCTTTTCATTTGAAAATTCGCATGTGAAAAGATCATTAACAAAATATGGTGGAATTAACCTAAAAACTTGAAATTGCTTGATCTCTACCACTAGGAGTGTGGCATTAGACAAAACCCTCAATATTGTTGAGCCTGAATTTCACTGGTAAAGCTAAGGCTTAAACACGGACACACACAAGGTTATTGTAAAGATAGACTGATGATATACAATGTAACGTGTAATATTGAGATACATTTTTTATTTCTTGTGCATTTATCTATGTGTTTTCAATGTGTTTTAACATGTGGTATTTTTTTTTTCTGTGTGCTTTTAATGTGCTTTAAGTTCCTACCTGGTGGCTTCTACTTGTCTCTTTGAAATAGGAATCAAGATTGCAGTGGTCTAAGTCTGCAGGGGAGCTTGCAGACTTAGGTGCTTTATATGTTCAAGGAAGGATGAATGTAATTGTTGAAATAAATGACAGTACCTGTTAAATTTTGTGATTGCCTGTCCTTGTACACAGGAAGAAGAAGACAAGCTTTAAAAGTTTGCAAGATTACAGGGAAGGACACAGAAAGGCAAGGAGACAAAGGAATTGAGGCTGGTAGCTAAAGGACTCTTGAAGCGATTAACTAAGTGTTTTGAAAAGGAAGGAATGCCTAAAATAAACCCAGAGGCTAGAAGAAATAGTTGGGTGTCAAAGGACTGAAAGTTTCAATAAGATCAAAGAATAGGTGTGCAGGTATGTCTGAAAAGAAATGATGCTGTACTCAGAAAAGAAGGTAATGGAGCTTAAGCTTTCTAATCCTAATGTGTGGATGCTCAGTTTCAGAGGAGGAAAAAGTTCATGGTGATATGAGTCACAGCATAGAGGACATAAGGAGTGATAAGAGTCTGAATATTTGGGGGAGATTTATATGGTGAAATCACACAGCATAATATAAAGTAGAGGGATAAGAAAGACTGTGAGATAGGAATCAACATCCTCAATAAATCTCTGAAATGTACATGAGAATTTGCATTTTTTGTTTATGTAAACTTACTTTACATCAATGTTAATGAAAGGCAAATGACAAAGAAGATACAGAAGGGTAGCAAATGGTTTCAGATTCATGTTGTGAAAGTTTCTGTAAATTTTTAAGTAAAATGTAAGTCTGGGAAAATGGTAACACTTCCTATTTCAAAAAAAAAAGGGAAAAACCTTAGGGAGTGAGCCTTCCGCTGGACAGATCTGTAAGGAAAATAATGTTCTCAGGGGATGACCATGTTTCTGACTATGCCTGCAAATAATTATCATTCTATAATAACATATAAGTAAGGTAGATAACCTTCTATAATATAATGTAATAAGATGCACTATTTGTAATTCTGCAAAGCTATTTCTAGCCATAGGCAATAAAAAATTATAGATCCTGCTAAACTGTTCATTAAGAGTTCAAACAAGTATTGAATTATGCTAAATAATAGTAACTCAACATTAATTTGGTTAATTTAATGACATTAACATTTGCTTTTTTTATTACCCTCTATGTCTAATGGAGACACTGGCTACAACGAACGGAACGAGTTTTTGACAATATTTCCTGGCATTATGGCCTTTGCCAGATGATTTTGCCTCTATTGACCATCACGTTTTGCATTTGGATTTGAAATGTACATTAGCATGATAAAATGATTCTCCTGTCATTTTTTCACAAGCTGTTTCTCATTTAGTTAAATACTTCTTCCGGGGTCAGAGACTCCACCGGTTTCAAAGTGAGATCGGCATGCAGATGAAATTTTTAGACCATATTGAAAAATGAAAAATTGGACTCCTCATCACTTTTTCCCAAGAGGAAAGCTGCCCTCTGCAGAGCCAAGGAAAGAAAACAGCAGTGAAATAATATAGAAACCCAGGGAACAGCAGGTAGAAGAATTAGTCATGGTTGCTTTGGAGTATAACATTTTACCTCCAATATACTGCCAAAAATACTAAATGATTTAACACAACATCTTATTCTAGTTTTACAAAATATGGGTTACTAGGTTTTCTTCCTTTTATGCCCTTGTGTTTTCTTGATGTCTTTTACCTGGTTCCAGTTACCTTAACTTTTGGTAGGAGATAGCATTTTCAGAACACTATGCCAAGACTTGACCACATGAGTCCTATTGACCTAGATCAAGGCCACAAGGCAAAATCCCTAGTCCTTACTTTGAAAATTAACTTGATATTTCCAGACATATATTCATCTGGTTTTGCTATTCCACATATGAGAATTATTTCTCTGAAAGGTTTGATTTACTTCTATTAATTATTATTCAAAAATATACCCTGTGAAACAATTGTAACTAAATACCAAACAAATGAAAACAGATGGTAGTGTAATCTAGACAAAGAATTTGGCCCGGGGGTTAAAAAAAAAAGAATGTAATAGAGGAAGAATTTTATTTATTTGCCCTCAGAAAGTCAACATGAAAAGTGATTGAAATAGGTTTTGCTGGTATCTCTCTCAGTTTTAAATATAATTGTATTTCTAAAGTAAAGCATCTATAAAGATAATCCAGAACTTAAGTAGTGAAAATAACTATTTTTTCACACTCAATTACAACATTTAAGTTCGTATTAACAAGCCAAACCAAAGTAAAGATTTACCAAGTGAATTATGAAAATATGACATCTGGATGATAAAAGTGAGTTTGATAATTTAAAAATAATTTGAATGACTAATTAAAAGTTTACCTTAGTCATTAGGAAGTTTATGACTGCTCTCGCTGTTTTTTTCCAGCATTATCTTTGCAGACTTTGTTCATCCAAGATCAAAACAATTGGTCAATTTCATCAGCTCCTTTAAATAATGCATCTGGAAAGTGAAAAATTGTCTGTCTGATGACAAGACCTTTCACCATGTTAGGAGGAGGTTTCTTTGTTCTCATTTACATCCACTAAAAAGGCCCTGGTGCGGAGGCCCACTCTGGAAAAGTTGGCCTCCAGTGCACAAGATGAAGAGAAAAGGTCAAGTTCACCAGATTTTAATCACTCAGAAGTACATCTGCCTAAAAAGCCTAGTCAAAGATCTGCATGAGGCAATGTACTCAACACCTTCCAAATTCCCTTTTCAGCACAGATTACCCACTATACTTATAGCACCAGATGTATTCTTGAAAAAGTGTTGCAATGTAATCAGGCATCAAAGTTAAAATAAATTTTATAAACAGTACTAAGGCTAACTACCTTTACAAACCACTTTGGCACATTTCTTTAGTCTCCTCCATTCATTTTGCCAGCAGTCGTTGATTTAAAAGGTTATGTGAATGTGTATATTTTTTTCCAACGTAACATTTACAAAGAAAGCACTTACGTAAATAAACCTTTGGAAAATGAGGTTGCTATGATTAAAGTACAAATGTGGGCATATGCCATGGAAAGTACTGTTCTTTTCTTTAATACTATGTTAACAAAAAGTTATTTAAATAAATTTCATGTAGAAATCTTATGCATACATTCAATATTATAGACACTTTTTGCCAATATTATTTTTTAAAAAGTATGTAAGTACATTTATACTGGAAGTATCTACAATACTTTTCCTGGTGCAAAAATCTTTCGGAGCAGACATTCTCTCATATCTTTACAATATATTTTTATGTTAAAACACCAGAGCCAACTCTAGCTGTCTATTTTTATTATGCTGTATAATTCCACAGGTATTGACATGTGTCACCTGTGTTGCAGTCATATTTGGCCTACTCTTTGTGCTCACCAGGGAAGCATCGATCTTCAGCTTTCATTAAGTGGTAGAAACAGACCATTGGCATAAAAAATTATTTTTAAAAATAAATGGGAGAATTTTCTGCCTGGGGACTACACCACTACTGTTCTCCAGTAATTTGAATTATTGAATGGACTAAATAAAAGTCATTTCTATTCTTTTTCTTCTTTTTCTTTTTTTGTCCAGACAAACCTGAAATGCAAGTTGATTTTTTAAAAATCTTTTATCCCCTCAGCTTGTTAGGATTTATCCTTGAATGTTCTGTTCTGTGCACTCTGCATGGAGTGCTATCACGTATTTATCTAGCAATCTCTAAAAAAAAATACAGAGCTTTTAAAGAAAATAAAAGCTACAAAGCCCATAATATTTGCCAAACTATTAAACATGATGTGCAATTGTGAGACTGCTTGACAGAAGATTTCAAAAAAAATGAAACTTTTCATTTTTATAAAGTCTTTTCTGATCAATGGCTTTAAAGTCCTTCTCACTGTGTCTGCATGGCAGCAGAATATATGAATGACAAACAAAATAACTCATGTAACAATTTTAATTTGATTATATTCTATGCATATTTGTTAAGAACCTACTATATGCAGGAACATGGTCTAGTAGCACTGCTGATTACATTATCCATCTCTTCACCTGTCAATTCAATACTAAAACCTCGACTCAACATTAACTCCCTCTAGAAGCTTTTCTTGTTGATCAACTCCTCTACTCCCAGCTAGGTGAAATTCACCTTCTTGTGCTGCCATGTTTGTATCTATGTCATTCCACTAACCCACTGGGTTATAAATGTTTAATGTAATTACATCCCATACTAGGGTTTTTCTTAACATTAAGAACTCTATCTTTATTTAACATGTTGTGCAGACTGTATGTAGCACAGTAACTGAGTTGAATGAATGAATTCAGCTGAATAAATGAGTGAATAAAGATGTAGTCAAGAAGTTTATAATATCATAAAAAGCAGATAAGTGTAGAGATCATAACAGTAAGATGTGGTTTGAATGTTTGTCCCCTCCAAATATCAACTGGAAATGTGATTTCCAATGTTGGAGGTGGGGCCTGGTGGGAGGTGCTTGG
The DNA here is from genome assembly GCF_008728515.1 of Papio anubis. NCBI lineage: Eukaryota > Metazoa > Chordata > Mammalia > Primates > Cercopithecidae > Papio > Papio anubis. The sequence goes on along the minus strand of NC_044976.1, from coordinate 77,205,220 downwards.
ATCATGGGTTGTTTGGATCATGGGTCTATCATGAGTGGCTTAACACTATCTCCTTGATGGTAGTGAGTCCTCACTCAGTTACTGCAGGAGAAATAAGGTTGTTTTAAAGAATCTGGGACCTCCTTTATCTCTCTCTTGCTCCTGTAACAGAAGAACGGACTAACACAATATATGTTAGAATCTGATAAATAGCTGAAGCGTGTTAAAGAGCTATAGAGTAGAAGAGTAGAAAACGTACATTTGTGTGGTCATAAGTAAAGGTAACCTTGGCAATGAACCATAAAAGATAAGTAGGAATTCAATAAGGGGACAAGTCTGGATGGTGGGGGGAAGCATCACAAAGAGGAACAATATGAACAGGTCAGAAGTAGAATAGTGCTAATCAGGTAAGAAAGAGGCATAACAAACTGATTAAACCTGCAGACTCTGGGACCAGCCTGCTGAAGTTCAAATCCTGTAGCATCAACCTCTACTTCTAGGGCTGTAAGCAAGTTGCCTAACATTTTTGTGTCTTGCTCTTTTTGTTTGTTTTTGGGATTTTGCTTTTTTTCTCATCTATAAATGGTGGATAACAACGGTAACTTCCTCACAAAATTGTTGTGATAATTAAATGATTCAATTCATATAAAATACTTGACACATGATGATGAGCATTGAAAAAACATGGCTATTCTTTTTAGCTGGTAACAAAAAGGCTTCCTTCTAGAAGTTTTTCTTGGAAACCAACTCCTCTAACCCCAGCTAGGTGATGTTTACCTTCCTGTGCTGCCATGTTTGTATCTGTGTTATTCCACTAACCCCACTGGACTATAATTGTGTCAAGTAATTACGTCACATACTAGGTTTCTTTTTAAAGTTAAGAACTCTGTCTTAACATTTGCGGACTGCACATAGCACAGCAACTGAGTTGAATGAATCACAAGTATGAAATATATGTGCAGGAAAACAATGGCCTGTAGACCTTGAAAGAGGCTGTGATCCTGCTATGGAGACTACAAAATTCCAGAGTTGAGACTGCACTTAATTTGTAACATAGCATGGAAAGACATAGCTCTACTGTGTTGTAAGAGCATGAGCCAGCAATGTTGAAAGGAGAACCAGGAGCACAAACCACATGGTAGAGCCAAGGAGTCGAGTTAGAAGGTTCTTTCAGAGCTCTAACTGAGATAACAGGGCTTAGCCTAGAGATCATGAGAATGGGAAGAACTAGATGGATGTGACACTGGGGAAGTGGAACCCAACAAGCTTGACAAATGATTAAATGTGAGGGTGTATTAGTCTGTTCTCATGCCACTAATAAAAACATACCTGAGACTGGGTAATTTATAAAGGAAAGAGATTTAATTCACTTGTGGTTCTACATGACTGGGGAGGTATCACAATCATGGTGGAATACTAATGAGGAGCAAAGTCACATCTTACATGGCAGCAGGCAAGAGAGCATGTACAGGGGAGCTCCCCTTTATATAACCATCAGATTTTGTGAGATTCATTCACTATCATGAAAACAGCACAGGAAAATCCCACCCGCATGACACAGTTACCTCTGACTGGGCCCTTCCCATGGCAAGTGGGAATTATGGGAGCTATAATTCAAGATGAGATTTGGGTAGCACCACAGCCAAACAATGTGATTCTACCCTGACCCCACCCAAATCTCATGTCCTCAGTTTTGAAAACCAGTCATGCCTTTCCAACAGTCCCCCAAAGTCTTAACTCATTTCAGCATTAACTCAAAAGTCCACAGTCTAAAGTCTCATTTGAGACAAGGCAAGTTCCTTCCACCTATGAGCCTGTAAAATCAAAAGCAAGTTAGTTACTTCCTAAATACAATGGAGGTATAGGCATTAGGTAAATACAGCCTTTCCAAATGGAAGAAATTGGCCAAAATTAATGAGCTACAGGCCCCATGCAAGTCTAAAATCCAGAAGGGCAGTCAAATCTCAAATCTCTGAAATGATCTCTTTTGACTCCATGTCTCACATCCAGGTCACACTGATGCAAGAGGTGGGCTCCCAAGGCCTTGGGAACTCCACTCCTGTGGCTTTGTATGGTACAGCCTCCCTCCCGGCTGCCTTCATGGGCTGGCATTGAGTGTCTTAGACTTTTCTAGGTGTGCAGTGCAAGCTGTCAGTGGATCTACAATTCTAGGGTCTAGAGAATGGTGGCCCTCTTCTCACAGCTCCATTAGGCAGTGCCCCAGTGGGGACTCTGTGTAGGTGCTCCAACCCCACATTTCCCTTCCTCACTGCCTTAGCAGAGGCACTGCATGTGGGTTGCACCCCTGCAACAAACTCCTACCTGGACATTCAGGCATTTCCATACGTCCTCTGTAAACTAGGTGGAGGTTCACAAACCTCAATTCTTGACTTCTGTGCACCCGCAGGCTCAATACCATATGGAAGCTGCCAAGGATTAGGGTTTGCACCCTCTGAAGCCATGGGCCAAGATGTATCTTGGCCTCTTTTAGCCATGGCTGGAGTGGCTGCGACACAGGACACCAAGCCCCTAGGCTGCACAGAGCAGGGGGGCCCTGGACCTGTCCCACGAAGCCATTTTTTCTCCTAGGCCCCTGGGCCTGGATGGGAGCGACTGCCACAAGGTTTCTGGCATGCCCTGGAGATATTTTCCCCATCGTCTTGGTGATTATTATTCAGCTCCTTGTTACTTATCCAAATATCTGCAGCCAGCTCGAATTTCTCCCCAGAAAATGGGTTTTTGTTTTTAATTTCATCATTAGGCTTCAAATTTTTCAAACTTTTATGCTCTGTTTCCTTTCGAATGCTTTGCTGCTTAGAAATTTCTTCCCCTATATACCTTAAATCATCTCTCTCAAGTTCAAAGTTCCACATATATCTAGGGCAAGGGCAAAATGCCACCAGTCTCTTTGCATAGCAAAAGTGACCCTTACTCCAGTTCCCAATAGGTTCCTCATCTCCATTTGAGACCACCTCAGCCTGGGCCATATTGTCCATACCACTGGCAGCATTTTGATCAAAGCCATTCAACAAGTCTCTAGGTGGGAAGTTCTAAATTTTCCCACATCTTCCTGTCTTCTGAGCCCTCCATATCTCTAGGAAGTTCCAAACTTTCACCATTTTCCTGTCTTCTTCTGAGCCCTCCAAACTGTTCTACCCTCTGCCTATATTACCCAGTTCCAAAGTCGCCTCCACATTTTGAGGTATCTTTACAGCAGTCCCCCACTCCTGATACCAATTTACTGTATTAGTCTGTTCTCACACTGCTAATAAAGACAAACTTGAGACTGGGTAATTTATAAAGGAAAGAGGTTTAATTGACTCACGGTTCCACATGACTGGGGAAGCCTCATAATTGTAGCAGAAGGCCAATGAGGAGCAAAGTCATGTCTTACATGGTGGCAGGCAAGAGAGCATGTGCAAGGGAACTCCCCTTCATAATACCATCAGATCTCATGAGACATATTCACTATCATGAGAACAGCACGGGAAAAACCCACCCCCATGATTCAATTACTTCCCACTGGGTACCTTCCACAACATGTGGGGACTATGGGAGCTACAATTCAAGATGAGATTTGGGTGGGGACACAGCCAAACCATATGAGAAGGCAAAGGAAAAAAAAGAATTTAAAGATGATTCCAAGGTTCTGAGGCTGCTTGGCTAGAGAAATACTTATTCAATAAACTGTGCTTTCCTCCCTACTTTATATTTAAATATTCTGTCCGACATAGCTCAAGTCCTACCTTCTCTGTGAAGCCTCCTTTGATGACTTTGTCTAATTCCTTTTGACCTGGTTGTCTCTACTTCCCAGCTAGTAAGTTATAAGCACCTTATTCTTTAATTATAATTAAATTAGGATTTTATCACTTCATAAGATAATGCTGTCCTATTTAACACAGTTAAATGTACACCTGACTTGGCCACAAATTTTTGTCTTGTTTTCCAAATAAATAGGAAAGTCCTTTGAGGATACAGACCATATTGTAAATTATCCAACATAGCAGTTAGAATTTATTAAATGTCAAATAAGTAATTAGTAATCAATTCATGGGCCAAATGAAGATCCTTAAATTTTCCCTCTGGAAAATTAAATAGCAGATTGAAAAGTTTTTTCCACCCCTAATTCAAAGGTGTTAACAAAAAACACTTCTAGATTCCTAGACTTTTTTGCATTGTGATTGACCATAGCACTGCCAGAATCAAAATATGAAACAAGTGCTTCCTGCTCAACAATACTCTTTAGAGACAAGTTTGTTATAGTAAAAGTAACGTGTATTAGGTAATAAGTATCTCTATTAATATATAATGAGCAATATTTAACTGAAGTTTTCCACAATGATACTTATAAACCCTATGTTAACAGATAATTTGCCATAAAGTATTTTAGTATATTCACATATGAGACCATTGAAGACAAATAAAAAATTATTATAAAATCTGGAAAAAAATGTCAAAAATGTAAATAAATAAATAAAAAGATACATATGTTACATAACGAAAAACATTATTTCCAAAATACATGAATGAGTTTGGACAGTGAGACGTTTGCTGTTCATTGCCAAGAGTGCTTTATAGTTAGAGTTAACATTAATATCATAGGGTTTAAGAATATTCTGCTATTCAATACGTTGATGTTTAATCTTCTACCAACATGAGAAATTGTTGAAAACAGACTGGAATTCAACTTCCTGGTAATAGCCTTCCTAATAGCCTTTCTAATTAAAGCACATTAGAAGATCAAATATTATAATACATGCACTGTGCATTTTATCTTAAATATTCTTTTAAAAATTAACATAAAATGAGAAACTTGATATTGATTATTTTTACATATTGTTTTTGTTTTATTTTTTGTTTTGCTCTGACTTTAAGAAACAAAAGTTAAACCCAGGGTGGAAGAGTCTTACTGGGAGGTGGAGGATGGCTTTTATCAAATCATAATAAAAAACCTACCTAATCACTAAAATTTAGTAAAGGTTCTCTCATCTATTCTCAAACTATACTATTACCTGAGATAATTAACTGTATGATATCATTTGCATATTCAGCCCATGGCTATTTAAAAAGCTATTTCAGTCATTATGTGACTTTTCCATTTGTTTTAACACAAACTCCAAAGGCAGCTTTAAAATTACTAGGAATTGTTCTTTACAACATAATTGTGAGTTTGTTTACAGAAAAGGGAATTTAAAAATTTTTATTTACAAAATAAACTTCTCAGAAACTGAGAATTTATTGACAGAAACAGAGTATTTATCATCACTCCCACTTTGAAATATTCCAGGAATTCTTATCAGATGATAGAAATGGCAATTAAGTGAGCTGGGCCTGCACTGATAACGATAGGGAATAGTTGAAAATATCAGCTGTTTCACCTGCTTTTAATCAAGTTTTCTCTGGTCTTGAACTCCTGAGTCTATTTTTCAGGTAATTGCTGTGTTGTGGAGTTCTGTCCTCTTCCTCCACTAATATCCATCTTTAATACATCTACATCATAATCATCTTGAGTTAGTTGCTCAAAGTGAATTTAGACCCAGACAACTGAAATAAGTTCTCACTTCCTGATCCTTGTTAAGTGAGAAGATCCTGACCTAATACCAGCAACTCCTTTTCTTCTAACTTGTTTTTATTGTCTTACTTACTTCCATTTTATGTGTAAAAGATATTCCATACACCAAAGTAGTCTAGCATTCTAGTTAAATATTCATAAAGAATGCACATGAACAAAATATCCCAAATTGACTTGTGTTGCATTCTTGTTACTAATTAGATTCTAACCAATTGAAGTAATTACATAATATACTAAGTCAGATGAGTTAAGTGCTGCTTCAGAATTGCACATTGCTTTTATGAAAGCTTATTTTTGTTTTTAATCTACATAGAAATAAGGTTGCCAGATTTAGTAAACAAAAATATAGGACACCAAGATAAATTTGAATTTCAGACAAATAAATATTTTTTATATGTCCCAAATATTGTATATCTCATTTTTGTTGTCTAAATATTTTTATTTAAAACAAATAGTTGCACCAAGCAAGAGCTTACTTTGCCCACTCCAGATTAAAACAGAGCACTATAGGGACAAAATTTATTTGGCAGGACCATTACAATATGTGAACACCCTCCTACTCACTGTGGTTGAGGTAACTTCACTCGTATGCAGCTGTTCTCACACAAAATATTAACCCCAAACTATTAATGTTGCATAAAAGGAAGTGGTCTTGATTCTGTATGTGGAGCAGCATGTTCTATAAATGCTGAAAGGTGGGAGAAGCACAAACACAATCCACTTTTTAAAAAACATACTTCAAAGTAGAATTTTCTATTCCTTCCGTTCTCCAGCAAAAAAGTAGTGCCGGGATCTGGCACCCAGATTCAGTTTTTGTCCTGATCATTTACAAAGTGTTCCCCCATATGACTTGCATCATTAGGGTTATGGATAATAATAGTTCATTCACTTTGAAGAAAATTGTGTCTAGTCCTTCCTCCTCTTCTTACCATCATGGTCATATTCCATGGGGCGGCGGCTATCTCAGGGTCTTTTAGAGCCACCGTGCTGTTTCGCTTCTTCCAAACACTTGTCCAAACCAAAAGGATCTTCCCCAAACTAAACTGATCCTTCTCAGCCTCTCTGCCTACAACCTGAACCAGAAAACTCCTTGTTGGGAACAAATCTGTTGATCTTTATTCTTGCTTCTAGGTCATCGCCATACATGTCCTTGTCCAGATTTTTACTGGGCCTATAAATACTGTGGGCCATATCTTTACCACCTCTCCAGGCTTGATCACAAACATTATAAATTTCGTCTTCTCCACCTGCAAATCCATGGTCCATACCCTTGGATTGGTTGATGAGTCTTTGGTCGTACTGACCTTCATTGGAAGTTCAAGGATTAGGAACACCGAGAGCAATGACTTCGCTGATATCCCCATTTTCACTTCTCTGAAGTTTCGACCTTTTATCAGGAGCTGCCCTGGAAAGATTCCTGCCATGCTCTCTCTCTTGTCGCCTGTCATGCCGGATTTCATCCCTCTCACGTGCCTCCCTATCCTCTTTTTCCACATGAGTTTTGATCCCAGCTCTTCGCTCCCTGGCTTTCTGAGCCATTTCTCTAAGTTTCTCTTCATGTTTTCCCTTTTCTTTCTAGGCCATTTTTCTCTCTACTCGGGCACGCATTTCCACAGCTTCACAAGCTTTCTGATCAGCAATGTAGAGGGCTTCGGCCAGTTTGGCAACATTTTCATTTATGTGTACTGTCTGTAGTCCTCTTCTATCGGCAGCCAGACGTTTGTCTAATGGAATTGTATAACCTTTTGCATTTTTCCAGTTAGAAATACAAGGAGGAAACTTGCACTCTTGTTGTTCCTTTACAGCCATCTTTCAGCTAGGAGAATGCATGACAGGTACAGGAGAAGAAGGTGGTCCTCCGGGAATTTTCTTATTAGTCTTGAACCTTGGAGGCTCCGTTGGATCTTTCTGCACTTCTACCATCTGACTAACCCTCTGTTTAGCTCCAGAGTTGGAAGCCACTCCTTGCTGAGATGGTGTGTATCGGATATACTGAGCAGGAGTCAGTTTGTCAGCTGCCCGAACTGGCATGACAGCAGCAACCTTCTGTGATACAGCTTTTTATAAGGCTACTCTTGTCTTTTCTGTTATGTCTTTTACAGCTTCTTCATCGGGCCTTTGCAAGTCTGGATCATTTGCATTCATAACATCCTTTGAAACCAGGACAGTGTATTTGCTGTAAATGACCTCGTCTTTTGACTGGCCTTGTCGAGTGATTACATCATGTTTAATTTTTCCTTCAGAATCCACCTGAATGGCCAGCGCATTAGACATTTTTTTCTTTCGTCCCATATCCAGTGGATACTGAGCCACATGGATCCCTGGAAAAGCACCTCCATCTCCAAAATTCTCTAATAACCAAGGTATCCAGCCTTTCCGGTATCCGTAGGGGGAAGGTTCTCTTCTGGAAGAGACAAATGAAGTCTGCCATGATCTCTGGGATCTTGCCTTTTCTTCATCCTCAAGCTGGTCCTGAAATAATTGAGTAGGTGCAGGTGCTTTTATCTGGCAACGCTATATAAGAAGCATCTCAATTTGTCAAAGAAATACATTTTTGAAGTTTTCAAACCCAGTGCCACTTGTCTAAAGCAAACGTTTAAGTCCACATTGTGAAGAGCATAATTAATCTATTTAAACAACTTCTTAACATTATGAAGCTGGTGGATTAAATTTTCTTCTAAGTTGTTATTTTAAAGTTTTCTGGGCCTAATTATTCATATTTATTTGACAAATCCTGTGTTCTGGTGAAAGCTAGAAATGACAATAATCTAAAGCACCTTTCAACTTAAATCTCTGACCTTAGGGTAAACTAGTCAAGTAGTTACTACTAATAAGACTGTTAACTTAGAAAAGATAATCTAAAAGCAAGCAGACATAACAACAGATGCCCAGATGGCTAGGGCAGGGGTCTAGGAAAGGTGCATATGCAAAATTGTTACCAAGAAAAAAAACACAAACAAAATAGTAGAAACTTTACACAGTGATGCCGACTTAACAATCAAATGTTCTAAATGCCACCTTCCTACAATATTGAACTTGTTACATCTCAGCCCAATAGAATAATCATCCTTATGCTGCTCATCTATACGCGTAAAATATTAATAACAGTCATTTATGAATTACAAAAGCACAGGGGACCTAACATATATTGACTGGGTGCTGATTTCGTTAGATTAATCAAGTATTTGGTATCTTAAAAGACCCTAGTGGCCCAAACACAAAGCTTCTGAATGCTATGTCAGTGTGTAGAAAACCCACAGGAGTAATTAAGATACTGTTCACAAGTTTAGTATGGACAAATTCCATATACTGGATTTGACAGCCAAGAAGTAGTAATACTGAAATCATTTATAAATGAGAAAAGGACAGTTTTAGCAAGGAAACTCATAGCTTTATTTCATTTATAAAAGTAGATATAAATTATAAACAATAGATTTACAAACTGAATCCAAAATAATATTCAAAAATATACCATGCCCAAGTTGGGCTTATCTTGGGAATACAAATACGCTTTTAGCATTGAAAATATATTAAAATTACATGACTAGATTAAAGGAAAAAATCCACAAGGTCATCTAAGAAATGCAGAAATGTTATAAAATTCAACATCTCTTGTGTACGGTAACAATAGGAAACTAAGAAGAGAGGCATCTGCTTAGCCTGAAAAAAAACAGGTATCAAAGTATATCACAAATATCCTCTTAGTAGCAAAACATTAAATGTGTTCCCTTCAAAATCTGAAATAAATTAAGGATTGCAAACAACTGCTACTTTTATTGAGGATCCTTTCCAATATAGTAAGAAAAACAAATTAAATTAAAGGCATAAATTTTTGAAGAATATTTAAAAGAAGAAAATGGTTACTATTCATAAATGACATGACTGACCACATAAAATATCCAAAATTATCTACAGACAAATTTATAGAAATAATGAGAATTCAGTATGGTGGCTTGCCATAAGATTCCTATTCAAAAACAAGTGGTATCTCAATACATAAGGAATAAACAAACAATGGTTAAAGCAGAGGGTGAAAGAAAAGAGGGAGAGCAAGAGACTATTTACAATAATGGAAACAAAGTGTGTAGAAATATGAGTGTAGAAAATGTAAACCTTATTGAAAGATATTAAAGATCTAAAGAAACAGAGGGGTATTCTGTGTTCAAGAATATAAAGACCCAATATGTTAAAAGTATGTATATGTGTATGCGTGTGTATATAGGTGTGTGTATATATATATACTCTTCTCAGTTTCTACCACTGCCCCTTTTATTACCCTAGCCTAATCCACCAGCATCTTTCACATTTTTTCTAATTTTCTCCCAGCTGGTCTCCATATTTCTACCCATAGCCCCAGAACATGTCAATCTTGTGCTCAAAATTCCTCAGTAGATTCACGTTTCACCAAATAAATGCTAAAATCCTTAAAATTACCTGCAAGATGCTAGAGGAACTGGCCCCACAATTACCTATCAATCACATCTCCTGTCACTCTCTTCTCATTCACTTTGCTCCTAACATAATGACTTCCTAGCTATTCCTCAAACACACCAGTATCCTTCCTGCTCTAGCTGTTTCCTCTACATCGCTAAAGCCTTCATCTACTTCATGTCCCTGCTAAAATTATTTCTCAGAAAAGTTGATGTAGTTTAGATATTTGTCCTTACCCAAATCTCATGTTGAAATGTAATCCCCAGTGTTGGAAGTGGGACTTGGTGGGAAGTGTTTGGGTCATCTGGTGGATCGCCCGTGAATGGCTTGGGCATCCCCTTGGTGTTAAGTGAGCTCTCACTCTGAGTTCACAAGAGATCTGGTAGTTAAAAAGTATGTGGCATCTACCCCCAACCTCATCCACTCCACTTTCTTCCTCACAAGAGCTCCTGCCCTGGCCATGTGATATGCCTGTTCCCGCTTTACCTTCTGCCATGCTTAGAAGCTTCCTTAGGCCTCCCCAGAAACAGACGACAGTACTATGGTTACTGTACAGCCTGCAGAACCACGGACCAATTAAACTGGATTTCTTTATAAATTACTCAATCTCAGGTATTTATTTGTAGCAATGCAAGAATGGCTTACTACAAAAGTCAACCCCGACTATTATATTTAAAATTTCAACTGGTTCTCTGCTGTGGGAGTCCTATCTCACTTTATTTTTTTCAATGACATTTGTTACCTTCTTATATACTATATAATTCACTTATTTATTATGTTTATTTTCAGTCTCTGCCCTATTTGAACTCAATCTTCATGAGGGCAGCGATTTTTTTTATTAGTGTTATATCTACAGCATAATTAGCAGTTCCTGGAACATATGCATGGCAGACACACCTGACAGCAATAACTTAAATGAAGGATACTGAGAATGACTCTGCATTTTAGACATACCTGATAGCCATAACTTAAGCATCCCCTGAGAATGTGGATATATCTAAACTATATCAACTTTAGACTTTTTACAAATGGTACAAAACTGCATCTTTTTACAAATGGTTCTCTTGTCTAGGCTGTCACCACTGGACTGCCTTATATGTAAGTTCCTTTGATAAACCTTATGTCTCATTCTCTGGCTCTGGGACTCTTCTTCAGTCTCTCAGACACAGCACCTTCTTATTAGAATCAATACAGGTCTGGTAGGTCGAGATAGTAGGCATTCAAAGAATATTTGTTAAATGTGCAATAAATGAAATGTAATTTAGACTATAATGAGACAGGGATTACTAATAAAATCATTTTGCAATTATTATGTATACCCCCTAGAGTGGAAAAAAATTAAGAAATGTAACAATCTGGGGAGAATGTGAATCATCAGAAATTCATACAAACTGCTGCCAAGATTGCAAATTTGGACATTTTTTGGAAAACCTGTTGATATTATTTTGTAAAGTTACACATTCATGTGCCTTGCAAACCGATAATTCTACCTTTATATAGTAACCCTAGAAAAGCTTACATATGTGCTTAAGACACATGCAAGAATATTCATAACAGTATGATTAATAATAAAATATGGAAGCTACAAAGATGTACAATGACAAAGGAATAAATAAGTTAATAGTGTTATATTTACTCAATTAAATATGAGAAAGCAGTTAAAGTGAATGAAACACAACTATTTGTAAAAATATGGATGCCTCTTAAGATGTTAAACAGGAAAGTCCTATAAGACCACAGAAGATATGAAACTATTTTTATAAATCTCAGCAGAAATAATATTAGGTTATATTTGACTTTGACTTACATGCATATGTCAAAAAAGCTACATATATGTGTTTGTGTGTCTATGAGCGTGTGTGTGTGTGTTTGTGTGTGTGTGTATGTAAATAAATAACTACAGTCGTTTTCTCTGGTGGAAAGGTAGGAGGATGGGCATGCAAAGTGTATATGAGTAGATGAAAGTCATGTTAACGTTTTAGTTCTTGAGTTGGTTGATTGGTTCACCAATGTTTATTATTTATTTTTCTAACATATATTATAGATATATACACACATTGTAAATATATCAAATATAATTTTTATATTTTTAAAAATATTTAAGTATTTGTATATTTGAACAAAAAATAACAAAGGGAAAAGGAATTGCAAAATCCCATAGCACTATTTCACTTTCTTTAAAAATAAGTTGGAGTATATTACTGATGTGGAACAATTGTTCATCAGCTTCCTTTTCAAAATTCTCAGAGATCTTTTGATCATTGATTAATCCCAAATTCTGTGGTTTGTAATATATTCTATTTAAAGTTTTGATCTTTCAAACCTCTTTAAGAAGTCTCAGTACATCTTTGCAATCCAAGTGTTTTATTTTTAGTGTTTCACTTTGCTCTTTTTATTAGCTGAAATGACCTTCTTGAATTATTGTGGCATAGAGGGAAGAGGAAGAAGGAAAAAGTCATCTGAAGAAGTGTTCTTTCTAACCAGCTCATCTATTCCACGTCCTTACAAATAATTCAACTGTGTTTATTCTCAATCAAAACGTTGCTATTATTAGAATGATGGATAGCCTGTTCTTTACAGTTCTATCATATTTCCTGATCCATGCCAATTGCCTAGATGGAGCCATGAATGTGGCCACAGTGATAGGTGGCTGTGAGGATTTTGTGAGAGGCATTTTCTTCTGCAGGGCAAACAAAATGCTTGGAATGGAGGATTAAAAAATAGTAAAGCTCATTTCCATTGCATTATGTATTTTGATGTATTTCTAATGTATTCCTTTTCAAAACATATCTTTGCTGGAGTAGAGGTAAAGACAGAATGAGCAACAGTTGCTGTTTTATGCACATCAAGTAACCATTTTTAAAACTCTTAAAAATGCAGCAAAGCAATTTAAAAAGAGCAAGTGGCACAGTTGCTTTTTAAAAAAAAAAAAAATGTTTTCTCTATAGCTACATTTACCAGACTCAAGATGCAAATGAAACAATATATGAATTTAATTTGACTATACCAAATTTCTTTCAAAACTGTCTAATACAAAGATATTAAATCCATCTATTTATGCATTAAATCCAGATTTATTAATACAGAGCCAACACTTCTTCTGCAGTTATTCAACAGGATTGCATTTTGTATCAAGATATATTTCAGATGTTGAAAAGATTCCACTTTCAACAATACTTTGGAACAACAACAGTTTTATTAATCATTAGTCAAACGTTTTCTTCCCTTTAAGTCCTCTCCTTGACTTTCTGTAGTACCTGAGAAATGTCCAAGTAAGGGAGAATTTGCCTTGCCTATTGAAGTCAAATTATTTTATGTGTTTGAATTACAAGTTGAAGGAGGCTATGGTTTTATTGACTCACTTTTGTGTTCAAATGCAGAAGCTTTTGAAATCATTCTGTGCTCACAGTCTGTGATTGCTCCTTCTGAGTACCCTTCTCCTCTTTTGAAGTCATTGTTTTATAAAGATGAAAAAAAGACATGTCCTATTAGCTAAATCAATATTGATATTCAAGAAAAAGATCTAAAATAATTTCTAAAGAACCATTCTTGCATAAAAATAAATCATCTTTGGTAATGTATTTTTTAAGAGTTTGGCTTTTATGTTTATGCAAGACTGACTTCTTGCTAAGCCTTTACTCCAAGGCATTTCACAATGAAGGTCCCCAGTGTTTGTCCTTGTCATTTTATAGGATTCATTTGATCCATTGTCATTCACCTAACTGCCTTGCACCTCTTGTTAGTGTGCAGTCCCCAACTAAGCCTGAGTATTTGTTCTTCAAACTTTCTAAAATGACTCTTCCGTTCACTCTCAGGATGTACCATTTATCGTGTCTTCAATGGCTGGAGAAAACACACTCTCTGTATGGGTTTTTCAAAACTCTGAAAAATCATTTGTTAAAGGAGGGGTTTCAAAGGAAGTACTGTCTTTCTGGCTTAAAGTTTATGCTTTTTCGTCATTTACGATAAAAGGAGCACATTTATAATCATATTTTTTAAAGAAGGTAAAGGAACGGAATTTTAATCTGAATGCTTAGAGGGAAGATGAGAGGCAGCAAGAAGACAAAAGCAAGATGGGAAAGCCAAAGCAGTAAGAAAGGAAAGAAACCTCAGAGAGGAATCGAAGCAAAGAAATATGTTTATCATTACTCTCAGAATACATGGATTTTTCACTAAAATATTAAGTCATTTGAAATGTTCCCAAAACATGAAAATCCGAAATTGATTCTCACTCTTGAATTCAACGATTAGCATTTCATGAGCTTCTGCCCCCTCTTGGTGAATCTTTCCTTACTAACATTAGTTATCAAGACACTTGGCATTTTTTCACAGCATGCATGAGTCACAACACAGACACCCTTATCCTCAAAATAAATGGATATTGAACTTTGAATAAAACATGCCTCTTCTATCTTAATCTCAAATTTCTGAGTGTGCTCCTGTCTCTTAGTCTGTTGTCAGATTGCCTTCAAGTGATAGTTTATTCTTTTATGCATTCCAGACAGATGAAGGGTGAACCAAGGATTTCCTTGGGAAACATCTGTCCATAGATGGGAAAGGAGTGGGAAAGATGCACTGAGATTCTTATAGGGCCCCAAGTCACCTCTATTAGGCTAAATTTCTAAGAGATGCTAGGTTCTTAGAAATTTCACGAAAATACTTGTCTGATGGTAATGCGATTAAATTTTCTAAAATGAAATTATTTTCACTTCACTGAAATGTGTCCATCAGAAAGCTTATTTCAAAAAAGAGAAATGTCTTAGTTAAGTAAGAAAATACTCCAGTTTGACTGTTTACTGGCTATAATAACACTCACAAGTCTTACATATCTGCTATCTTTTTCCCACCCAAGGAACTGCTACTTTGTAAGGTGTGGAGAATGGGTATTTTTATTCCATTATATAGATTAGAAAACTAAAACTGGGAGTCATTTATTATGTCACAAAGAAAAAATTGGTAGAATTTCCATAGAAACTGTAGTCTTCTGATTTTCCATCCAGGACTATGTTTTTTATCCATACAGTGTCATTGATTGAGTGCCTGCTATGTACCAAGTATTATTCTGGATCCTGTGAATAACACTGCCCTGCCTTTCATCCTATTGCTAACTGTATACAAATGTATCAATGAGCAGTACATATATATATATGTATGTATATATAAATGTTACATATGTAAATTAAAATGCATTACTGGAAGACAAAAACAGTTCAAATGAAACTGAAACTAGTAGTATTATCATCCCATTTTCACTATTATTTGTTGTTATTATTGATTCAATTTACCAGGATAGGTATTTCCATTTTAATTACTCTAAACGATAAACTCCAGAAGTACAAGAATTATTATGTTCTTCTTCATTATTTCATATTCATTATTTCATATTCTAGCAAAATGTCTAGCAAATAGTGGGCATTTAGAAAATGTATTTGGAGAAATGTATTTGGAGAAAATTAAGTAGTAGCTTTGCTTTTCTCACTGACACTTGTTCACTGTACTCCAAATCAATCAGCCCCACTTAAAGTGCAATTAGAGAACAGGGGAAAGTTGCCACTGGCACCATCCTTCCATCTCCAGCATCCTACGCAGCTCCTTCAGATCATTTTCTTCCTCAGGCCTCTACACTGGGGCCTATGCTTCCAGGAGCCTTTTCATAGGGTAAATCTTAAATGATAGTAATATTTATGGTACAGGAATATTTATATTGCATTTTATTGTGTGGCTCTTGTAAAGTTCCAAGATCAATGGAGTAAATCCCTAAAAGCTAGAATTTCAAATGGAAGCTGAGAATAAATGTCTGAGAAAAGAGCACATACTTCCCCACCACCACCAATCAATTAAAGCCACAAATTACAAGATACTGTCTCTTGATTAATGTGACTTTTTTCCTCTGCTGAATATTTGTATAGGTTAAATCATCCAGAAATTAATGTTGCACTAACTCTAAATATTTCCTTAAAAAAGGAAAAAACTATTTTAAATTTAAGAAAATTCCTTTTAAAAAACACATTTTTTAATTATCTATCAAGGTGTCTGAATAATGTCTTTAATGCACAGCATACCCTAACTACACAGATTCTGTTTTCTTGCAGAAGAGAAAGCCATTAAATATGACTCAGATACTAAAAAAGATTACTTCATATTTCTGGGAAAAAACAATGTTGAAGACTGGTGAAGTCTAATGCACATGGGCAATTATATTGGAGAGTTTACAAAGCACATGGGAGTTGTTTTAATCAGAAACCAGAATGAATAAATTAATGGACTCTTGGTCTGCTAATTTAAAAAAAAAGAAAACAAAATATAAAGCACACATTCTTTTTCCTTTTTTAATGGAGTAACATTTTAATTTTTTATTTTAACTTCAACTTTTCTTTTAGATTTGGAGATACATGTGCAGGTTTGTTTTATGGGTATATTGTGTGATGCTGAGGTTTGGGACATGAATGATGATCCCATCACCCAGGTAATGAGCATAGTAAGTAACAATTAGTTTTTGATGTCCTTAAACGTAAAAACCAACCAAATTTGCTTTGAAAGAAATACCCTCACTTCAGTATATGTAAAGGATGCTTTTTTGTTTTTGTTTTTGTTTGTTTGTTTGTTTGCCTGTTTTTGAGATAGTTTCGCTCTGTCTCCCAGGCTGGAGTGCAGCAGCGCAATCTTGGCTCACTGAAACATCCGCCTCCTGGGTTCACATCATTCTCCTGCCTCAGCCTCCTGAGTAGCTGGGGCTACAGGCACCCACCACCACACCCAGCTAGTTTTTTGTATTTTTAGTAGAGATGGGGTTTCACCATGTTAACCAGGATGGTCTCGATTGTAAAGGATGTTTGAGACAGATAAGTCAGGAAAAATCATAGATTCATAATTCTGTTGCACTGTGTGGAGATTTTACTTGGAAACAGCCAAATAATGGGCTGCATTTCCCATTCTCCTTGGCAGATCACTGGAACCATGTGACTGGTACTTAATGAAGGTGTTGGCAGAAGTAAGGAGTAACACTTCCCAGGTAAATTGATAAAGAAGCAAGTGAGCCTTCTCCACCTTCTCCTTGCCTCTCCATGAACAAAATTCAAAAGAAAATCCATGGATCTAAAGAAGGACAGAGCCCCAAGGTGGAAGGAGGTTGGGTCCTTATTATAGAAGGCTACCTGCCAATCAAGAACATCCCATTTGGATTTTATGTGACAGAAATCAACATTGATTTTACTAAGTAATTGTATTAATGCATTTTCATGCTGCAGATAAATACATACCCAAGACAACTGGGCAATTTACAAAAGAAAGAGGTTTAATGGACTTACAGTTCCATGTGGCTGGAGAAGCCTCACTATCAGGGTGGAAGGCAAGGAAGAGCAGGTCACATCTTACATGAATGGCAACAGGCAAAAAGAGAGCTTGTGCAGGGAAACTCCCATTTTTAAAACTGTCAGATCTCCTGAGATGTATTCACTATAACAAGAACAGCACAGGAAAGACTTGCCCCAATCATTCAATTACCTCCCCACCAGGTTCCTCCCACAACATATAAGAATTGTGAGAGTTACAATCAAGATAAGATTTGGGTAGGGACACAGTCAAACCATATCATTCAACCCCTGACCCTTCCCAAATCTCATGTCCTCACATTTCAGAACCAATCATGCCTTCCCAAAGGTCCCGCATTAACTCAAAAGTTTACAGTTCAATGTCTCATCTGAGACAAGGCAAGTCCCTTCAACCCATGAGCCTGTAAAATCAAAAGCAAGCTAGTTGCTTCCTGGATATAATGGGGGTACAGGCATTGGGTAAATACAGCCATTCCAAATGGGAGAAATTGACCAAACCAAAGGGACTACAGGCCCCATGCAAGTCCAAAATCCAGTTGGACAGTCAATTTTTTTTTTTTTTTTTTTTGAGACAGGGTCTCACTCTGTCGCCCAGGTTGGAGTGCAGTGGCACAATCTCGGCTCACTGCAAGTTCTGCCTTCCAGGTTCACACCATTCTCCTGCCTCAGCCTCCCAAGTAGCTGGGACTACAGGTATGCACCACCATGCCTGGCTAATTTTTGTATTTTTAGTAGAGACAGGGTTTCACCATGTTAGCCAGGATGTTCTTGATCTCCTGACCTCATGATCCACCCGCCTCGGCCTCCCAAAGTGCTGGGATTACAGGCATGAGCCACCACACCTGGCCTGACAGTCAAATCTTAAAGCTCCAAAATGATCTCCTTTGACTCTATGTCTCACATCCAGGACACACTGATGCAAGAGGTAGGTTCCCATGGGCTTTGGCAGCTCCACCTCTGTGGCTTTGCAGGGTACAACCTCCCTCCCAGCTGCTTGCATGGGTCGGCATTGAGTGTCTGTGACTTTTCTAGGCACACAGTGTAAGCTGGGGTCTGGAGACAGACCATTCTGGAGTCTGGAGGACAGTGGCCCTCCTCTCACAGCTCCACTAGGCAGTCCTCAGTAGGGACTCTGCATGGGCCATGCGACCCCACATTTCCCTTCCACACTTCCCTAGTAGAGGTTCTCCATGAAAGCCCCACCCTTATAGCAAATTTCTGCCTGGACACCCAGGCATTTCCATACATCCTCTGAAATCTAGGCAGAGGTTCCCAAACCTCAATTCTTGACCTCTGTGTACCCACAGACTCAACACCACATAGAAGCTGCCAAGACGTGGGGCTTGCACCCTCTGAAGCAACAGCCTGAGCTATACCTTGGCCCCTTTTAGCCATGGCTGGAGCAGCTAGGATGTAGGGCATCAAGTTTCTAGACTGCAAACTGCAGAAGGATGCTGGGCTCAGCCCATGAAACCATTTTTTCCTCCTAAACTTCTGGGCCTGTGATGGGAGGGGTTTCCATGAAGACCTCTGACATACCCTGGAGATATTTTCCCCATTGTTTTGAGGATTAACATTCAGCTCCTTGTTACTTATGCAAATTTCTGCAGCCAGTTTGAATTTCTCCTCAGAAAATGGGATTTTCTTTTCTATTGCATTGTCAGGCTTCAAATTTTCCAAACTTTTGTGCTCTGCTTCCCTTATAAAACTGAATGTTGTTAACAGCACCCAAGTCACCCCTTGAATACTTTGCTGCTTAGGAATTTCTTCCTCCAGTGGCCAGGTGTGGTGGCTCATGCCTGTAATCCCAGAACTTTGGGAGGCTGAGGTGGGAGGATCACCAGGTCAGGAATTCGAGATCAGCCTGGCCAACATGATGAAACCCTGTCTCTACTAAAAACACAAAAATGAGCCAGGCGTGGTGGTATGCACCTGCAATCCCAGCTATTCGGGAGGCTGAGGTGGGAGAATTGCTTGAACCCGGGAGGCGGACATTGCAATGAGCCAAGATCATGCCACTGCACTCCAGCCTAGGCAACAGAGCAAGACTTCATCTCAGAAAAGAAAAAGAGAAAAGAAAGAAAGACATTTCTTCCTCCAGATACCCTAAATCATCTCTGTCAAGTTCAAAGTTCCACAAATCTCTAGGGTGGGGTAAAATGCCACCAGTCTCCTTGCTAAAACATAGCAAGAGTCACATATTCTCCAGTTCCTAACAAGTTCCTCATTTCCATCTGAGAC
Organism: Papio anubis; assembly: GCF_008728515.1. Classification (NCBI taxonomy): domain Eukaryota; kingdom Metazoa; phylum Chordata; class Mammalia; order Primates; family Cercopithecidae; genus Papio; species Papio anubis. The sequence continues at coordinate 77,185,666 of NC_044976.1, read as the reverse complement.
CACTTCAGCCTGGACTTTAGTGTCCATATGGTTATCAGCATTTTGGGCAAAGTCATTCAACAAGTCTCTAGGAAGTTCCAAACTTTCCTACATTTTCCTGTCTTCTTCTGAGCCTTCCAGACTGTTCCAACCTCTACCTGTTACCCAGTTCCAAAGTGGTTTCCACATTTTTGGGTATCTTTTCAGCAGTGCCCCACTCCCAGTACCAATTTATTGTGTTAGTCTGTTTTCATGCTGCTGATAAAGACACACCTAAGACTGAGCAATTTACAAAAGAAAGAGATTTAATGGACTTATAGTTCCACATTGCTGGGGAAGTCTCACAATCATGGTGGAAGGAAAGGAAGAGGAAGTCACGTCTTACATGTATGGTAGCAGGCAAAGAGAGAGAGAGCTTATGCAGGGAAACTCCTATTTTTAAAACCATCAGATATCCTGAGACTTATTCACTATCATGAGAACAGCACAGGAAAACCCACCCCTGTGATTCAATTACCTCCCACCGGATTCCTTTCATGACACATGGGAATTGTGGTAGTTACAATTCAAGATGAGATTTGAGTGGGGACACAGCCAAACCATACTAGTAGTGAACATTTCCTAGTCAATCAATTTCTGCAGTTAGCATTATCTTACATTCCCCAGTATAAAACAAAATTGAGAAAGATATTCGTGGGTTAAACATGGAAACAGGAATTTTATCAGATAAGAGCTGTATATGCATGTATTTTTTTCATCAGTCTTGTCCTTTGTAACAGTAAGAATACTTAGTCTGGTGTTTCAATATTTAAATAGCAGGAGATGTTGTGGGCAAATACATGAGTAGAATTCTCCTTTGGAATCAAATATGTAGCAGCTTGAATAGCAGTTCCAGGATATCAAATCTAGCACCCAAGTTTTAAAGACTGTCCAGTAAATTTTTAGTTTCTTAGTTTCCATAGGAGTATCCACTGTTTCCATAGAGTCAAATCCAAGTCATAGACGGTTCTTTGCAGAGTTCCTGAGACAGGTGTCAAACACACTGATCATCTTTAAGAGTGGAGATGAGCTTCATTTTGACTAGATCGTTCACTTGGCTTCCAAAGTCAGCTATGCTTCAAATGTAGCATCTCTACAGAACATTGCAGGGATAGCAACAGCTTTAGTTGCTAAGAATTTCCTGCCAAAAATGGATAATAAAAATGAGGCTAATGTAAACAATGTGGGCCAAAAGATATGTGGACTTAAAAGTCTTTAAAATGAATTTGGAGTACATAACCTTCTTATTCATTTGGTTTTAGACAATGTTGAAGAAATAATTAAAATGTGCTTACTGAATCTCTGTAAGTGAATCTTTTTCTTAATTAATGGGAAAATGCTCTGTGCCAAACAATGATGTGAACCTCCTGAGAAATTCTGTAATTTTATAAGCTATGATAACAAAGCAATGGTTGTTTACCACTCGCCATGCTGTGTACATTCTTGTTTGATTACACTAGCTCATAAACAAAGAATTAAAGAACAGAGAGAGATGTCAGCTTTCTCAACCCTTGTAAAAAACTCTTAGTCAAATGAAGGGCAAACTCAGTGGTAAGAAAATAACTCCATTTAGTGTAACTACAGGGTTTCTTTTATATTTTTTAAGTGCTCTTTTTCCTGTTCTTAAAGCAATCTTAACAAAGGATCCTGACAAAGAGATACGTCTCCTTAGACAATTTGCTTGGAGCACGTAAAATGTTTAGTACACCCCCAGAAGAAAAAGTTACAGTAAGATATTATCCTGATAAAGGACCAAGTCAACTGATTTTGCCTATTGTAAACATCAGAAATAGAATATTGAATTCAATCGATTATAACTTCTTAAGGGAACTCTCCTACGTTGGTATTTCAGAAATAATACAAGGATTCACTAAAAATGACTAAATTTGAAGTAAAAATTAAAAACTATATTCAGTTATCTTAGGATTTAGCTTAGAAATTCTTATGTATACAAGTTTCCAGTAATATTTTTTCTGGAACTAATTTATAGAATATGGTACAAAGTGAAGTCTCAGTCTTTAATTTGAAGGAGGTGCAGAAGGAGGGTTGTTTTGATTGTGCATCTTCTGGCATTCACCCTGTCTGCCTTGAAGAGTTTCTTCCCTCTATAATTGCTTTAATTAGTAGTTATGGAGAATTCTTTCCCTCTAACCATGATAGTTCAAAGACTAGGTAAAATAGTTTTCTGATGCACTGTATGATCTGAATGGCCAGCAGCATGATTAGACATCAGTCCTCACAATGTGAAACCTCCTTCAGGGTTTCTCTTCTTCTTCCAGACCTCCCAAGTCAGCATATCTGTTCAGTTTCCAGACCTCTTCCGTCTCACTGCCTCCCCTGATCACATCAGTCGCAAGGAGCTAAATACTACCAATAGGCAGGTGACTCCTACGTTTATATCCCCAGCCCCAACCTTCCCCCAGAATTCCAAACACAAATAGCCAATACCTACTTGGCATCTCCACTTTTATGTCGACTGAACTTCCCAAACTTGGCATGGTCAACATAAGACTTCTGCTGTCCACTGGAAACAACAAAAGAGCCTCACCCACTGATATGGTTTGGATGTTTGTCTTCCCCAAATCCCATGTTGAAATGTAATCCTCGATGCTGGAGGTAAGGCCTGGTGGGAGATATTTGGGTCATGGGAGTGGATTCCTCATGAATGGCTTGGTGCCATCCTCGTGATAATGAGGAGTTCCTGCTCTGAATTCACGTTCAGGCAAGATCTGGCTGTTTAAGAGTGTGGCACCTCTTCACCCTCTCTCTCTCTCGCTCCCCCTCTCACCGTGTGATGTGCCTGCTCCTGCTTCATTATCTGCCTGGGCCTCAGGAAATACCTTCAAATTTGCCAGGAAGCCAAGCAGATATTAATGCCATGCTTGTACAGCCTGCAGAACTGTGATCCAATTAAACCCCTTTTCTTTATAAATTACCTCGTCTTAGGTATTCCTTTACAGTAACACAAGAATGGTCTAATACATCCATGGTCTTCCTAATCTCAATTAATGGCACCACTGCTTCTCTTTCTCTTTTCACACTTTATAAGACTTTTTTGACTCTACTTGAAAATATTTTCTAAATCAGCATGATTTCTTACTGCACCCATGATTACCACCGGTGTCCAAGTAACGTACTTTCTCCTGGAGTATTAAAAGATCCTCCCACCATTCTCTTTGCTGTCACTGTGTCCTGCAACTTACTCTCTAGTCTTCACACATTAGCCACTGCACCCCAGCCATTCTTGCCTTTGGCTGGTCCTCAAACACACAAAACAAGCTCTTTTTCTACACCTTTATTACTGGGGGGTCTCCTATGCATGAAATATGCTTGTCCCAAATAGTCACATCACTGACTCCTTCATTTTGCCCACAGTTGCCCAAATGTCACCTCTTTGGGGTAGTCTTTGGCCATGCCTCCAAACTAGATGCCACTCTCTTCCCCATTACTCTGCTTTTTAGGTAGGATATAACCGGAAGTTCTATTGTTGAATTTTACTTATTTATTATTTGTGGCCCTCATTAGAATACAGGAACTTTGTCTCTCATCACTCTATCTGTAATACCTAGAATGATGTGCAGCACATAAAAGACACTCAGTATTTCTTGAATGAATTAATGAATGAATGGTGCCATCCTCCTGATAATAAGGAGTTCTTGTTCTGAGTTCACGTTCATGCAAGATGTAATTGTCTGCTGAGCTCTTAGGGACTTCACATGGCGAAAACAGAAACTGCCCCGACTCAATGAGAGTGTGTGTGTGTGTGTGTGTGTGTGTGTGTGTGTGTGTGTGTGTATAAACTGATATAGTTTTGTCTCTAAGGAGCTATTGCCCTGGGAGCTCAGATCATGTGTTGCAAATAGTGACCATAATATTTTTCACACCAGGGAAGAGAGACTTCTCTCCCCTCTGCTATAACACAAGTCTCCAGAAAAACTTTGGACCGGCGATGTTCATTCAGACTACTTTCTTCATGTAGAAACTGGAATGTGCGGCCAGGCACAGTGGCTTACGCCTGTAATCCCAGCACTTTGGGAGGCCAAGGTGGGTGGATCACGAGGTCAGGAGATCGAGACAATCCTGGCTAACATGGTGAAACCCCATCTCTACTAAAAATACAAAAAAAAAAAAAATAGCTGGGTTTGGTGGTGGCCGCCTGTAATCCCAGCTACTCGAGAGGCTGAGGCAGGAGAATGGTGTGAACCCGGGAGGTGGAGCTTGCAGTGAGCTGGGATCGCACCACTGCACTCCAGCCTGGGCGACAGAGCAAGACTCCGTCTCAAAAAAAAAAGAAAAAAAAAAAAAAAACTGGAATGTGCATCTTAAATATACTTTTTTTTAACATGTGAAGTTACTGCTTTTTTGTTTTTTAAGTAAGTTAATGAAACAGGAACGATCTTAGTGAAATGCATTTTCTGCAGTAAACAATGGAAAGGAGCTATTAACCTAACACAGCAGGAAATATATTGACCACAGTTAGAAATTTATTCTCCAAGAATGCAATACACAGAGTTTGCTTACTGGTGCTAGCATCCTTTTATAAAACTAAAGAGAGAGAAGAAAAGGGAAAACAAAAAAAAGACACATTTTGATTGTTAATGCATTTTCTGCAAAGACAGCAGAATGAAAATGTACAAAAGTATTCAACTGTGACTATAGAGTGTGTATCATTTTATGTACTATAGCTCCTAAATATCCTTGTCCTTTTTAGATGTTTCAGAGTGTGTAAAGGGAGTAAAATATTCAATTACTTTTTAATGTCTCAAAATCACTCTCAGTAAAACGAAATCAATGCAATTGCCAAGAGCCTTCTTTATAGGATTAGCTATATTAACTCGAGATATGTCTGCCTCCCTCAGGTAACTTTAGCTTGAACATTGTTTACTAGGCTTAACCCTTGGTAGAGATTGAATCCCATGCTTTCAAGAATAAATATGAAATGTATAATTTTATCTGTAAGCAACAAAGTTGTTTCAAGTTAGCAAAATAGATTGCTAGAAGATTGTGTATTCAGTCTAGCAAGTGATATCGAGAATGTCACATCCTCCAATCTTACCTTAATGTACAGGTAAGGTGATACAGACCCGTAGGAGACCAATGAGTGCTGACATGTTCCAGTAGTCTCACACATCTACCTGGAAGCAGTAGAGCAGAACAAAACTGTGCTCAACTTTTCGTAAAATTAACTGTAAACCACTTTTACAATAGATAAATTATAGCCAAAATATTGCTCATGGTCAGGTGTGGTACAAGCAGGCACTGGATGGCCTAGGAATAGTTCATACCCTTGGCATTTTTTCCAGATTTAACTAGTGCAGCAGGAGTTATCTCACTTCCGGTTATGAAAGCTATGTTCTCAACATGCTTGGCAGAGGAACTCAGGCTCTGGCTTGCTAAGGGTCTTTAGTGGTCCTTAAGAACTGCACACTATTCAGATTGTTGCTACTACTTTGCCATGTAGATCTTAATGAACTCCTGGGCTATATTCATTAGCAAACTATAGTAGAGAAGTTACTTAGATTGCACAATGTAAAGGCCAATTTTGCATCAGTTATTCACTTTACGTGTTTAATATCGCCTTGAGGAAAAATTTTCTGTCGGGACATGGGGAGAAGTTGAAATAAGCACATTCTCTGTTTATCAGTTGCACAAAAGACCTTCTCAATAAAGTTAGATTAGCAGCTAGGATGACCTTCATGTGATAAAGAAAAATGTATATATATTTTTATGATGGCTTTTTGTAGAACCGCCTTAATGCTAAATAAAGCATATTCACAGAAAGGCAAGCAGTAGTAACTTCCTGTTAATTAAAAGATTTGTTAACTTATCTTTTAAAAGAAAATAATCTTCACTGCTATATGATATTAAGCCAAAAATTTCTGGCAGTGTTTGCAGATTTTGACTTAAAGGTTTAATTCGAGGTGAAAATTGCACTAGGAGACATCCTGAGAGAAATAGTTATAGGTTTGTTCATTCTTTTTCCCAAACAGGAAATTGGTTTTCTGAGTCTACACTATTTTAACAGCAGCATAAATGCAGCTCACTACCCTGAATTCAGATGTAATACTCTATAATTAAATGGAAAAAGAAAGTCATATGCCAGATTGGAGTGAGTAAAATAGACAAGTAATAACAATACCTAAATCCATCCCTGACTAATTAGTTGCTCGAAAAAAATTCTGCAGTTAAAAGAAAAAGTTAGATTTAGAGGGCAAGTGAAAAGTCTGCTTATAGAATGAAAGCTTGATTTCTTCACTACATGTCTTTGGTAGGGCTTACAAAACATGTTAACACCTTAGTGATACCTACTAATATTAGTTGTAAACTGGAAAACTAAACGTTTTTAATGATGTCAAAGGCATTCACAGATTTCCCTGAAATAGATATGTAAAATATTGCCTACACTTTGCTGAATCTCAAAAGTAACACAAGTTACAATTTTATCTAGAGACAGATATGTTGGTAAATTTGCATCTTTTTTATTACAATCACTCTGACTTGATTAGCTTCCGCTTTAAACCACATTTTCAACAGGGATAATATTTTTTAAAGTAAAGCTAACCTGAGCCCTAACAGGGATACGGAATATAAGTGGATTAAGGAAACCTATCATTTCTCTCTAAATAAGAAGTGATTTGTCTACATCAATATTAGCTTGGCAGCAGTTTTTCCTCCAGTTGTTGACATGGAGGAATTGAAAGACAATTATTTTAGGGCCAGATAGACCTAGGCTGAAATCCGGACTGTTTATCACTTTCTTTCTTTCTTTCTTTCTTTCTTTTTTCCTCTCTCTCTCTTTTTTTTTTTTTGAAACGGAGTCTCGCTCTGTTGCCCAGGTTAGAGTGCAGGGGCACGATCTCGGCTCACTGCCAGCTCCACCTCCCGGGTTCAGGCCCTTCTTCTGCCTCAGCCTCCCGAGTAGCTGGGAGTACAGGAGCCCGCCACCACGCCTGGCTAATTTTTTGTATTTTTAGTAGAGACAGGGTTTCACCGTGTTAGCCAAGATGGTCTGGATCTCTTGACCTTGTGATCCACCCTCCTCGACATCCCAAAGTGCTGGGATTACAAGCGTGAGCCAGCGCGCCTGGCCTCTTTATTACTTTCAGACTGAATATTTGAGAAATTTACTTCTTTGGATCTCACTTTCGGTAACTATAAAACAGGGATAATATATGCCTTTTGAAAATAATAGACACTAGGGACTCCAAAAGTGGGGAGAGTGGGAGAGAAGTGAGGGTTGAGAATTACCTGTTGATTGCAATGTTCCCTATTTGGGTGATGGGTACACCGGAGGCTCAAACCTGACCGTTATGCAATACACCCATGGAATTCCGCACATGCACCTCCTGAATCTAATATTTAGAATACTAATGTATGCTTTTTAGGGGCATTGGGAGAATTAAGGGAGATGTATGTAACAGGTTGACTAGTATAGTTTGTGGTACATAAAAGGTGTTAAATAAATATTATTTCTCAAGTTCACCCATATGTAGGCTCTGTGGATTTATTTTTGTCTTAGAGCAAGGTAAACTAAAGTTGATAGCAATAAAGTGACTAGTGCAAAATCAGTGAGCTATTTAGAGAATCTACAACTTGATCTCCTAATTTATTAGATAATGCCTATAGAGGTACCAGAAAAGTCAGATATCATTGGGATAAAATTTTGGAATCAGACTAAAATTCTAACTCAATGGATGGGTTTAGCAAGCCATTTAACCTCTCTGAGCCTCAGTTTCCTCATCTGGAAAATGGAGAAAATAGCTACCTCACTGTTACCATAAGAATTAATGGAAATACTAGATGTGAGTAATGTAGCAATATCTAGCATATGCTCAGAGCTCAACATGATGATTATTAAATACTTATTGTATGTTGGGTACCACAGAAAGTGCTCTAAGATACCCCAAAATGACTAATTCCTTACCCTGGAAGAGCTATTTTGGAAAATAGCACAAAGAGTAATAATTACTGATGCTCAGCAGTGTTTAAATGAAAGTGATAGATGATTGATAGATAGATGATAGATAGATAAGGGATAAATGAGTGAAAATGATAAAGAAATAGATCACTTTATACTGAAATGGCCCGAAAAACCTCTCAGAAGAGATGGAACTAAAGTTGAGCAAGAATGGGAGTAGATCTATCTCAACAAAACAGTAGTCACCTTTTCTCTTTTTCATATAGGAAAGTTTTAAAAGGGTTTCGAATGTCAGAATTAGGAGAGAAAAGCGATATTCTCTACGGGTATTTTTTTAGGGAATATAGCTTTCTGGCTGAAGGCTGATGGACAAATATTTCCACTCTGAATATCAAAAAAATAAGCACAACAAAGCTTTCTTTATGTGTGCACACACGTGTGCACATACTCTTCTACATGTTTGCATGAGCTGGCTCACTTAACCTCCAAAATTATGCACTGTTTTCTAAGTCAATGGAATACATATCTTTCTAGTTCCCTTTCCTGAAGCACAGCAGAAAGAGATCCTCCCCAGGTTGTTTTTCAGCAACATCTTCACGGACAATTGACACACCCATTAAAAACGCTGGTAGTGTGTCTGGTTTGGTTACTTTTTTGATGTGCTTTCTAATGGTTCTGCTTGCCTTTGGCAATAATTGTAATTCAATTTATGCATCCACAAAATTATCCAATCCTGTTGCCTACGCACTGTCACAAAATAACTTTTCTCTTTAGAGTTAATCAACCTTACATTGTATGTTTTCTATTACCTAGATTTCACCACCACATCTCTCAATAACTTGCAAGCTGAATAAGTTTGTATTAAAAAAGTAAACACATTATAAATAAAGTGACCGACCTTAAACAGATAAGAGATGCCAATCATAAAAATGCTGACTTGACCCCATTATAAAATTTGTGTGTGTGTGCATGTGTGTGTTTTATTCTAAACAAGATGTTTTTAATTTTGAGTTGCAAAAACACAGCTTTTTGGTAACATTTAAAAATAATTTTATAGTTTACTTCATTTTTATACAAACTTTGAAATGCAGTTGAAAATTTTTCTCAAGGCAAATGTGTATATATAACTACATTTTTTAATAGTTTTAAGATTGAAAAGCATAAATATGAAATAATTTTTTTCTAATCACTGTTTTTAGTAATATTCTGTATAATCTTCCTATGCTTTGATGGTATTGTGGGCAATTCTATCACTTTCAGTATTTAAAAGTTTAATAGAGTCGAATTCCATCAGGGTTTCATGTGCTGCCAGCGAATTGCCACAGTACAGCCTTGAGCTGGGACCCTGACTCCTTGGCATAGTCAACTAAAGGTAAGACATCATCTTCACCTGAATCATCTCTTCCCATCCCCCACCCCCAGCCACTCCCCACTTTTAAGACCAGCTCCTCCAAGGTTGGTTTAGAGAGAAGGGAGAAAAAAGAAACAAGTGTCTCTTCCCTTACCTGGGCTCTCTTAATGTTTCTTCATGCGTTTAGCTGCTTCGGTGACATGAACTACCAGTTATCAATGCTTATCATGGGTCTGAATTCAAATCTTGGTTTTCCTGCTGCATAGAGCATTGCTACATGAAACGTGGTGTTCAGACTGGCAGCACTGACATCATGAGGAAGACTGTTAGACTCTCAGACTCCAGCCCCCTGCTAAATCAGAATCTGAATTTTAACAAGATCTCCCAGGTGATCTGTATGCACATTAACATTTAAACTATTGTATTTAAAAGCAGTTTTTTATTTTCCTTCTCTCACAGATTGATAAATTTTTAAAGTAGAATAAGAGCAAATAGTAAAATGAAACTTAAAAAAACAACAAAGACAGGTAAAGCACAAGCCAAAGTTTTATTATTTGTTTTGACAGACACCACAGTGGAGTAAGAAGTAGCAGACTTGCCATCCCACCAGAAACATATGAAACTGTTATTTTCAAACATGAGACAACAAGCAACACAGGACTTTGATCCCTTAGATCAAACTTAGATCCCTAAAAGAAGGAAAACAAACAAGATCAGCCTTATTATCACCCAAGCTTTTTGCCTCAAGGCATGGCACAGAAAAGGAGAACCCAAGCAGAGCAGGGCAGGCTCACAATATTGAGGAGGTAGAGACCAGAGTTCAGTGAGATTGAAGTGACTTACGGAGCAGTGTATTAGAAAGGAGGCAGCTAGGAAGAGAAAGAACACAGTAAGTCCCCTTGAGTTTGTTGCTGAATTCTATCCCATGCAGGAAGTTTCGCGTGAAGATAGAACTCCACGAAGCTGGGCAAAAACTACCAGGGTCCTATAAGCTGAGCAAACCCAAAGTTCACACAAGGCTGGGAGACATTTGAATTCCAACCAGTGAGACTGGAGAGATCATTTATAGATAATTTCCAAATTAACATAGCAGAAATTAAGAAAGGAAACTTTAAGATTCTAAAAGATAGGTTCGTGTCTTTCTAGACCAGGAGTCATTTTGTTTCCCTGACCCCTTCGAGGGCAGGAACTGGAGTGCACAGGTGCTGACAGGGACGAACTCCACTCACTCGAAGCTGCTGCACGCAACCCCTAGTGGGAGGGAGCACGCAGGTGAGCGGGTGCGGGGGCCAGGGCGAGCACTTTTGGACACCGGCAGGAACAAACTCGGCAGCATTTGTGGGGGTGCCCATGACCCCTGGAGACCCAAAAATAGTGTTATAGTCAGTGCTGTTTTAGCTTTGTGTCCGCAGATGGCTTAAGTGTTAACAGCTCAGTGGAGGATCAGTGTGACAGCCTTTTGTACTCACACGCGAGTAATTATCGGGCATCTAGGAGGAATGAGGTCACATGAACAGACTGGTGATGGTAAATGCAAAGAATTTTATTGCCAATGAAAGTGGCTCACAGTGGGAAGGGGAGCTGAAAAGGTGCTGGAGCGGGAAGGTAATCTTCCCAGAGTCCGGCATAGGACTCTTCAAAGATCTGCCGTCAAGCCGTCCCTCTGAAGTCAAGCTGCTTCTCTCCAATGCCCAACCACAGTCTTCCACGTCCAGCTGCTTCCCTTCTTCTCCTCCCTGTGCCAGCGAAGCCTGGGGTTTTTATGGGCACAGGATGGGGGTTGGGGGCAGGGCAGACCATGGGTGGTTTTGGAAAAGGCAACATTCAAGAGGGAAAACAGGAATGTTTGTTCCACTTTGGGCCCTGGTTCCAGTCTTGAGGGTGGGGCCCTAACGGGGCACCTGCTCTCTTTGGTCCAGAATTTTCCTGCCTCCTGTTCCTATCAAAATCATTTACTTCAAACAGTTACAGAAAATAGTTACCAACCAGACAAATTGTAATGGAATTTATATTAGAAAAAACTTGAGGCAGAACGAGAATATATGGCTTTTGAGTATATTGTTTTCTATTAACCAAAAGTTTTATCTAGAAACTTGGAAAATTGTATTTCTGGACAGTGAAATAGGTGTGGAAGAGACCTTTTACTTCATATATAAGTATCACCAGGTATTGCTTGAAATCATCTTTCCTTTTCTGGATAATGGCTTTTTAAGTGACCTAGGTGGGACTAGGAACCAGGAAAACTCAGCCAAGTGTAATCTCTAATTAGCTACAAGGATGGTGAAAAACCTGCATAGGTGTACCATGGCCAATAAGTTTGAGATCTAGACATTTCCAATTCAAGTATGTCTGCTTTACCCGCATGAAAGTGCTCTGTAAGCTAAAACTTTAAATACAAAAATCAATTTGAAAGTAACAAAACAACTCCATTAGTAAAATGAATTCAGATGTACATTTGGTAAAAAGATCTCTTAACATGGAACTAGAAAATCTGGATTTAAGTTTCAAATACGTCAGTTTATACTTATTTGTTTTAAGACAAATAAATGAGCTATACTTTCTTGAAATTTCTATGTTGTAAAATAAAATAATGAAATAATGTACTTAATGTGAGAGTGGTTTGTAAATATAAAATGTGATAAGAGTGTTACATGAACATACACATATTTTAAAATAAATAAACCCTTATATACCACTTAATATGTACTGAGAACTACTGTACACATTTGTCTCTAAATAAATATGAACTCAATTAAGTCTCATTTTACAGATAGAGACATTGAGTCACAAATAACACAAAGTCACACAGAATTAATAAATGGAAGAGCTGGGATGAAAATCCAAAAAGTCTATGTCTAGGGTCTATAGTAACTCAAGTTTTATATGGTTTATGAGAGCTGACAAAATAAGTTCTGTTGGCAAGTTTCTGGATCTCAGGAAATCCTTTTTTGAGTCATTGTTCTGCTTCAATATGGCCTTAGAAGGCCTTTAGTGTACTAGTGAGGGATCAGGGAAAAAGGAAAGTACTTAGAGACCAGACCTTTGAGTCAACTTTCTATTAACTCTGTTTTAAAAGGGAAAAAATATGATATTTACAAAGGATTGTTTGGCAACCATGCAGTCCATTGATTATAATAGATTAGCAATTTTCAAAGCTTGTCCTGAGGATCATTTTTCGCTATGATGATGTCCTCCTGCAGAGCCATAGATTAATTCAAAAATGCAAGTCCATTTTTTATTCTTAATAGTGAAAGACATACAATTCCAAACATTCATTTTTTGTATGATTAAAGAAACTTCCCAGTAAATATGTTACTTCTGAATTTGGTATTTATATACCAAATTAAGTATGTCATTAACATTTTCTGAGCATTGTTATTTTAAGAGTTCAGTAAGGAATTCAAGTAAGCTCTTAATGTGCCTACGTATGTGCCCGTACTTAGACACCCACAGCCCCACTAGGACAGGGCAAGATGTGTGGGCTGCAGAGTCTTTTGCCTCATTTGATTGTGTGCCATGACCAATAAGTTTGAGATCTAGACGTTTTCAAACTGAAATATGTAAAAATTGTCCAAGGAGTGATTTTTACAGAAAGATTTAAGAAATTCATTTCCAGATCTTTAATTTCTATATGTAATGTTCTTCTCTCAAATGATTTGCCCGAGAGTTTCTTTGTCCCTAGTTTTTCTTTCTTACCTCCTCTTTCACAATTGTCCTTCCCCATTTTATATAAAACAGCATATCCATCACTCATCTTAAAATAATTGGAGAAAGGCCTTATGTATCTCATTAAGAGATGTATTTTACTTTTTATGCTTAATAATAGTTCATCAACATTTGAACCTCTATATATATGCTTTTGATTCATTATCTATTAATAATTATAAAATCTCAATTTGCAGAAAGTTTCAATATTTAAAGTTTTTGGTTAAAAGAATTTAAAAACCAAATACAATTATTTTTATTTATACTTTTACTGCAGAGGAGTGTATTTGAGTGGTCATTAAGAAATTTTAGGAATAAAATTTGCATTATAATTAATTTCTGTAGAAGAAGTAAAATAGAATTACAATTTCAGTGATTAATAAAAGCTATGTAAAATTTTTATCAGAAAGGAACTTATATTGGTCAGGCACAGTGGCTCGTGCCTGTGATCCCAGCATTTTGGGAGGCTGAGGTGGGCAGATCACCTGAGTCAGGAGTTCCAGACCAGCCTGACCAATATGGCAAAATTCCATCTCTACTAAAAATACAAAAATTAGCCAGGCATGGAGCTGGCTCCTGTAATCTCCTTCTCCTTGCCCACAGATGGCAATTCTGGCTCCACTTCCATCCCAGTCTTCCCATCCCACCTCCACTCCAGGCACTTGTTGCCTAGCCTGTCCCCATCTCTCTTTTACTTCTAAGAGTCTGGCATTTTTTGGCTACCTGCCTCTCCCATCTCAACCATATTTCCTTCACTCAGTAAATAAATACGGAGTAGCTATATGTACTAAACACTAAGTTGAGTTTCTAGGAACGCAGAGATTTTGGTGTCAAACAAGCTAGAGTAAATGCCTTCCAGGAGCCTTGTAATCTGGAATATGATAGGGACAGACAGAATGTCAGGGAACATGAGGGAGGTTTCTATGAGGAATTTAGTTTGCTCCCCATATTTCTTCCCACTGGGTTCTTCTCTAAGTCCTGTTTAATACTGTACAACATCAGATCCTAGGTCTCATACTTTTACTTCCATTCTGTTATTTAAATAAATTCTACACACCCACACCATATAAGCATGCATGTAACACAGATTTTGCAAAGAGAACTATACATCTATTTTCTTGGTGGGGAAGTTAGGCTTGACACATGTTAGCCACACAGAAATATCTGACTTAAACTAGTAACTTAATTAATTGCATTGATTGTAAGTACCTTTGGAAACAGAAGTGCTCATTTGCTCATATTAATAGTTCCTAACTTAGGGGACCGTTAGATCTATGTGAATATAGTAAGAGAGGACACAGGTAGGTCCTTGAGATGCATGCAGTAAGCAATAAGATGGACAAAATTTCATGCACCAAAATTCTTCTTAAGAAGAACATTAAATTTTAAAGGAAATTAATAGGCATTTAATTTTTTAAAATAAATGTGTTTATTTAAATAAATATCATTTGTAGTGTGCCACCAAAGAAATGATCACATAATAAAAAGTGATGATTAAACTGCCTCCTAGGAGGGTGGGTCCAGGTAACCAGTGGAATTGTATGTTTCATTGACCACCATGTGGAGCCTTGAGCAGCTAAATTTAATATCAGGAGCTGAATAAAGCTGAATTGCTGTGCATAAAAAAAGAGGAAGAAAATTGACTTTCCAAAAGTAATTTCAATAAAAAGTGTTTATTTAAAAATAGCAAAACCAGAAGTCTGCATGGATGCTAGGCAAGGAAAGAGCAACATAGATTGCTCTCTGCCCACATCCCCAACCCATTATCATTCCATTAGTTGACTTGGCAAAGGAAGGAGTTTGGAAAGAATGAACATTTAAAATCATTTAATTTGTTGTGATGCATTTAAATTCACCAATGCCTGACCTCTCCTACAAAAGTTTGAGCTAATTCTTGGTTGAAAATTAATGCTTGCGAATAAGTTGGTTCTTTAAGAAGATGCAAGAGGTGCTCACTTTCACAATGACTCACATTGTACTCAAGAGCCAGTGGATAGGAGAACAGCTGACCTTTAGTACAAAAATATCAAAACTCAGATGAACTGGTACTCTACCTATGTTCTATCCTTATCCTTAAAGAAAATACTTTGATTTGACTAGAAAGTTAACAATTCAGTTTGGCAATCTTGTTGTTTCATATAGTTCAGATGGTCTGATCTGCAGGTACCTACGTACACGCACTTTTGTCTGTGATGTGTCTCTACTTGAATCTTCTCTGCCCCTTGCTCAAAATGTCCTTCATCTGGCTCCCGAGACCATGCAAAGCATATGGCAGGGTTGTTAAATATTTCCATTGGATTCTTTTGTAATTATTGTTTAAATTCTCTCATCAAGCTACCAGTCCTTCGGTTCCTTAAAGGGGAGATCCACAACTTTCTCATATTTTATCATGAGAGCATGTCAATTTTAGGAACTTATGCATTTGTGAAAGATTAAAATGTAAATAAAAGGAACAATATATGAACACCAACTAGGTTTAAAATGGAAGACCTAGTGTACCTATTTACTGATCCATCATAAACATTAAGCTAGTTTAATGATGGTTTAAAAATACATCTGTGCATGACCATAAACTTACATCTATTATCAAAGTTTCAAAATTCACAATAGAAACAATAACATATAATATTAGAAATGCAAATCAACTGTACTGTACTATTCAAAAGCTAGAGACTGTTGTTTTTCACTAGTTAACTAAAACCCTTTATTCATTTTTTTTTTTTGGAATGAATGATCATAAGGATTAATTTCTGCTGTATACCATGTGGCCTTTAACTGGACCATTTCTTGACAACTGTAGAGTGCATTTATCAAGCATATTGATTTTATTCAGAGTCCTGACTATAAAATTAGTCTCTCTACTTCAAAGGCATTTATAAAATGTTTCCAGATAACAAAAGTATAATTACAGCTATTTAGTTTGTTGGAAATAATACTATCAACTAAACTACTTCTTCTGTTCCAGAAAATAAAAAATATATTTTGCATCATTGAATTACTATTTAACTTTGGATATCATGCTGATATTGATAAGTAATTCTGAATATGAAAGTGGATTGTCTTTATTATCTTCTACAAAAAAGGAACTTGAAACTAGTTAATTAAGCCACATATGACTACAATTTGTAAGGTAGTAAGATCTCTTAGAATATTATAGACTTCTCCATTTTTAAATAATTTTCTCTTGAAAATGAAAGTTCACTATCAAAGTATCATAGTTTACTTTCAAGTGTGTTGTAATATATTAATGCTGTATAATGCAATATTTAATGTTGTAAAACTTAGAAATTGTTTTTCCTTAGGACACATAAGCTTCACATTAATATGCTGGAGTTAATGTGCAATAAAAGAACAGTATCTGCCCCTATCTACCTGAATTATAATACTAGATAGCATTCACTGAAAATTTTAATGCACCTGAGACTTCTTTTATGCTTTGAATATGTCTATTATTACTGGTCTTGTTCATCTGGGTTTGTTAATAAACACCAACAGAAAAATATCTAAAATTTTTGATTACGTTGAATATTAGCCATCTGCTAAATCTCAAAAAATAAATAAATAAATAAATAAACAAGTAGGACTCAGCTATATGTTTGAACTGGGAAAAGATGTGTTAGCCCAGTAGTGTTTAACAAGAAGCGATTATGACAATGATCCATAATCCTTTTTAAAATACAGAGGACTGCATGGACCTTATAAAATTTAAATACTGTTATTCTGATGTGAGCCCACATTTAACAATCACTATTCTAGCCAGAGATAATGGCAAATGCTAAAATAGAGAGTTTGAAATAAATGAATGAAGAAGGGGAATATGAACATACAAAAAGAATCAGAAAATACTGTCCATATTTTACTCATACATATCAACTACTGAGAAATAGAGTGATATCTTAATAAACAATACTTTAAATTTTAATAATTCCTGATTTTAATGTTATTCTATGTATTCTTAATCCTTGTACAAATGAGTTTCATCATTTATTCCTTCCCAAATATTTATTAACCTTCCACTGCATGCCAAGAATACATTAGATGCTAGGAATATAAAGAAAAACTGAGAAGAGGCTCCTGTCTCAACAAGAGACATATTTTTCACTTGAAAAACATGAAGAACATCATTTTAACTTTCAACTTTATACTTGCATATGTCTAAAAACAATTTATCCAAAGTCTGTGTAGTTTTGAAATATTTATTGTATTTTCCTTAACAAATGTTCATTCATACTACGGTAATCATTTGTTTCCATTAGCTCTGTTTCCTAATCTCTGCCACTCCTTTCCTAACTTCCCAGCACCAATTAATAGCTCATTTTTCACTCTAGTTTTGTCTTTGATCTTGACCTTTCACTTGTCTCATCTTTTGTCATGGTTCTGGCCATAATGCCAGAACATGTATTATATCTCACCTTACATAATGCCTTAGCTGGCAAAGAAACTAATCTCCTCCTTGTATTGGTGATGGTAATGGTATCTGTCATTGTTCTTCTATTGGTACATGAATGTGTTTGTGTGTTTTTGTTGGAAATTTCGCCTGTCAAGGGCCTAAAAGATGAGTCATCAACGAAAACCTGAAGAAGTGAGGAAGCTGAGCTCTAAGAGAAGTTCCCGTTCATTCAGCACAAGATCTTAGTAAGTCTGAGACCAGACCAGGAGCAAGACAAAAGTAAAAATTTCTTACTAAATGAGGTAACAGATGTAACTGCTCCAGCACAGTGCCTATGCAGGCTAACAAATATTCATTAAGTAAGTGTCCAGTGTTTATTTATAAATGGGTTACTCTATGGAAAGTTTTGATAACAGTGCCTAGCACAAGGTAAATGACCAAGAAATGTTAGCTGAAAGGGAAAAGGGAGGGAGGATGTAGGGAGGGAGACAGGGGAAACCAAAAATCACTGAAGGAAAAGTAAAGAATGAAATTTACATGGTAGAGAGCTTCACTTCTCTTCTATTAAGTGCTCCAAAATTGAATACTTTGGTCCCTTCTCATCACCTTTACTGTATGAAACCAAGGCCCTGCCATCTTAGAAAACAATTTGGTTTCAAGGTCTAGTTGGATTTCATGCCCCACCCAAAAGAAATGATCAGAGTACATTCCTTTCATTTACATTCAATTTTTCCCTGAAAAATAATAAAACATATTTTTCTCTTTTTTTTTTCCCACTAAGGTTCTATTCCCTAGCCATGTTGGATAGTCTCTTATGGATTAGATCTGTGATTCCCCTGGCATGTTTGACATAGTGTGGACATTTGCCGCCTCTGAATCTCATGTTGAAATGTGACCCTGAATGTTGGAGGTGGGGCCTAGTCGGAGGTCTTTGGGTCATAGATGGAGGCAGATCTGTCATGAATGGCTTGGGGCTCTCTGTGTTAATGAGTGAGTTCTCTACTGTATTAGTTCACAGGCGAGCTGGTTGTTTAAAGAGCTTGGCACCTCCTCTCCTCTCTCTTGCTCCCTCACTCTCCATGTGAATGTCTGCTCCCCCTTCTCCTTCTGCCAATATTGAAAGCTTCCTGAGGCCCTCGCCTGAGGCAGATACTGGCTCCATGTTTCTTGTACAACCTGCAGAACCATAAGCCAAATAAACCTCTTTTATAAATTACCTGGCATTAGGTGTTCCTTTATAGCAAAGTGAAATGTACTAATACACTGCTCATTAACTCTTCTTTCATTTATTCATTCGGCCATTCATTCAGTTACTCTGAAAACCCAAGTACATAAAAAGTTAAGTGATTTGCCTGATTGCAGAGTTTGAAGTTTGGTGTAGAGGCATAAGTAAAGCTAACTCTCTGCCATCATGCAAGTATTCTTGCACTTCCATTATTATTTCTTAAAATTTAAATTGAAGAACATTTAATTATTTTATTTAAAATGTGGAAAGTCAATTAAACATGAAAATTCTAAAGTTGCAAAAGCTAACAATCTATAGATAGGCAGCCTTTAAAAATTATTTTCTGATTTTACTACAATCAGTGTCAGTGAACTCTTCCATTATAAGCTGGCACACTAATTTGTATGACTAGCATATAAATTCAACAAATATTTCTCTTTTTTATTCATTTTATTCACTTATCTACTTTTGAGACAAGTTCTTACTCTGTCATCCAGGCTGGAGTGAAGCAATTTGATTATGACTCACTGTAGCCTTGACCTCCCCTGTTCAAGTGATCCTCCTACTTCAGCCTCTCAAGTAGCTGGAACCACAAGCACACACCAACATATCTGGCTAATTTTTTATTTTTTGTAGAGATGAGGTCTCTCCCTATGTTGCACAGGCTGGTCTCAAACTCCTAGGCTCAAGTGATCCTCCTACCTCCGCATCCCAAAGTGCTGGGATTACAGACATGAGCTACCAAACATTTCTTTTAAATACAGTTTGACAAATGCTATTCTATATCCTACAACTGTGGTGAAGATTATTTTTTCTGGCCAGAGGCACTATCTGTAGAGTACAATTCGACCTGTGTTAAAGCCCAAGGGTATAATAACAATGCATACTATCACAGCACTATGACATATTTTAAAGGATTGGATGAGTACTTGACTAATAATATAGCAGAAAATGATTTCAAAGTTTGCCATCAAATTGTCATGTTCTTCAGATATTTATTCTATTTCATGTTCTTATATAATATGTTCTTTAGATAATAGTAAAATAGAATATGAATGCTTTTATTCCATTTTCTCTATTCTTCTAAAAGCTAAAATTTATCAAAAATTAAAATGTGAAGGTTTTAATAAAATGTAAATGATCTTGCATCTCCCTAGAAATACAAAGTGAGAAATTCACATTGGCTAGTATCCAAAATGGTCTTGTGAAAATAAAATTATTATTCACTTAAGCTTTTACTGCTTTTCCATTTCTAGAATAAAAGGAGGAATCTCTGGAATTCTGACTAAGAATCCTTGTATTATCTCCAAGTAAAATAACAGCATGAGGTTGACAATTATAACAGATTGCATTTTTCCAAAGATGGCTCATTCATATGTGGCCCTGCTTGCCATGTAACGTCATGCTCCTCCACTGAGCGGTGGGATCTCTGTGTCTTCTGCTTTATCTTGCATGGACTTTTGTATCTGCCTCCATCAGCCGAGTATAGCACTTCACTGCTGTAGAGAGTTAAAATGATGTTATGTGTAATATTGTACAGAATTTAAATGATGTGATAACTGTCAAGGCAAAGATACAAAATACAATTCAGTTTCCACCTGTTTCTTGAAATACACACCTTTGAAGTTCTGAACCACTTTGTAAGAAGTCTAGCTATAATGAAGTTTTGGTGCAGCAGAGACCACTTTGAGACAGAAATGCCCAGAGAGCCCTAGTTGTTCTAGCTCTCAGCCATGTGAGTCAAACCTCTAGACAGGTAAGTCAGAAGTTGTCAGAAGATTCTTGCACTCAACCATGAACTCCCTCAGCCATGATGAGTGAAAAGGAAGTAAGATATCCTCACAGAGCCCTGCCCAGAATGCCAGTTTTTGTGATGTAAGCAAAATACATGATGTTTTAAATCACTAAGCTTTAGGTTTGTGGTGCAGTCATAGCAACTGAAACAGAGATGTCTACTCCACACAATTACTCTGATTGAGTAAATATGGCAAAGAACAGCTACATAATTCATTCATTCATACATTTCCACAAACACTTCTTAAGTGTATAGATGTGCCGGTAACTATGCCTCCAATGGCTGTATAATGGTAAATAGAACAGGCAGTTCGGGCCCCCATGGAATTTAAAACATTCAAATGTGCTCATAATAGGCAGACCTATAAACAGTCTGATATTCTATCACAGTGGCAATTATTAGAATAATTCAGATAAAAGTCATTGATATGGAAATGGTAATGGAAAGAGCTGTCATCTTTTCTTTTATGGAGACATAGTGATATGTCTCCCCTGGCAATCAAATCTTTCTGTGCACAGGAAGACACAATGCCAACCTTGTTCAAAATCTGCAATAAAGGGAAGAAGAGAAGAGAGGCAGGCGAATGAAATGACTCAGGATCTGGCAAGGAGAACCAATGTTTTCTAGACATCTCTTTCTCAATATTACGTTGTGTATGACAGACATCATATTGGAGTAATATGGTATTTTATGATGTTTCAAAACCTTCGGGTCAGATCAGTCAGAAAATTGTAACTCTACGATGACATCAATATCACTTAATTCCGCAAATACATGATGCTGGGAGTCTTGACCCAAATTGGTAGTGTAATTTGGATTGTTTTAAATTGTTTTAAGCTTTCTTCATATGCAATATGCTTCTCATAAATAGAAAAGCCAGGAAAAAATATCAGGGAAGCTTTGCACATTCTAGTTATGCAAACGTAATCTAAATGAAGGCTCTAATACTCTTCTCTACAGCTTGATAAACCTCCAAACAGTTGAGATTTTTTTATTGGAAGGATTAATCATATTATTCCGTTTAGATTAAAGGATATGGCTTATTCAGGCTGCAGATAATAAAGTCGCATAGTCAACTTAATGCTAAAACTGACAAATGTGGTTCCAGATTTGAAAATATATAGGAAATTTTAATTAGAAGTTTATAAAACTCTCAAAAACTCCAAAGGGTTTATCCATAGGAATAAACTTAAAACAAAATTAGAGCTAATATGTTAGCTAATATGCAGGCAATTATTAAGGAAAAACAGGTGGCTGGTGCTTCATTTCCAGAATGGTCCCCTTTTTAAGGCTGACTATGGAAGCCAATTCCAGTTGCCTGTAGGAGTTTGTTTGTGCTCAACAAAGAATAATCAGGAGGGTGCTTCACTTTTTCAAGGAACATGTCACCCTATCAAGCTTGATACTACTTTTGTCTGGGAGACATTTGACTCTACCTCTACAAGCTATTTTTAGGTCTGTTTATTTCCTTTACTGTTAATTTCTAATCATTCTACTTTCTTCACATATCTGTCACTGAACTTGAATGACTAGAAGACTACATGAAAAAAAAACTTGTTTAAGGAAAAAAATAGAAAACGGAGGCTAGAAACATTGATTAATGATTGTGCATGCCATGCTGACCATTTTCCCCCTTGTACAGCATCTTAAAAGTTGATCAATTCCAAGGCACTATTACCATGGAGTAATGCCCCAGCTACAAAGGGGTAATAATGGAGGTAGTAAAGTATTTTAAATATTTTAATATGCTCTAAAAGAATGATAAATCCAGTGCAATTCACATAAAACCTAATGCATTATGTACAGCCTGTGCTTAACAAATGCATTACTCATAAAATATACATTCATAAGTCCTCCTTATCAATAGAGCAATCAAGTTGAGCATAAGATTATTGAGAAATTCACCTGTTTCCTATATAAAAATATAATCATAGTATCCTCTTTTAAACTCATACTCAGATGAAAAGAAACAAGATATGGTTAGCTTAATATTTCATTGTAAGAAGTAGTTTATACTTAGCCTACTCAAAATACTGCATTTTTTCTTTCATGTTTCCCAGCATAGAAGAGAAAAACATACCAACTTTTTACTCCTAACCCTGGAACTAATCTTAAAGTATAATGCCCATCAGTAATTGGGACTGGTTAGAGTTACCCTGAAGCATTCAGGGTCTTTCTGTGCCACAAAAACTGTATTTTGATTATCAGTAAATGGACATAATTCTAGTTCCTGATCTCTAAAGGAATTTGACTCTGTGTTTGCTTCTTTTAATATTCTTCTCCATTTGTCAGATTGACCAACTCATACCCACTGTATGAGATGTTAGGCATCCAATTCACATTTCTCTAGCACAGTTTGCCCAGAGCATTTTTTAAGCTAAGATCAAAGCTTGTCTTCATAATGAGGATGAAATTGGGTACTGGCAATGTGGTTCCCTCTGATCTGTTATTTTTCATCTGGACAAATGACCCCTAACTTCTGGGTGTCCCATTACCTCCATATTTATCAAGCTCCATTCTGTTGATAAACAATTAATTATCAGGTTAAGTTGGCTCTGGTTCATTCCAATAAATAGTGGGCAGATTCTACAGAATGCCTGAAATGTTGGCAGCATTCTCACAGTCAAAATTACAGTTTCTTATGGCAATAAAGGAGTCTGTAAAAAGACAAAACAACAGCAGTTTTCACTTTCTCCTGACCCCACTTTATCCCACCCCAAGTTCAGATTTTTTATGATTACTTGCTTCAAACCAGCAGACCATAAAGCTCTCTGCAGTACCTGTTAAGGCATCTTTGTATACTTTGCTAGCAAAAAATGTCATTTAGAAAGGCAAGTACCAATTTACATGAGGCAAGACTTTGTATATCTTTCACATTCCTTTTCCTCCCTGACAGGCAATAAACAGCAGGTCTCATTTTCCAATCCTTATTAAAAAGTATGATCCTGATTGTTTGGAAGGCTCATTAGTGCCATTGCCCTGTGATGGACTGCACATCTTTATAAGAAAGACAGATTGCATGGATGCCTCTGTACATCAGCCCTAATGAAACCCAAGTGCATCCCCCACAGACCTCAGAATTTAGATCTTCATTTGCCTTTGTGAAAAATGAGAGTCAAGACCATGGGCATTTGAAAACACAGCTACTTCCTTGTTTTGTCAGTAATAGGAGTGCCTCACTATTGCATATGTTACTTTCAGGGAAAAAATAAGAAGCAGTTAACCATGGAATGCTTTGCAACTAGAGTGCTGAGACCAGACAACTGCTCTCAGCAGAGAGGTATTAGCAATTACACAGGAGTAAACTTAGAGACTTGCTGTCCATCAGTGGCAAAGCAGTGGTCTCTTGGGTGATGGTGTGCACACATTTAACTTTCTCCAGTATTCAATTTCCCCTTCCAAAAAAGTAGTCATATGGTGTCTTCTTGTAGGCCACAAATGGCCAAAAGTTATTTGAGTTTAATGGAAGTTTGCTTGCTTTTTTCAGAATAAAAGAAGCCATAGAAATAACACTATCAACAATAAAACCATTAGAATAGTTCAAAACTTGGAGGAAATGAAGCAAAATTGCTGCTATAGAGCAGGTAATCCAAAGGTCATTTTGATTTTTCAAGTAAGTGTATTTCTCCATCGCTAATGAGCTACATGTATGTTTCCTATTCCTAGAGTATTTCACAAAGGAGGACTCCATGGGATAGAAAACACACTGGCCTTGCAGTCCTAAGTCCTTATTTTGTCTCAGAATCAGCCACTTACTCACTGAGTTACCTAGATGCATCATTTAACCCCGCTGGACCATAGGCTTTACCTATCCAGGAGATTTCTAAAATTAATTGGACCTTTGAGACCATCTATATCAATCTCTTAATTTTTATATGAGCAAATTTGAGCAAAAGGAAGTTAAGTAACTTTACCAATGTCACCCAATACTGAAGTACCAAAAATGAAATTAAAGCCAAATTATGATGTAATATTAGAATGTATGTATTATTTTTAGTACTCATTTAGTTAGATAAATTAAAAGTAAAAAATAACATTTATCTCAATTAAGGTGAAATACGAACACTTAAATGATTCTACATAATAAATAGCATTTATAATCACACCATATCTCTTCTGAAGGTTACCTTACAAAATCCTGGCTGAATAAACAAGTATATTTTCTGGACTTGCTCTGCTTATTTTGTCTAATATTTTAGAAATATAAAAGGCGATTCAGACATTACACACATAGTATACAGTTGTATTAATGGGATTTAGGAATCAAAACTTTCTAATTTCTTGTCATTTTAATTGCCTAATTTATGAAAATCATTGTGTTATACATAAATTGATATCAGAGTTTGTTTTTATTTTTCCTAAGATTTATATTTTCTGAAGACATTTTTATTTAAAAATGGAAATAACCAGATGTGATGTGATAGCCTAGAAAAGAAAAATGACACTAGAGGAACACTGGTGGAATCCAAATAGAGTCCTTTAACTGATAGCAATGTACCAACATTAGTCTCTCTCTCTTAGTTTTGAGAAAAGTGCCATGATTAAGAAAGACATTAACTTTAGGGGAAACTGGGTAAAGGGCATTGGGAAATTCTCTTCACAATCATTGCACCTTTTCTGAAAATCTAAAAGTATTCCAAAATAAAAAGTTTATTTTTAAAATAGAGAAATAAAAATTGAGAAATATAAGTAATATTTGAAGAGGGGGCATCTTGGGTCAATTAAAACATAAAACAATCTTATTTTATCAAAAAATTGTGGAAGATGATAATGCTTAATAAGTAAAGAAGGAATAAAGAAAGGAAGGAAGCAAGGAAATGGTTCCAACTCCTGATACCCACAGCCATATGATGCCGTATTTTCCCTAAATTCACAATTGGTTTATTTCCTGTATTTACCCATTTAATCTTAACTAAACAATGAGGTGGGTGTTCTTACCACTATTTTAAAAAATAAAATTTATTGTGTATATTTGAAGTCTACAACATGAATTTTTAAATTTATTTATGTATTTATTTATGTATTTATTTTTGAGACAGAGTTTCTCTCTTGTTGCCCAGGCTGGAATGCAATGGCACGGTCTTGGCTCACCGCAACCTCCGCCTCCCAGGTTCAAGCGATCCTCCTGCCTCAGCCTCCCGAGTAGCTAGAATTACAGGCATGCACCACCATGCCAAGCTAATTTTTTGTATTTTTAGTAGAGACAGGGTTTCTCCATGTTGGTCAGGCTGATCTTGAACTCCCGATCTCAGATGATCCACCTTCCTCGGCCTCCCAAAGTGCTGGGATTACAGGTGTGAGCCACCTTGCCTGGCCTACAACATGGTCTTATGGGATACATAGAGATGGTAAAATAATAATTATAGTGAAGCAAGTTAACATATTTGTCATCTCACATAGTTTTTCTGTGTGTGACAAGAGCAGCTAAAATTCACTTAGTTAACAAAAATCTCTAATACAATACAATTTAATTAACTGTAGTCCTCATTTAGATCTTTAGACTTGTTCATCCCATGTACCAGTTACTTTACAGCTTTGACTAGCATCTTCCCATTTCCTTCCCACCCAAACTCCCTGCTGCCCATGGTAACCACTATTTTATTCTCTATGTCTGTATATTTGACCTTATAAAAAAAAGTCCACATATACCCAGAAAAGGAATGCTAGGTCATATGGTAGTTCTATTTTTAATTTTTTTTATGAACCTTCATATTATTTTCTGTAATGGTTATACCAATCTTGTCTTTTTTATAATGGTCATCTTAACAAGTGTAGGGTGATATCGCATAGTGGTTTTAATTTGCATTTCTCATATAATTAGGATGTTGATCACCTTTTCACACATCTGTTGGCCATTTTTATGTTTTATTTAGAGAAATATTTGTTCAGGCTCTTGGCTCATTTTTAAATTGGGTCATTTGTCTTTTATTGAGTTGTTAGGAGTTCCTTACAAATTTTGAATATTAACACATTACTAGGTATGTGATTTGAAAATACCTTTTCCCCAGTCTGTGGGTTGCCTTTTCATTTTATTAATTGTTTGCTTTGCTTTTGAGTCTCATGTAGTCCCATTTATTTATTTTGTCTTTGTAATCTGAGGTTAGGTGTGATATTCGAAAAATTGTTGCCAAGGCTAATGTCAAGGAGCTTTTCTCCTGTGTTCTTTTCTAGGAGTTTTGTGATTACAGGTCATACATTTAGGTCTTCTATCCCTTTAGAGTTGATTCTTGTCTAGGGTGTAAGATAAGTAACCAATTTCATTTTTTTCCATACAGAAATCCAGTTTTACCAACACAAATTATTGAAGAGACTATAGTTTCTGCATTGTGTTCTCTTGGTGACCCTGCTGAAAAGTAGTAGAGCATATATGTTTGAATTCATTTCTGAACTTTCTAACATATTCCATTACTCTATATTTCTGTTTGTATACAGGACCATATTGTTTTTATTACTATAGCTTTGCATTTTCTAATAAATTAAAAAACGTATTTCCTCCAACTTTTTCTTTGTCAGTGTTGCTTTCACTATTTGGGTTTTTTATGGTTCTATATAAATTTAGGATTGTTTTTATATTTTTGTAAAGTACACCATTGGAATTAAATGTCCATAATATCCAAAGTGATCAACAAATTCAGTGCATTAACTCTATATATTGCTTTGAGTAGAATGCACATTTTAGCAACATTAATTATTTCCATCCATGAACATATCTTTCCATTTATTTGTATCTGTTTCCATTTCTTTTATCAATGTTTCATAGTTTTCAGTATAGAAATATTTCACTTCCTTGGTTAAATTTATTCCCAAGCATTTAAGTTTTTTTATTGTGTTATAAATGAATAGTTTTCTTGATTTCTCTTTTAGCTAGCTCATTATTCATGTATAGAAATGCTACTAATTCTTTGGATATTGATTTTGTATCCTTTAACTTTACTTAATTCATTCACTAGTTCTAATAGGTTTTTAAAGAAATCTTTGGGGGTTGGGGATTCTACATATAGGATCATGTCATTTACAAACAGAGATAATTTTACTTTCTTTCTGAATTGGATGCCTTTTATTCTTTTTCTTTTTCTGGTCTAATTGCTCTTTCCGGCACTTCCAATATTATATTGAATAGAAGTGTTGAAAGTAGGCAGCCTTGCCTTGTACTAGATTTCAGTGAAAAAGCTTTCAGTTGTTCCCTGTTGATTATGCTAGCTGTAGGTTTTTCATAAATGCCTTGTATTATATGGAACTTTCCTTCTATACATAAACTATTAGGAATTTTTATCAAGAAAGAATGCTGAACTTTGTCAAATGCTTTTTTCTGCATTAATTAAGATGATTGCATGGTTTTTATCTTTCTGTCTGTTAATGTAATGTGTCACATGGATTGATTTGCATATAGGAAACCAGGCTTGCATGTCAGGAATAAATCCTACTTGGTCATGATATATAATCTTTTCGACGTACTATTGAATTTGGTTTGCTAATATTTTTGAGAATTTTTCTGCCAATGTCATCAGAGATATTGGCTTGTAGTTTTCTTGTGGTGTTTTGTCTGGTTTAGGTATCAAGGCAATGCTGGCCTCATAAAATGTGTTTTATAGTATTCCCTATATCCCAATTTCTAAAAGAGTTTAAGAGGTATTGGTAATAATTCTCTGAATGATGGGTAGAATTCAGCCATGAAGCTATCTGCTCCTGCATTGTCTTTGTTGGGAGGTTTATAATTACTCCTCCAATTTCTTTATTTATTATTGATTTGGTCATGCTTTCTATTTCTTAATGACTCAATCTTGCTATAATACATTATATTTTTCTAAGAATTTAACTATTTCCTCTGTTATCCAATTTGTTGGCATAGAATTTCTCATAATAGTTTCTTAAAATAATTTTTATTTCTGGGGCATCCTTTGTAATGTTTCCACTTTCATTTCTGATTTTATTTATTTGAGTATTTTCTCTTTCTTGATTATTTTAGCTAGGAGTTAGTAGATGTTTTTAAATTTTTCAAATCGCCAACTATAGGTTTTACTGATTTTTAAAATTTTTTTTCAGTTTTCTATTTGATTTACTTATGTTCTGCTCTTCATTATATTCTTCCTTCTGCTAACTTTGTGTTTAATTTGGTTCATTTTAGTCCCTTGAGATGTACTGTTATTCTATCTATTTGGGATATTTCTTCTTTAATGTATTATATATTTATTGTATGATAATATATATCAACAATATAGAATATTTTAAAAAATTAATATATAATTATATCAATACATAAATAATATACTAATACATAATAATCATGTATTACTATATAATATAACACATTATAATATAACATATTATAAATACATTAAAATGGAAATATTCCAAATTTTGTAGCACTTATTGCTATAAACGTCCCTCTTAAAACTGCTTTTGCTGCATTCCATAGTTTTCAATATATTGTGCTCTTATTGTTGCTTATCTCAATATATTTTTATTTTTAATTAACATGTATTTATGGCATACGTAGTGATGTTTCAATACATGTAGTGATCAGATCATGATAATTAGCATATAGATCATCTTAAACATTTATCATTTCTTTACATTGAGAATATTCAATATCTTCCTCCTAGCTACTTGAAACTATGTAATATATTATTGTTGACTATAGTCATCCTACCGTGGTATAGAAGGCTAGAAATTATTCCTCTTATCTAACTGTAACTTTGTATTCAACCCATTGGTTGTTTGGGAGCATGTTGTTCAATTTCCAAATTTCCAATTTCTGAATGACTCAGTGGCCGAGGCCGCAGGAGTTTATGGCAGTATTGGTGGTAGAGTAGGTTCTTAGGGTCCTTGGTAGCAAGGGCTTTAAGAATCCTCCTGTTCTCATTTTCCGCACAGTAGGAATACATAGCTGAAGGGATCCCAGTTGGTGTTGGGTCTGACACAGGCCCAGGCAGCCACAGCAGTACTGTGTTTCAGGACACAGGTGCTCAGAGTGGCTTTGGATCTGGGCTCAGTGTCTTGTGAACTACTGTGGCACCTTTGACATCAGCACAGGCTAACTCTCTGAGGCATGAGTGGAGATAGCCCCTCTAAAAGTCTGAAGACTGTGACTCTGAGGCACTTGTAAGTAGTTCAGACCCAGAGGGCAGGGCTGTAGCTATGATTTTAATCTGGAAATCTGGGCACAACACTGGCGAGGTTCCAGGAAAGAAAGAGTGTTCCAGAGGCTCAGTCCCTTGGAGAGTGGGGCACTGCTACAACTTGACTGTTGGTGCATAGCGGCAATTCTGGTACCAGGAGAGCCATCCTGAGTTTCTGTGCTCCAAAGACTTTCTTCCATTCCCTTGGTGTACTCTAGCAGTCTCCTTTAGTTACTCTAGTCAAAATGTAGTTGTTTATTCATTATTTTGGTCACCTTTTGTGGAGGGGATGTGCATTGGACACCTCTAGTCAGTCATTTTGCTGAAGTTACCGTATTACAATTTAGAAATAACTATTAATTGAGTCACAGAAAGTGATCACATGGTTAATGACTAAGGTCATATGGTTAACATACTGTTGGGACAGGATTTGAACTAGGCTCTATTAAACAACAGTTTTGTTGTTGTTGTTGTTGTTTTCTTTTGTTTTGAGACAGAGTCTCGCCCTGTTGCCCAGGCCGGAGTGCAGTGGCGTGATATCGGCTCACTGCCACCTCCACCTCCTGGGTTCAAGTGATTCCCTGCCTCAGTCTCCTGAGTAGCTGGGATTACAGGCACCTGCCACCATGCCTGGATATTTTTTGGATTGTTAGTAAAGACGGGATCTCACCATGTTGGCCAGGCTAGTCTCGAACTCCTGACCTCAAATGATCCACTCAGTTTTTAAGAAAAGAAAATGACTTGCTTCCCTTTCTGTGAAACTATGATGAGCCTTTCTTCCTGTTTTTCCTCGCAGCCTTTTCAGCCTCTATAACTATGCAAGAGGCTGAACCCAGGATGGACTTCGACGAAAACTATTAAGCTGCGCTCACAATTGCATCTTCTGAGTGTTGTCTAAGAAAAAGCCAGGCTGCTACAGGCAGATACTGAGGAAACATCCTCTCCTCATTCCATATATTTTATCACTTGAGACCTGGAGCAGAATCTTATAAAGTCCCTCCTGACAAGAGCTCCTTCCATTTTTTAATGACAGCTCTCTTTCTCTAAGGCTCAGAACTACTCAAAAGGGCAGGACTGGGTAATAGACACAGCACCTTGTAATTAATCCCTTTCATCTTACTGCTTCATCCTATT
This sequence comes from Papio anubis, assembly GCF_008728515.1. Classification (NCBI taxonomy): domain Eukaryota; kingdom Metazoa; phylum Chordata; class Mammalia; order Primates; family Cercopithecidae; genus Papio; species Papio anubis. The sequence goes on along the minus strand of NC_044976.1, from coordinate 77,155,011 downwards.
CCATTTTCCTGTCTCTCCTACTTCTATCCCCCTGCTCTTATAAAGCTTCTTTGTAGAAGCTTCCTTCTGAGAAGTTTCATAAGTGCTGTGTAAGGTGTAAGTACCTTATTTATCCTACATCAATTCAGGCAAAATGGAGCTGCGGAGCCCTGGGCCAATATGTCAGCTGACCAGCAGCTCTGAATCTAGGTTTAAGCTCAGCTGGAGCACCCCATTGTATAAGCTAATATTGTGAGCAAACACAAAGTAGAGAAGAAAGAATGGTATTCTTGTGAACTTAAATAGCCTTTGGTGTTGATTCTTTGAGCAAAGCTAAATATCTATATCTATATCTTTCTGTATACCTGGCAAAGCCTCAGGAAATGTACAATGCCATCTAACAATTTCAAATTTAAAATTAAGAAAAAAAAATATGTAAAAAGATGGAGGATTTTCTCCAAGGAAACTTCAGCAACATGTATACTTGTATTTTCTAACCCTGCTAAAGCAACAGTCCCAGGAGACACAGCATATTAAATGAAAATATAACCACACTTCCACATCAGCAAATGAGTCCAGCCCCAGAAAGCCATTGAGAGAATTAAATGAGATGATGTGAAAATACTTGAAAACAAGAGTCTTATTACTATAAACCATTATTGTCGAAATATTATTTTTCTCATCTCCTAAAAGTGCTAAGATGGGTTGATATGGTAATATATTAACTGGCATGTTTTTCTCTTCTTTGCTTTTTGCCTTGTGATCATCTTTCCTTAGGGTATCTCATTACCGTAGGGGCAAGTCATTTTAAGAAAAATGTAAAATTCTTGCTTTTAAAGGTCAAACCAATCCTTTGGTAAATCCCTGGGTAAGAATAGAATTATTTAAAATAATAATAAGGTAACATTGCCTCCATACCCTACTTAATAAAGATCATCAAAACTTGAAAGGAAGAAGAGCTGGATGAGAAGGGGCCTTAGTCACTGGCCCAAGTGTCTTGTGCCCTGCCTTCTATCTTGAGTCCCTGGGGAGGAATGATTTAAAGCCAAGATAAGTTGGGGACCTGTGAGCAGAGAGCTATATTTCTTGTTGCCCTTCTGGGGTCATGGGGGACAGCAGAGGGGAGTATCAAGAGCAACTGCATAGAAATGCCCATGAAGAGTGCATCCTCATAGAGTACCAGCCCAGCCCAACAGGAGTCTGAGGTTTGCAGAATGTTTTTCCTGCTTTGTATTTCTCTTGTATTGCATGAGTTTATAGAAATGAGCTGTGCCAAAATAAACATTCTCAGAGTTAGGATGGAAGAATTTGTCTGCAGATCCTTGTTGTACACTTGAATTCCAAACCCAGATGACGTAAAGGGCCCAACAGACGGTTTAAACATCTCAACAGATTCCAGCACAGGGAAAGTCCTTCTGTCCATTGACACTACAACATCAGGTCATTGCCCCAGGACTGAGAATTATAATCAAAGGGAAGAAAGAAGAGAGTGAAAACAGCGATTTCATTTTAGTCTAAATTTGAAATGAAAAAAAAAATCTCCAAATTTGACTGAATTAACTGCAAGTGTAAAAGGAAAACCAAACACCTTACCTTCCATCAGATGGGAATATGGCTTGAGATGGAAATTGAGACTGGTTATAGGAAAATAAGTTATATTTTTGCACAAATGGCTTTTTATTCTATAAAAATCATTATCTGCTATGCTCCTCTTTTTGATAAGACATTACATAAAATGAGATAGAGTTTTTTCACACAGAGATTCTACTTCTGATTTTTTGCATGCACCTAGCCTGTCTGGACCCCAGCAGTAATGCCTATAATGCTTTACCTCATCAATAAATATTATCAAGACATTCAATGAGAAAGAAAGAAACAATTAAATCAATGTAAGAATGTTTTCCATGATATTCACTTAATTATCACTTTGAAACCTTGATTTTCATTTTTCCTTACCACTCCATTTTCACAATTCAAAATATTCCCTACAAAATTTATTCTATTGAAACCCTCCTTTTTGGATGTACCAATGTATAAAATGGAAATGTAAACATCTAGAAAAAATCTGTTTTTATTCTTATTGTTCACAAATAATTACTCCTCTCCCCTTCCCCACCTCAGTGGAAGTGATACACTTCTCTCCTGACCTTAACTTCAGAATAAACCACACACCTTGTTTTGATAAACAAGTTATTACCAGATGTGACACACAATAAGACACTTGCCAGATGCTTGGGAGCAAGAATTGGTCTTGCATTCCTGTGCCTCTGATATCACCATAACAAGAGCATCCCCAGAGCATCTGTATCCATTCAACCTGGGCCCAGAATAAACACAAGTGAAGCAGATGTGAGCTCAACTCTCAAAAGGAGCCAGTTCCAGAGGTAAGAGGCAAGTGGTCAAACAGATGCAGCTAGGAGGAACATCTGCCACCAAGATACTGTGACACTGGGAAGACTGGTACACTCCTAGCAAATTTTCAGAGGGAAGGCATGGAAAGTGGACAGAGTGAGGACACAGATGCCAAGCTAAAGCGGGAGGAAGGTAGGAACCCTGTGTGGGGCTGTAATACACCAGGATTGGTTCCTAGCCTCCAAGAACTCCTGGGCAAAGGGTGAGTTGAGAAGGCAAGGAGAGTAACCTGCTCTGGCCACAGGCCTCTGGAATCCTGCCAGCAGGAGACACTATGGTCCCCTGGGCTGGCAAGGAGAGCTGCTTAGAGAAGTGACGGGGGCAGAACTCCAGCCAGGGTGGAGCCCAGTGAGGTTGGTGCAGGAGTGTCTGTAGTGGAGCACTGCTGGGGATGTCCATAGCCCAAGGCTCCCCTTTCTTCCCTAGACTTTAGCCCCAAGGAAGCTGTTGGACTTGAACACTGCAGGGTGGTATTGCGTATGAGAGGAGGTCAGTTCGACTTAAGCACCCCTGGGTCCACTGGCCTCTTCAGTCATGCGGGGGTCTGTGAGAGCAGCCTGACAGTGCCTGTTTGCAGTGCAGCCTCGGATGCCCACGTAGGGGTCCTCTTAGGAGTCCATATCATAGCTCCTGCTCTGGTGACCTTACTTGACCAGCAGAGAGCTCCATTAGCATGCACGTGATGACAGACACAAGCCCACCACACCTTCCTGCCACCACAGCCTCCCCAGAACCTCTTTGCCTGCCTCACCCGTGGCCAACCCGACACTGCTTTGCTGCAGGCAGTTCCCACAGGCGGACTTTGTCTCCCTTTCCCACCAGCACACATGTGCCCATGCACCCCATCATGCCATGGCTGCTGGCCTGGGTGCACCCAACCTCTCCAACCCTCCCAAATTCCCCTTCCAATGCCTCTCCCAACTCCAACCCTTCCACCCAACCATTGTTGTTGGAGGGGTTCACAGCCATGGAAACCACAAGCCCATTACCCACCAGCATCCCTGCTTTGACTGACACTGCCTTGTATGGGAAACTAGGAAGGAAGACCAGCAAATCTGCCCCCACCCCCAGAGACAGCTGTTACCCTTGTGAAGCCAGGCACAGAGGGCACACACAGTTCCATGCCACCAGCACCCTGCCAGCCCTCTTGCTAACACTGCTGCCCTCTTGAATGCATGTACTGATATCAGTGGGACTCCCTGCCACCCCTGGCTCCCTGTCCTACTGCACTGTGCTGCCACCACCTCTGGGAATACCCTCCAGCACCCCTCTGCAGCATGCATGCCAATGAGCATGCATTCTGTGGCACTGCAGCTGCTGTTGGCATATGCAATAGAGGATGGATCCTACTACCACCACGCTATGAAGCAGTATGACTGGTGCCACCCATCAGAGTGTTATGATCAGCAGTCAGATCAACCTCCACTACCCAGGTTTCTAACCTCCAGGGGCCATGGAACAAAGCCAGGGGCCCTATACCAGTCACCTAGAGTTAGAGCATATAGTTCAGCAGTTCTGAGCTGAGTCTTGGCCCCCTAAAATCCTCCAGAAATAAAGCCAGGCTGTTGAACCCAGTTTATATAGTGATCAAGTCCTCAAGGATGTTTAATAGGATAAAAGAAAATAAAATTCAAGGGTCGCCAACTTCAAATATTGAAGAAACATCAGCTCACAAAGATGAGAAAGAACCAGCACAAGAATTCTGGCAACTCAAAAAGCCAAAGTGTCTTGTTACCCCTAAACAATCACACAAGTTCCTCATCAAAGGTTCCTAACCAGGATGAGATGGCCGAAATGACAGAAATAGATTTCAGAATATGGATATGAAGGAAGATGATCAACATACAAGAGAAAGTTGAAATCCAATCCAAGGAATCTAAGAATTACAATAAAACAATACAAGAGCTGATAAATGAAATGGCTGTTGTAAGAAAGAGCCAAACTGATCTGATAGAGCTGAAAAATTCTACAAGAATTTCAAAATGCAACTGTAAATATTAACAGCAGAGTTGACCAAGCTGAGCAAGGAATCTCAAAGCTTGAAGACTGGCTTTCTGAAATAACTAAGTCAGAGAAAAATAAAGAAAAACAACAAAGAAGAATGAACAAAACCTTTGAGAAATAAGTGATTATGTAAAAACACACAATCTATGACTCATTGGCATGCCTCTGAAACAGAAAAAGAAATGAAGAAACTTGGAAAATATATTTCAGGATTTAATCATGAAAATTTCTCCAACCTTGCTAGAAAGACCAACATTCAAATTCAGGAAATGTAGAGAGCCCCTGCAAAATACTATATAAGAAGACCATCTGACATAGAAGAATCTGACATAGTCATCAGATTCTCCATCATCTTAATAAAAGACAAAATGTTAAAGGCAGCTAAAGACAAGGGGGCAGGTCACCTACAAAGACAACCACATCAGGCTGACTGCAGACCTGTCGGCATAAATCCTACAAACCAGAAGAGATTTGGGGCCTATATTCAGCATTTTTAAAGAAAGAATTTTCAACTAAGAATTTCATATCGGGTGAAACTAAGCTTTACAAGCAAAGACATAAGATCCTTCTCAGATAAGCAAATGCTAAAGGAATTCATTACCATCAGAGTTGCCTTACAAGAGGTCCTGAAAAGAGTGCTAAATATGGAAAGGAAAGACTTTTACCAGCCACTACAAACATACACAAGTATATAGATCAGTGACACTATAAAGCAACCACCCAAATACGTCTCATAATAACCAGCTAATATCATGATGTCAGTATCACATACACACATATCAAGACTAATCTTTGGTGCAAAAGGGCTAAATGCCCCAATTTAAGGCACAGAATGGAAAGTTGGATAAAGAAGCAAAACCCAATAGTATGTTGTCTTCAAGAGACCTATCTCACATACAGTGACACTCACAGGCTCAAAATAAAGGGGTGGAGAAAAATCTACCATGCAAATGGAAAAAAAGGAAAAGCAGGTGTTGCTATTCTAATTTCAGACAACATTGACTTTAAATTAACAAAGACCCAAAAAGACAAAGAAAGGAAGTACATAATGGTAAAGGGCTCAATTCAGCAATAAAACCTAACTATCTTAACTATATACACACCCAACACGGGAACACCTAGATACATAAAGCAAGTTTTTAGAGATCTATGAAGATATTTAGATAACCACATAATAATAGTGGGAGACCTTAACTCCCCACTGACAGTATTAGACAGATCATTGAGGCAGAAAACTACAAAGATATTTGGGACCTTAACACAACACTTGAGAAAATGGACCTAATAGACATCTACAGAACTCTCCACCCCAAAACAACAGAGTATACATTCTTCTCATCTGCACATAGCACGTACTCTAAAGTAGACCACACAATTGGGCATAAAACAACCCTCAACAAATATTTTTAAAAATTGGACCAACTACACCCTCAGACCAAAGTGCAATAAAAATAGAAATCAATGCTAAGAAAATCACTCAAAACCAAACAATTAAATGGAAATTAAACAACATCCTCCTGAGTGACTTCTAGATAAATAATGAAATTAAGGCAGAAATCAAGAAATCCTTTAAAACTAATAAGAAAAAAAAAGATACAACATGCTAGACTCTCTGTAATATAGCCAAAGCAGTGTTAAGAGGGAAGTTTATAGCACTACATGGTCACAACAAAAAGTCAGAAAGATCTGAAATTAATAATCTAACATCATATCTAGAGGAACTAGAGAAACAAGAATAAAATAACCCCAAAGCTAACAGAAGACAAGAAATAACCAAAATCAGAGCTGAACTAAAGGAATTTGAAACATGAAAAAAACATATGAAAAATCAATTAATCCAGGAGCTGGCTCTTTGAAAGAATTAGTAAGATAGCTAGACCACTAGGTAGACTAATTTAAAAGAGAGAGAGAGAGAGAGAGAGAAGATACAAATAAACACAATCAGAAATGACAAAGGGGATGTTACCACTGACCCCACAGAAATAAAAAATCTCTCAGAGACTATTAAAAACACCTCTGTGCACTCAAGTTAGAGATCCTAGAAGAAAAGACTAAGTTCCTGGAAACATACAACCTCCCAAGATTTAATCGGGAAGAGACTGAATTCTTGAACAGACCAATAATGGGTTTCAAAATTGAATCAGTAAAAATAGCCTACTAGTAAAATTTCAGGACCAGATGGATTCATAGCAAAATTCTACCAGATGTATAAGGAAGAGTTGGAACTATTCCTAGTGTAACTAATCCAAAACATTGAGGAGGAAGAACTGCTCCCTAACTCATTCTATGAGGCGAGCATCAACCTGATATCAAAATCTGGCAGAGATACAATAAAAAAGGAAACTTCAGGCCAGTGTCCTTGGTGAACATAGCTGCATAAATCCTCAACAAAATACTAGTATGCCAAATCCAGCAACACATCAAAAAGCTAATCCGCCGTGATCAAGTAGGCTTTATCCCTGGGATACAAGGTTGGTTCAACATATGTAAATCAGTAAATCAGAACAAGCTCCTTGATCTGATACACAACTTCAACAACATTTCAGGATACATATCAATGTACAATCAACAACATTTCAGGATACATATCAATGTACAAAAGTCAGTAGCATTTCTATACACCAACAATATCCGAACTGAGAGTCAAATAAAGAATGCAATCCCATTCACAATAGACACAAAAAGAATAAAATACCCGGGAATACAGCTAACCAAAGAGATGAAAGACCTCTACAGTGACAATTACAAGACACTGCTCAAAGAAATCAGAGATGACACAGACAAATGAAAGAACATTTCATGCTCATGGATTGGAAGAATCAATATTATCAAAATGACCACATTGCCCAAAGCAATTTAGATTAAATGTTATTCCAATAAAACTGCCAATTCTTCATAAACTAGAAAAAAACTATTTTAAAATTTATACGGAACCAAAAAAGAGCTTGCCTAGCAAGGAAATCCTAGACAAGAACAAAGCTGGGGACATTATGTTACCTGACTTCATACTACACTACAAGGCTACAGTAACAAAAACAACATGTTACTGGTACAAAAAAAAAGACACATAGACCAATGGGGACAGAATGGTGTGCCACACCAAAAATAAGTGCCACACACCTACAACCATCTGAAATTTGACAAAATCCACAAAAATAAGCAAAGAGGAAAGGATTCACTATTCAATAAATGGTACTTGGATAATTGACTAGCCATATGCAGAAGATTGAAAGTAGACCTCTTCTTTACACCACCTACAAAAATTAACTCGAGATACATTAAAAACTTAAACCAAAACTATACAAATTCCAGAAGATAACCTAGTACCATTCTGGACATAGGACCCGGTAAAAACTTCATGACAAAGATGCCAAAAGCAAAACAAAAACAAAAATTGGCAAATGAGATCCAGTTAAACTAAAGACTTTCTGCACAGCAAGAGAAACTATCAACAGAGTAAACAGAGAATCTACAGAATGGGAGAAAATATTTGCAAGCTATACATTATAAAGATCTAACATCCAGAATCTATAAGAAACTTAAACAAGTTAAGCAAAAACCAAACAAACCCATTAAAAAGTGGGCAAAGGACATGAACAGACACTTCTCAAAAGAAGACATACATGCAGCCACGAGCATAAGAAAAAATGTTCAATATCACTAATCAGAAAAATGCAAATCAAAAACCACAGTGAGATAACATCTCACACCCTTCAGAATGACTATTACTAAAAAGTTAAAAAATACCAGATACTGGTGAGGTTGTGGAGAAAATGCAATGCTTGTGCATTGCTGGTGGGAATGTAAACTGGTTCAGCCATTCTGGAAAGAAGTTAGGCAATTTATCAAATAACTTAAAACAGAATTACCATTTGACCTAGCAATTCCATTATTGGGCATATACCCAAAGGAATATAAATTATTCGCAGTAAGCTGAGATGGTTCAGTTGGGAGGACATTAGACTGAAGGAATATAAATTATTCTACCATAAAGGCATATGCACACATACGTTAATTGCAGCACTATTAGTAAGAGCAAAGATATGGACTCAACCTAAATACCCATCAATGGTAGACTGAATAAAGAAAATATGGTACACATGTACCAAAACAAAAGAATGAGATCATGTCCATTGCAGCAATGGGGATGGAACTGGAAGCCATTATCCTAAGAAAACTAATGCTGGCACAGAAAACCAAATATCACACGTTCTCACTTGTAATTGGAAGCTAAACATTCAAAACATATGGACACAAAGAAGGGAACAACAGACACCAGGGCCTACCTGAGGGTGTAGTGTGGAAGGAGGTGGAAGATTGAAAAACTACCTATTGGGTACTATGCTTATTAACTGGGTGACAAAATAATTTGTACCTCAAACTCCTGCAACACGTGGTTTACCTATATAGCAAACCTGCACATGTACCCCTGAACTTCCAATGACAGTTTGAAAGATAAAAGTAGCCAATTCCAACTGGAGCTGCAGGTTGAAGCAGAGTCACACAGTTGCAGTCACCCTAGATCTGCCTATAACCCCCAGGCTATCCATGGACAAGTGGGCAAGCATAAGCTATTGTTTGGCACTTAAATTTGGAGTTGGCTTGATAGCAGACATAGTGGTTCTCAGCCCTCAGCTTGTAATAGTTAGTGACTTTTCCCAGAGTGTTGGGTTACTACATTTACCAGGAAAGATTGTAATGGAACTAGAACTCCCTATTCACATAAAGATTGATACTCCTGAAACCACAGTGAATTCTAACAGCTTGGGCATACTTTGCTTTAAAAAAAAACTCATAAAGAGCAGGGGATCATATTTCATTTTTTCACAAGACTGCATGGGCCTGGAATCAACTCCTCTCCTAAAGGTGGAATCCACAGTCAAGCACAATCCCCAGGACCTTCTTCCATGATGCTCAGTAGGTGATAGAGACAGGTGCTCCCTCCCATTGAAGGACAATGAAGATTGTCCAAGCCATCGCTTTTACTTAGCAAGGTGGCAGGGGTCCAATTCTCTCAAGCGTCAGGCTCTTACCAGGAAAAAAAAGATAGAAAAGAGAGATATAAGGAATACTGACAAGAGATCTAAGCTCTACTACTTTGATGGCAAGTGAAAATGGGCCAAAAGCATGATGGTTACATGCTGGTTATTATGGAATTTGTAGCACTATGCTTGTCTCATAATAAATGTAGTTGTTCCTGTGTGATAGAAGGGGTGTAAGTGCCCGAGTCTATATCTGGCAGGGGAGCAAGAAGGTGGAGTTGGGATAGGTGTGTGACTGGAATGGTCAGTGGATAGTTGGGATAAAAGGGAATTTGTCTCTCTTCTAGCATGTTTCAACATCTTCAAGAAATTAATAGACTTCAGACATTATCAAACATGCAAACATACACACACCAAAAAAAACAAAACAGAGCAAAACGTGGCATGAAATGTGAGAAAAGATTATTCTCTTGAACTTGCTTATCTTCAAACAGATGTTACCTATGCTGTATTTCTTTTGGGAATATGGTTCTACACAAACTTATTTCAAAAAGTAATAAACATTTCAAGAAAAATTGCAGGAATTTTATGTATACTTTCTAACAGAAAAAAAATGTGGAAGAACAGGGTGAAAATTTATGTGGCATGGCCCCCAATCATACTGTGTGTGCTTGTAAAGAATAAAAGTTCAGGCCAGGCACTGTGGCTCCTGCCTGTAATCCCAGCACTTTGGGAGGATGAGGCAGGCAGATCAACTGAGGTCAGGAGTTCAAGACCAGTCTGGCCAATATGGAGAAACCCCATCTCTACTAAAAATACAAAAATTAGCTGAGCGTGGTGGAAGATACCTATAATCTCAGCTACTCAGGAGGCTGAGGTGGGAGGATCACTTGAACCCAGGAGGTGAAGGTTGCAGTGAGCCGAGACCACACCACTGCACTCCAGTCTGGGTGACAGAGTGAGACTCTGACTCAAGAAAAAAAAAGAAAAAAGAAAGAAAGAATAAATGTTTAAATGTTTTAGAAACATTCAAGTAAGTAACAAAGGCCATATTTTCCCTTTACTATGCATAGGAATTTCTATCGAAGTCAATGGGGTTTTACATAAAAATCAATGGCAAATTATGGTCCTTAATGAAAGAGGAAATTATAATTATAGCGCTGCTGGTAGCATCACTATAGTTAAGGCTGAGCAGTCTTTTCCATTATCACTTGTCAGGATTTAATAGCTCAGCTGCTTCGAGTCCTACTTGGCTGAAATGTGGTATAAAACTCATCGGGCTGGATGTAATTAGTTATTATTATTGTTATTACATAAACAAATATTTTAATCAGTAAAGTATTTTTTAATTATAAAGCTTAAAGAGAATGTTTTTTTCTTAGTAGCAGGTGCAGGAGTGGGAAGAAAGAGAAATAAGGAGACATGCTTAAAAGAAGGTAAATTGAATTTGGCAAGTTCCTCAATTGGAATAACTCATTTTTCTTTGATTGTAGGCACCAATGTGGCCTGCTACGTAATAGAATCTCCTGGAAAAGCAACGCTGTGGAAGACTCAGGCAAGGACATGCACTGGCTCCTCTCAATCTGTTTTTCTACTGCATGTACAATGCTATTAAGTTATTCTATGTTCATGTGCAATGCAATTAAATGGCAACATACCACAAGGTTCCTAGAACTTCTCAGGACCCACTTGACAATGCCAGTCTCGCTTTACCGAATGCAAGTGCATCATCCTTGGCTTCTACATGTTCTATTGTTACTCAGTCTGTACAAATGTATGCCTTAGTTGTGAAAAACCTTACATCAGATCTTTTTGATAGAGCCCAAAGAGTTTTTATGACTATGTTGTGACTGTCCTCTTACTCACCCATGTGTGTGGTACCCAGGGATCAATAATGACGATACTTATTGCACATGATGCACAGATAAAGCAAAGTCGTCTTTGCTTGTTTGTTTGTTTGTTTGGCTGTTTTTATTTGTTTGTTTTGTTTTGTTTGCTGTTTTTGTACTCAATGCTAGAGTTTTCTGGCAAATGCCAAGGCCACCTGTGGCACTTTGGAAATATTCATTACCTGGAGAGTAGGTGGATCAAATAAATCGAATGTGAGAGGAAAACAAAAATGACACTTGTAAAGTGCCTATTATGTGCATTGTTTACTTAACCTACTGCTATGGTTTGAATGATGGTATCCCCTCCAAAATTCATGTTGAAAATGTTAAAACTTCATCCCCAGTGCAACAGTGTAAAGAGGTGTGACCTTTAGGGAGTGATTGAGTCATAAAGACTCTGCCTTCATGAATGGGATTAGGTGCCCTTAGGAAAGGACTTGATGGAGGAAATTTGCCCCTTTTTGCACATTCCATTCCTTTCAACACAGTGTTTCTCCCCCCTGGAGGATGCAGCAACAAGGCACCATCTTGGAATCAAAGAGTAGCCCCCACTAGATGCAAAATCTGCCAACTCCCTGGTCTTGGACTTCCCAGTCCTCAGAACTGTGGGAAATAAATTTGATTTTGTGGATTGCCCAGTCTACAGTATTTTCTTATAGCATCACAAATGAACTAAGATACTTACGTTATCTCATTCAATCCTCACAACACCATTTGTGTGTGGTATTTTATTCACAATTTACAGAAAAGCAAGATGAAATTCAAAGAGATTAAGTGCTTTTTTTTCCAGATCATTCAGTTATTAAGTGGTAGAGATCAACTTCACTCTCAGGCTTATCAGACAAATTCAAAATTCATCCTGTTTTCTTCCTCACCTCCAAATCCATACACTCATTCTCTTCTCATTAGGACTTTGATCCCTGTCTTTCAGAGAAACTACTCTAGTCAGGTCCACCAACAACCTCCACTGCCAAATCCTGTGATCACCATTCTGTCCTCATCCTTCATAACCTCTCAGCAGCATCTCAGCAGCATCCAAAGGCATTGGCCTCTTTTTCCATCTTGAAATCCTCTCTGCTCTTCACTTTCATATTGTATGCTATTCTGTTGTAAGGGTTCTTCCAGACTCACTGACAGCTTCTTCTTGGTACCCTTTGATGGCTTCTCCTTCATCGCTCAGCTTCTACAAGTCCCTCCTTTTCTTTTCCCTGCTCATTCCTTTCTTGGGGCCTCCCACATAGTACTATAGTTTTTCATCCATCTCTCTGCTTCTGACCACACTACAACCCACATTCTCTACTGACATGTGGACTTGTACATATAACTGCCTAATCATTAATTCCACAACATGTCCAGAATAAACTCTCACTGCCTTCTCATCAGAAAAAAAAAAAAAAAAAAAAAACACTACTCCTTCCCTATTTATCCCATTTGAAATACACCACCCTTATTATAGTTGTTGAAACCAAAACACAATGTTTCATTCCTCTCTTTCCCTTGCCTTCCACTTATAATCCATCAACAAGACTTGATGATTCTGCATCTAAATAATATCTGAAATCTACCTGCTCCTTCTAGCATCAGTGTTCCAGGTTTGCAACTGCCTCCTACCAGAGCTCCCAGTTTCTACTCCATTTAGTAGACAAAATTATTAAAAAATAGATAATAAGTCAGATCAAGTTACTTTCAGGCTTTAAAATGCCCCAAATAAATGTGAAGTTACTACACACACACACACACACACACACACGCTCCAAAATCTTCTTATAATCCTTATGATAAAATCCACATTCCTTTCTGTGTCTTCATCATGACCTCACCGTGCTCATTCTCCTTCCGTATCTCATCTGTCTCACTCACACACTACACCAGACACGCTGGCCCTATCATTGTCCTGAGCACCTCACTGCCCCCACAAGCTGGATGCCACGCCCACACCTCAAAGCCTTTCCACCCGCTGTGTACTCTGCCAAGAACACCTTGAATTTTGGGTAACCAGTTCCTGCTCGTGATTGATTTCTCAACCAGCTGTCAACTCCTTAGAGAGGTTTTCCAGAATAAGTCTTGCAATGCTGTCATGTACATAAGTCTAAAATATTTATTACCTGGACCTTTATGCAGATATTGTGTGGGGTGACAACATGGTCATGCTGTGGTGGACACTCCCTCCCTGGCTTGTAGAGCGCCTCCTTCTTGCTGTGTGGTCACATGGCAGAGAGAGAGAGAGAGAGAGAGCACTGATGTCTCTTCATCTTCTTTTAAGGACATGAGATCTATTGAATCAGGGCCCCTATGACTTTGTTTAACCATAACTGTCTCCTTAAAAGCCTTATGTCCAATATAGTCACATGGGACGTTAGGGCTTCCACATAAATTTTGAGGGGAAACAATGCAGCTGATAGCAGCCCTGACAGAAACACTTCGTCATGCCTGGTCTATAATAAAGAATATGGTCTTTCCACCCCACCATTATTACCTGTCTATCTGACAAAGGTATTTTACTGATGCTTAATGCTACAGGGTATATATTCATTTTCCATAAAAAGTATTACACAGGTGGAGAAGATTCATATTAGTAATAGTCATTATGTGGGCTACAAAACACCAGTTTTTAAATTTTATAACATTCTCACTTTTGTTCTTTCTTCAAATACATTGTTACAACAAGAGGGACAAAAATATAAGGGTGAAATAAACATATTTCCTTGTGTTTCATACTTATGCTAGATAAAAATGTAAAAATTAGTAGTAATAAGAATCAGAAAGCTCTTTTAGAAGGCTTGAAGGAAGAGAGCAGATTTGTAGTGGGGGAGTAAGAAGGCTTTTTCACACACACACACACGCACACAACACACACCCTTGTTTTCTCTGTCTTATTTACTGCTAATCAATTTTTTAAAAAGCCATTTTACAAAATGCATTTTTAAAGTCTTAAAATATTCTAAGAAATGGAAAGAAAAAATAAAAGATTACTCTCTAATAACCAAGGCCTATGTTATTCATCTCTAAAGGAATAGCCAATTAAAATGCAGTAGGTACACCTATAGAATAATAGTAGGCAGTAGTTGGAAGTAACAGCAACTTCAATGTTTCTTAGAAACCTGGTATTGAGTGGAAAAAAAAAGAAACAAAGAAATCAATAACATAACACCATGTATGAAAACTAAAAATACACACCTTCACAAAACACTACATATTTTATAAGTGTACATACATATACTGTCAAGGGTAAACATCAAACGCATGAGTGTGAATACCTGTGAAGGAGATGAGTGCTGCAGACTCAGAAAAGGGGAGAAATAAAAACCAGAGATGGATTAGCAACCAATGACATCAGCAAACCAGGAGTATATGTGGCCCAGATATTTGCATTTGAGGTAGAATGAAAAGAAAGAAGAAAAGGAGGGAGAAAGAAAAAAAGGCATGAGGATGGAAGTAGGAAAATAATGATAGTAAGTATAACTCTCTTCTGACCTCATCATTTCTTTAAGTTTTGGGCTTTGTGCTCAGGGAATCCTTCTTAAGTATGAACTAAAGTCATAGTAGTAGCTCAGTGCGCTAGGATCACAGAAGCAAATAGTGCAAGCTTAAACAGACAGGGAGACACAAAAGGAAGGAGAGGCCAAATTGTCCTTGTTTCTTTCACCGAACCAACAAGTCTATCCTGACTTATTTATGCCATCTACTGGTCCTTTCAATTACTTGTTTTTCCAAAACTCACTCCTGCTGTTTGACTTGAGCAATTTTA
Organism: Papio anubis; assembly: GCF_008728515.1. Classification (NCBI taxonomy): domain Eukaryota; kingdom Metazoa; phylum Chordata; class Mammalia; order Primates; family Cercopithecidae; genus Papio; species Papio anubis. The sequence goes on along the minus strand of NC_044976.1, from coordinate 77,139,997 downwards.
CAGTTTTAGGGGAGCAAGTACAGAAAGTCTTTTCACTCAAGTACTGAATTTCTTGCTACTATCTGCACTGAAGCAACGTTTTGCCCTCATACTGATATGTTCTAAGTTTTTTCTTTGTTAGTGAAATTCTGCTGAATTAATTCCTTTGTTAGAAGTACTCTTTCAGTGAAAAAGAGGATACGGTTTCTGAAAGAGAAAACCATCTCCCAATCTGCTATAAATGTCAGTGCTGATTTTCCTTCTCCAAAGCTGGAAACTTGCCCTGGGATGGTATCTTTATGTCCACCTCAAATGCATTTGTAACACATTCTCACTTGAGTTTAAAACATTTGCATAAATTGGTGATTATTTGGGGGAGGAATTTGTAAGGATCTGTTTAACTCTAGTGTACATTTCTGTACCATAACAATCTGACTCACAATTGGATGTGTATTATCATATGTTTTTATTATTTTATTGCCATTTCTCCTGCCTTTCTTGTTTAATTTCCTCATTTATCAGACTATTCTTTGATTTGACTCATCAAGAGATGATAAATGTCAGTATTTTCATGCTGTTTCAACCAGACAGCCAGTCACTTACTTTCTTACTGATGATCCAACTGAATGTGTGCAGGAATCCAGTCAAGTTTTACACCTATTCATAAAGAGAAGTCATTCATTAACAAATGTAAAACTTCAACAAGAACAAAAGAATCCTGTCCCGTTCCACATTGCCTTCTTGACAGAATCGTGAGTCATATGGAATAATTTCTCATTCATGTTTAGAATCTATTACTCTGAAGGAGAAAAATCAAGCAAGCTATTTCTGGAACAAACACTGAGAATAACCACTAAACTGACAAGCCATCCTTTCTTGACGAGGTAGTTATTAAGCAGCTGAAGTTCATTCCAAAAACAGATTGTCCTCAGAATATTTCTGCCAAACCCTATATAACCACAATGCCTTTTTTAAAGGAAAATAGTACTGACTCTTCTGAGGACCCTGAATATCACGAAAGACTTGAAGCTCCAAGGCAGGGGTCAGAAATCCAGAGCCCTAGGCCAAATCTACCCTACCACCTGTTCTCACAGAGCCTAAGAGCAAAGAGTGGATTTTACATTTTAAATGGTGAAAACTCAAAAGAAGAATATTATTTCATGATGCATGAAAATATTAAATTTAAATTTCAGTGTTCATAAAGTTTTATTGGAACACAGCCATGCCCATTTATTTACTTTTTATCTCTGGCTGCTTTTATAATACAACTGCAGCACTAAGAAGTTGCAACAGAGATTACCTGGCTCACAAAGCTGCAGACATTTACTAACTAGACCTCATAGAAAAAAAGTTACTAACCTCTGCCCTAGGTAAAAACTAATGAAAGAGAGGTGAGGTGCTATGAAGTCCTTGGTAGAATTATAGCAAGAGACCCCAGTGAATGCGTTTACAGGGAAAACATGAGAACAAATGCAGCCTGTCGCCCTGGAAAACCCATTGCTCTTTTCTCATACATTTAATCCTTTCCTCAACAGATGCTGGTCTCAAGAATCTTGAGGTTCCCTTATTGCTTTTCCAAGACTCACCTTGAACCACACAAAAAGATTAACAGGCTTATACTAGACATTTCACATGCAAGTCTTGACTGGTTTCTGGCAGTCTGTGAAAGCTAATTCTATTAGGTTGGTGCAAAACTAATTGCAATTTTTGCCCTTACTTTCAATGACAAAAATCGCAATTACTTTTGCACCAACCTAATAACAATGAGTTAGAAAGCTCCAAGCATATCCACAGAAAACAAGCTGAGAATCTTCAAAGGGGATCCTTATTCATTTTATACTATAATGAGGGCAAGAGGCTAGCAGAACAATGGATTCTGTTCTCTATGGCTGCCTTTTCTTCAAAATCTTGCTCATGAAGTTGTGAGTTCCTTAGTGTCTCTGAATTCTTATTTTTATATCACTAGCCAAATGAGACTAGAGCAAGCTTTAAGTCTCTGCTTTTGTTTAGCTGTTGACTTTGAAAACTGTTAATCAGCAAATGCCTCAAGGAGTAAAAGTTGCCGAGAAAGAGGAACTCAACTTGGTGTATTTTTTCTTTTTGTTTTTTGTTGTTTTGTTTTTGTTTTTGTTTTTGTTTTGAGACGAAGTATCACTCTGTCACCAGGCTGGAGTGCAGTGGCGTGATCTCAGCACACTGCAATCTCCAACTCCTGGGTTCAAGCGATTCTCCTGCTTCAGCCTCCAGAGTAGCTGGGATTACAGGCACGTGCCACCACACCCAGCTAATCAGCTAATTTTTGTATTTTTAGTAGAGACGGGGTTTCACGGTGTTAGCTAGGATGGTCACCATCTCCTGACCTCCTGATCTGCCCACCTGGACCTCCCAAAGTGCTGAGATTACAGGGGTGAGCCACGGTGCCAGGCCAACTTAGTGTATTTTTTCTTATTTCTAGTTGCCTTGGTTCTTCTCCAGTGCTTTTAAATAGCTATTTTATTTACTTAAAAAAAAAAATTGTATACAGTTTTTGTTGTTTATCCCAAGACAGGAAATTCATTCTGATGTAAACTACTCCTTTAAAATCAGAAGTGGAAAATGTTTTCTCTCTTTTAAAAAGTAAATAGCCTCAAGTATTTTTTCTACTAGAATTGCCAAATAATAACTCTATCTACTTCATTCCAACAAAAAGTGACCTTAGCCTGGAAATCCTGGGAGATGTCTTTATAGTATAAAGAATATTTTCACTGAATGTCAAAAGGATGCATTTTACAATTCTGGAGATAATACAACTGTGTGCCACGGAAGAGTCCAAAGTATGACCTACATAGGAACAGAATTGTGTTCCAAGGAGATCTTTAGAAGATGAAATGTCTTTGAGAGACTGTGTGAATGTGCCATGACTACTTAGGTCTGAACTGCCATTGGATACCCCCCATTTTCCTTTCTATCATGCTTCCATTGCAGATAGAGTTTTGCTTCAGACAAAGTATTCAGAACCAAATTGCCTCCATCTTTCACTTTTTATTGTTTTCTTCTACTAACCATAGAATGCTCGTTTTCCCAAATTGGAAAAGTGGCACACCCCAGTGTGAGATTCATTGATTTCTTAAAAACAGGCCTTGCTGTGAGCAAGCCATAGGCAGTGCGGTGTTCTGACTCATGAATAAGGCAAAAAATTTAGAAATTCTTTAATTAAACATATAGAGAGATTATTAACTTGAAATAGATTCTGCAATAAATAATAGTTTCATAGATTGAATAGAGCTCATAATATTCTAATAGAGCAATAGGCTTGCACATGATGAACATTTTTTGAAGAAATCACAAGGCTGAACATTGATTAGAGTGTGAAAAGAAGAAAATCAACCAACAAAGAATGGCTAATGAAACACAAAGGACAATTTGGCAAGATTTTGCTGGTTCATGGAGAAAAAGGAATCCTCAAACAAAATCTTGCAGAATATAATTAACGAGATGGGAACATTGACAAGATTCAAAGCATAAACAGAGAAAATTCTCCTGATGCTGAGAATCTAATTGCTATGGTTCTTCACTTTACTTTTCAGGATTTTGCTTTTAGTGTGACCTTACCACTTTCTTATTTTATTTTCCTCTCTCTAGATGTTCTTTAATTTCAATCATTTAAATGAATTCAATAATCACTGTTAAGTGTGATACTATGTCCCATAGAATCAAGTAAACGTACAGGGAGACAGTGCATCATGGATAAGATATTGTAAAAATGAATGAAGTCTCTATTTTGAAGAGACTCAGTAGAAGTAAAGCGGCAGTGGACAGAGTAATTAAGCTAAATTTAAATGAATATTAATTGTTCAATGTTGTATGGGTTTATAATAACATAAATTAAAATACTGTTGAGTGAAAAAAAGCCAGACACAGAAGCATGCAAACGTGACTCTACTCATATAAAGTGTAAAAATTTTAATTAATCTAGGGTATAGAAATCATAATACTGAGGGGGACGGGGTGAGAGGAGACGAAACAGAGACATTTCAGGGGTAATAATTATATGAGTTTGTTTGACTTTGAAAAAAATCACTGCTCTGTATTATGATTTGTGAACAACTCGGTAAGTACACTATATTTAATCATTGTTTTACACCTGGGATAGTGAATTTTTAAGTTTTCTTTTTTAGTATCAATAGCAAATAATAGGAAAATGTCATACAAATGATTATCATTGTTCTGCAGGAAAAATACAAACTCATCTGTTCTGAAAATGTAAATATCTATAGACCATGCTTTTTTGACAACTTTAATTTATGCCTTAAGTGAATGCCATCAAGGACCAGATCTTATTTACCTTGATGTCTCCATTTCCTAGCACAGTATCAGCATTTTTCAGACATGGATGAGTCTCATGCTTTCCTTTTTTTCTAGAGATGTCAAATTTTTTCAGCCTTGATTTTCCATTTATTTAGATTCATTTCTTTCCAGGGGAAGGGTAGAATGCATTGGTCAGTTCCCAAACCTCTCATTCCTGCTGTCTGGTAGAATTCTGACACACACCATATATGGGTCTCTAAAACACCTTATTCCAAAAGCAGCGGACAAAGTAATTAGGCTAAATGAGGTCAGCAGGAATAAAGTGCCAGGGCTCTGGCCATGTGTAGCACTGCTCATGTCCTGGGCCCAGCTCAGCAGAACTCAGAGTGATATGTAGCATGTGAATTACAGGAGGCAAAGCCACTGTGCTCAAGTGTCGAGAAGGTAAAGGTAGCTTATGGCCTTGCTCTGTCATATAGATATACTGACTGGAGAGAACTGGTCTTGTTATCTAGCAGTCATGCTTTTTCTAGTTTCTTGGCTTATCTCTGTCTCACACTTGAAGATGGGCTAGCTTGAAAAGCAGTGGAATTGGGGATATGATTTGAGGAGTTCTTAGAAAATTTCAGCCAAAACTATTTCTTCCAATCTCAACTATTTGGGGGTATATTTATCTGGTTCTTAAGGGCATTTCCTTAGTAAAAATACTCTATTCAAAACAAGTACTTGGTGGGAAAAAAAAAGAAAAAAAAAAAAAAAAAAAACACCTCCTATTCTTGATCCAGAGGGAAAGACACACAAATAAGGCTGGAAAGCAGCGTGAGAATAATGCTCCAACAACAATATCATACAAATTTGTGTTCAAGTTCTGGCTTTCCTGGGTACCAGCTAGCTGACCTTGGACAAAACTCTTCCTGATTTTAAGTCTTCATTTGAAAAGTAGGAACAATAATAGTTCCTATCTCAAGAGCTCTTGGGAGGGATAATAAAGATAATATTTGTTATAGCATTTATCATGTAAAAGTGCTACTATTGGTATTATTATTTTCAGAGATCTAAAAGGAAATGATATGGCATAAGTACTAGGTGCTAAAAGATGGAGTGACCATAACAAGGCAGGAGGAAGAGAGAGATGAGGAAATATGAAATGAAAACATTTCAAATAAAAACCTGACTTTATGGTTTTGCTTTGATTGGGCTCTTTCTGATGTACCTTCAGAGCTCCAGCCAGGAAGTAGCACATCAAGACAGCAGGTCACCCCTTTAACACTTGACAAAACTCCTCCTAATGAGTCATTGTTAGGAAAGAGTCCAGTGATGGAGGCTGTTTTCACTGGAGACTTGTACACCTAAGATTCTACCTAATTCTCTACATGTTAGAATATCCAGGTATTTTTGGCAGGCACTTGGGAAGAATGAAGTAAACAATGTATTTCTTTAGATATTTTAAATTTCATTTCAGTATGGGTTGATAGCTTTCCTTGTCTTTGATTTTGGTGAGGGGATTTGATTACCCTGAAGCATCGTATAAATTAATAAGTAACAATTAAAAAGACAGCATAGGATACAATTAGCCCTTGTGAGTCTTTGTCTCATAATCCTGTATATTATTCTAAATTTCTGCAATGTATTCATAATAACTGGCATTGAGGGAAAACAACAATAATAAATGTTGTACAGGGAAAATAACATAGTTAATGTATTGTTGTTTTATAACTTATACTGGCTCTTAATGCAACTGATTCATTTTGTGACTAATAGCAAAAAAGATAAAAGATAAAATTAGCAGCTGAACAGAGCCAACTAGCCATCATCCAGATCAACAATTGCTAATGTGACTTCCCAGGCCTGCACTAAGATGTTGCACTAAGATGATTCTTTCTCAGTACAGTTATGTTCCCAGCCCATCCAGCCCTTCTGTCACCTACAGCTCGTCCATTTTTTTACTATCTGCTTGGTCTATCATTCTCCTTTCCTTCCCACTGTCAGGTGTCACTGCCAATTACAAGCTTGCCTCTTCTTGGTCACACAGACCTAACCAAGTTGAAGTAATGAAATGGTATTCTCACGTCTCTGGACATACAGTCTTGTCGTTTGAGCCCAAAAATGATAAACTGGGACCAATTACAGACACTTAGTACATTTGGTAATTTTAAATGATGTATGAAAACAGAATAAACATGATTGATTTTATATCCTACTTTGATTCTACTTAGCTACAAATTGTGATAAAACTTGTTTTAAATACAAAACCAGAGAAAGGTGAGATAAAAGTCAGAGAAAGATGATTTGCAACTTATAGGTTGCCAGTCTTTTTTCAGTACTTCTTTTTATCTCCAGCTCATCAAAGATACTTTCCAAATCAAGTTATATCACTTAGAACTTCATGTGTTAGAAGTTTATACATTACGGAGTTTTAACTGTTTATCCTGTATTTGCAAATATTTACATGAGGATTTTTATAGTTGTAATATCATAGAATTTCAGACCTGGAAAGGAGCCTAGAATTAATCTTGTAAAGTTCAACCCCTTTATTTTACAAATAAGAAGCCCAAATCTTATAGAAGTTAAGAAACTAACCTCAAATCACAGGGCTACTTAACAATAGAGAAAAATGTTGAATCTAGGCTTCCAAAGTCACATTTTAATGCTACCCTCTTCAGACTCTGGAATTTGGAACAATGCCCTGTACAGTGGAGAATCTCATAAATAATAATTATGAAGAATGGAAGGAATAAATTTTCTTGAATATGAATAGTTGTTCATCCTTGTAACTTACCACTTACATGATTTTCAGGATAAGCATATTTTCGTTGCATATGGAGTACATAGAAAATGTATCTTAAATGAGAGCTAAATGTTTTAAAAACAAAATATACCTGGAAAAGAAGCAAAATAAGAACAGTAAATCAGTGAGCCTCCAAAACCCAGAGACTGAGACTCTGAAAGAATATCTTAAGTTTGTGGAGACTACAGAGTAATTGTAAGTTTCTAGATATTATGATATTGGAATGACTGACAGAGACATGAATGCTGAAGTACATGTCCTTGGCATCACTATGATGAAATCAGACTGTATCGTTTTAATCCAAGCTGCTCACTCAAAGCTCCAATACACATCTCTAAAGGTATAGCCTCACCATCCCAGTGATCATTAGGATCAAGCTTTCTACAGAACTGACCTTCCTAAGGTATTTACACAGGCCACGGAACATGGATTTTCAATAAAGAATGTTGTGGAACAGGTGAATTATCTCTTCCAAGAGTACTAAGAACATTTTTATTTGACATACTGAGAAATATGTACTTTGAAGCTACATCTGCAGATACCAACCAACCCTAACATTTGTGCTAATGAATCAGCCTCCATTCTTTTTTTTTTTTTTTTTTTTTTTTTAGTTACACTTAAGTTCTAGGGTACATGTACACAACGTGCAGATTTGTTATATATGTATACATGTGCCATGCTGGTTTGCTGCACCCATTAGCTTGTCATTTACATTAGGCTTTTCTCCTAATGCCATCCCTCCCCCCTGCCCCCACCCCATGACATGCCCCGGTGTGTGATGTTCCCCTTCCTGTGTCCAAGTGTTCTCATTGTTCAATTCCCACCTGTGAGTGAGAACATGCGGTGTTTGGTTTTCTGTCCTTGAGATAGTTTGCTCAGAATGACGGTTTCCAGCTTCATCCATGTCCCTACAAAGGACATGAACTCATCCTTTTTTATGACTGCATAGTATTCCAAAGGATTATAAATCATGCTACTGTAAAGACACATGCACACATATGTTTGTTGTGGCACTATTTACAATAGCAAAGACTTGGAACCAACCCAAATGTCCATCAATGATAGACTGAATTCAGAAAATGTGGCACATATACAGCCTCCATTCTTATTAAAGAAAACTGCACTGGCTACACCTTTCTGATCCTCTGTAGTCTGGTCTTGAAGATGAGACAAAATCATCTCTGTATTTAGAAGAAAACAATTTTCCAAAAAAAAATCAATGCACTTATTTTTGTAAACAACTTTGACTTGCACCAGTGATGATGGATTCTCCAAAAACAGTGAAGGCAAAATCTTGACATCTATTGCAGCTTCAACTTCTCCATGCCTAAGGGAGAAAGTCTTTTTCCTACCATCTCTGATCTGAAAGAAGTCCTCCATGGTGCCCAAGAAGATAAAATATATGCCATAGTCCCTGGACTGTGAGTGGGGGCAGAGCACATCAGGTAATGTCTTATGGAAGTGGCTCATAGCCTTACACAGAGGGGCACACCTGCTCTCTGTGATGACTCTTCAGGATGCAGTGCTGTCAGGGGAACAGAGTATCATCAGGGATGATAACTAAAGAGGGGCTTTCCTGAGAATAGGACTGTTTGAGGTATGGCACTTTGGGACTGAATCTGGCAACTGCCACCCTCAGTATTATCAGGATTGGTGAGAGAGGAGGAGTCACTTGTTAGGTACTGGAGTTAGGGAGCAGCTTTCTCGGAGTTAGGGAGCAGCTTTCTCTACATATGCAAGCAGGAACCCAATGGTCAACAGTTTCAACAATTCAAATTCTGAGGCACCCAGAGAATTTATCTGGAACTCATAGTTTTAAAGGAAAAGTTGACTGTGTTGTACATAAGTTCTGACAAAGATGAGAATGCATATGTGTATGCATGTGTGTGTGTGTTTGTATTTGTGTGTGTGTGTTAGTGTTATTATTTCAACATATATTCTTTGCTTCTTTATCTACTCAAGCTAGTAAGGCCTGGGGGAATATCTATAATACCTAGATTAATTGAAAATATCCAGCATCCTAATTATCCAGCCTATTAATTATAGATGCTTGAATACTTAATTTCCACATGGGTAGTGTGTCTTTTCTATGAGTAAAATTTCTCAGGTGGGAAAACATGGCTTTTATTTTTCCTTATACAGTTAGACATACTTCCTCCCACAATTTTTTAGCTCCCATTGTTTTTAACGGAATCTTAGTAGATATCTCATATTTTATTTTCAAATTGAAAATAAAAAGGCAAGATTTCTAAAAACTCAGGCTGAGTGATTTAAAACTCTTGGAAAGAAACTTAAGAGACTTAAGTTTATTATAAGTAATAAACTACTGAAATAAAGAAAATTATACTGTATACCTCAAATATTTTAAAATATCATAATTTGTGGGATGACTTTATATTAAAAACCAAAAAAAAATATTATTTTATTTTAATTCGAGAATCATTGAGGAAAATCATTTTCCAACTCCTGTGGTTTTGGTGATCTTTATTTATTTATTTTTTTCAGAATCCCACTTTTTGTTATAACAATACAAGAACTTCAGACATTTTGATACTAATGAAAGTGTTGAATCTTTGGGGATTTTCAGTCAAAACAGTAGCTAAATATGTCCTCTAATATTAGCAAAGAAAGACATATACATAAATCACCATATTGTAAAGCAGAAATTATTGCTAGAAGAGCAATAATTATCATCAAAGTACTAAGTACAGGGAATGCCAATGGAATATGTTAGTAGTATGAGAAAAGTTATATCATGAGGTGGCATTCCAATTGGGTTCTGAACGGTTTGTTGAATTCTAATAGGAAAGAATATAGATTGCATTCCAGAATACAGGAGTAGTACAGGGAAAGGTTCAGAGGAATGGACATATTTTTTAAATAAATGTATTTATTTATTTATTATTTGGACACTAGTGTCTCTCTATGTTGCCCAGACTGGTCTCAAACTCCTAAGCTCAAGTGATTCATCCACCTTGACCTCCCAAAGTGTTGGGATTACAGGCATGAGCCACTGTACCTAGCAGCATGAACATTAATCCTGTGTTTAGGAATGGAACAAAGACCAGAGAGGTTGGAATGTAAGGAGTGGGGAAAACAAGGGGTTATGGAACGGGGAGTAATAGTTTTGCCTCCAGATCTGTTCCTCAGGCTTGCATCCAATTCTGATCTATTTCACAGGAATGCCCATCCCTGCAGACTGTGTTTTCCAGACTCCCCACTTCACTGATTTATGCCTTGGTCTGGACAATGGGAAATACTGGCTAGACATTGCAGGGCTAGAGTGCAGACATCCTAGGGTATGTCTGCTCCTCTCTCACTCCCTTGGCCTTGACTTCTAGAAACAACTATGCCTCCGTGGCTACAGTTTCCATCTGGCAGCCCTCCCCCATTGCCCCCAGCAGTTTCGTTTTCCGCCAGGAAGCTCTCACTATGGTTTCCTCCAAAGAGCTTCAGCTTCTTGGTTCTGGTAACAGCACCTCCTTACACTGTGCCTCCTGCCCTCAGGGTGATCGGCTTCCAGTTTTAGCTAACCTTGCCTTGATTCTCTACGTTGATTTACCTTCTCATCGTCCTCAACACTTTTGTAGCCAACTTTCTTCCTTAAATGACTTTTGTTACAAGACCCGGAGTTGCTTTGATTTTCTGCCTCAAGTCTGATGAACACAAATGTTCATTAAGATTGGCTAACAAAAAGGGTAATGGCCTCAGCTCCATCTCTCTTTGCCTTTTCCTACTTTAGTCCTTTACATTTAAAAATAGTTGCTTTGTTGTTGTTCTCAATTGACTTTTAACAAATCAGGTTCACATCCTATAAGCCTTTATGCTTTCTAATCACTTCATTTACTCTTCCAAAATGGTATTGAACATGTATTATGTGCAGAAATTATGCTAATTGAACCCATGACCACAAAAAGCAGTGTAGCCAAGTACAGAGACATGTTGTGAAATAACTAACATGTAGAGTCATAATGCGTAATTCCAAAAAGCTAAGTAATTAACACAAAACATGATAATGCTTGAACCTAAAATCAGTATCGACAAAGAATCAGCAGAGTACAGATGACAGAGAAATCAATTCCAGTTTAAGAAGCCATCTGTGATGGTTAATTTTAGATTTCACTTTGACTGGATTACGAGATACCTGCATAGCAGGTATAGCATTATTTATAGGTGTATCTATGAGAGTGTTTCAGCAGGATATGGGCGTGTGAATTGGTTGACTGAGTGAGGAAGATCCACCCTTAATGTGAGTGGGCACCCTTTCATTGGCAGGGAGCCCAGATAGAACAAAAGGCAGAGAAAAAGACAAATTATCTTTCTCTCTTGGAGCTGACTCACCTTCCATCTCCTGTCCTTGAACATCAGAACTCCAGGCTCTTGACCCTTTGGACTCTGGGATTTGCACAAACGCCAAGTACTCCCACTACCCTGACACAGGTTTTCAGGTCTTTGGCCTTGGACTGAAAGTAACACCATCAGCTTCCCTGGTTCTGAGGTCTTGAGACTTGAACTGAGCCACGCTACCATCATCCTATAGTCTCCAGGTTGCAGATGGCCTGTCATGTGGCCTCTCAGCCTCCATAATCATGTGAGCCAGTTCCCCTAAAACATTCCCTCTCAAGGACATAGATATCCTATTTGTTCTGTGTCTCTGGAGAACCCTGACTGATATACGATCCTAAGAAGTCTGGAGTTACTACCATATAACTTAAAGGAATCCATTGTACATCTCTGTGGATAAAGCACTGGCATATTGTCATGTTTCCATAGCAATCTGCTGTAGTGACCAACTTGCAAACTCTTGGTTCTTATAGAAAAATCCTAAATCCAGTGTAAATTAAAACTGAGGGAAAGTGGCACCTGAAGTATATTTGTTCTGATCAAAAATGTCTGTACAAATCACATGCATGTATAAGTCACTTCAAACCTTTATTATCCAAAAGTTATGTAATAAGGAATCATAGTTAGAAAAAGTAAATGGCAAAAGTACTTATTTTACATATTTGTTGATCACTATAACCTCTGAGTATTGTATACTTAAATGTCTATTATACAGGTTCACAAATATGCTAAAATAAGATGCATTAATGTCAGCCTAAAGTGCAAATGTGCGTGAATAATCAGTTTGATTTAATGCCAGAAATATCAAAATGTAATACTGAACACAGTATCTCTGAATACTATTGCATATTCAACACCAGGATGAAAATATTTTGCATTTAAATATTGCATATTTTAATCACATTACAAATTTAAACAGTTTTACTTGTGATAGTTATTTGTTAAGAATTAGCCTTAGTTGTTTTTATTCAAACCAGAATTCCATCTTCAGCATCTCTCTAGTTTGTAGAGCATTGACCACTAGGGGGCAGACGTAACCAAGTCATTTAATAAGTTTCTTCTTTAAATTTTGAATTTATTTTAGATATATCCTCTTGAAGACAGAGGAAAACTAAATACTCAAATAAGAAAAGGAAAACCCTGATACCAATTTGTAATTCAACTCTCAGTCTTTCATTTTCTTATGAGCTACGAAGTCTTATCTTTATTTTCAATTACAATAAAATTAAATTTACTCAAGACAGACATAGTAAGTTATCAGTTTGTTGTTGTACAGGACTGGCAATGTCCATTGGCACCTGAGTTTGTTTCTCTAAGTGAGGGCACCAGTAATCTAGTTTATGTGTATTATCTAATTTCATTCTTACAATATGCCTTTGAATTCAGTACTGTTGTCATCCTCATCTACAGATGGGGAAACTAGAGACTTTCAGAAGGTCACAAATTATCAGGCAGAGTAGGAATTCAGACCTAGTTTCACCTAATTTCAAATTTTGTGTAGATATAACTTCTCATTTTTTTCTGTTTTAATTATAAAATATACAATACATGCAGAAAAGTACATATATATAATATACACATACAAACACACACATACACACACACATACACTCTTTTTAAAAATAACTGTAAAACAAATGCCCAATTTCACCACTACTCTGTTCAAAACAAACATTTTTTAACCCCTAAAGAAGTACCTGGTGAGTGCCTCACTGTTCACAACTCCTTCCCTTTGAAAGGTAATCACCATCTTCATTTTTATAATCATTCTTCTCTTTCTTTTATTTAAAACTTTTGTGAGATTTCTATAAATCTCACAGGTCTTTGTCCTTGGACTGAAAGTAACACCATCAGCTTCCCTGGTTCTGAGGTCTTGAGACTTGAACTGAGCCACGCTACCATCATCCTATAGTCTTGTATTTCATACATGTATTCATAATGTATTTAATCATTCATGTCTTTCTCCTTTGAGTCAATGTTTTGTTTGTAAGATTCATGTACATTGCAGTATATAGTTTTTTAGTTTTTGCTGCTACATGAAATGAAATGCTCTATGTAATATACCATGATTATATATATATAGTTTTTTATTATTATTCTTTAAGTTCTAGGGTACATGTGCACAATGTGCAGGTTTGTTACATATGTATCCACATGCCTTGTTGGTATACTGCACCCATTAACTCGTCATTTACATTAGGTATCTCTCCTAATGCTATCCCTCACCCCTCTCCCCACCCCACAACAGGCCCCGGTGTGTGATGTTCCTCTTCCTGTGTCCAAGTGTTCTCATTGTTCAATTCCCACTTATAAGTGAGAACATGCAGTGTTTGGTTTTGTGTCCTTGTGATAGTTTGTGGACAATGATGGTTTCCAGCTTCATACATGTCCCTACAAAGGGCATGAACTCATCCTTTTTTATGGCTGCATAGTATTCCATGGTGTATATGTGCCACATTTTCTTAATCCAGTCTACCATTGATGGACATTTGGGTTGGTTCCAAGTTTTTGCTATTGTGAATAGTGCCACAGTGAAGATACATCTGCATGTGTCTTTATAGCAGCATGATTTATAATCCTTTGGGTATATACCCAGCAATAGGATGGCTGGGTCAAATGGTATTTCTAGTTTTAGATTCTTGAGGAATCGCCACACTGTCTTCCACAATGGTTGAACTAGTTTACAGTTCCACCAACAGTGTAAAAGTGTTCCTATTTCTCCACATCTTCTCCAGCGCCTATTGTTTCCTGACTTTTTAATGATTGCCATTCTAACTGGTGTGAGATGGTATCTCATTGTGGTTTTGATTTGTATTTCTCTGATGGCCAGTGATAATGAGCATTTTTTCATGTGTCTGTTGGCTGCATAAATATCTTCTTTTGAGAAGTGTCTGTTCATATCTTTTGCCCACTTTTTGATGGGGTTGTTTGTTTTTTTCTCGTAAACTTGTTTGAGTTCTTTGTAGATTCTGGATAATAGCCCTTTGTCACATGAGAAGATTGCAAAAATTGTCTCCCATTCTGTAGGTTGCCTGTTCACTCTGATGGTAGTTTCTTTTGCTGTGCAGATGCTCTTATGTTTAATTAGATTCCTTTTGTCAAATTTGGCTTTTGTTGTCATTGCTTTTGGTATTTTAGACATGAAGTCCTTGCCCATGCCTGTGCCCTAAATGGTATTTCCTAGGTTTTCTTCTAGGGTTTTTATGGTTTTAGGTCTAGCATTTCAGTCTTTAATCCATCTTGAATTAATTTTTGTATGAGATGTAAGGAAAGGATCCAGTTTCAGCTTTCTACATATGGCTAGCAAGTTTTCCCAGCACCATTTATTAAATGGGGAATCCTTTCCCCATTTCTTTTTTTTTGTCAGATTTGTCAAAGATCAGATGGTTGTAGATGTGTGGTATAATTTCTGAGATAGAGACACAAAAATCTCTTCAAAAAATCAATGAATCCAGGAACTGGTTTTTTGAAAAGATCAACAAAATTGATAGATTGTTAGCAAAACTAATAAAGAAGAAAAGAGAGAAGAATCAAATAGATGCAATAAAAAATGATAAAGGGGATATCACCACCAATCCCATAGAAATACAAACTACCATCACAGAATACTGTAAACACCTCTATGCAAATAAACTAGGAAATCTAGAATAAATGGATAAATTCCTGGACACATACACCCTCCCAAGACTAAACTAGGAAGAATTTGAATCCCTGAATAGACCAATAACAGGCTCTGAAATTGAGGTAGTAATTCATAGCCTACCAACCAAAAAAAGTCCAGGACCAGATGGATTCACAGCCGAATTCTACCAAAGGTACAAGAAGGAGCTGGTACCATCCCTTCTGAAACTATTCCAATCAATAGAAAAAGAGGAAATCCTCCCTAACTCATTTTATGAAACCAGCATCATCCTGATACCAAAGCCTGGCAGAGACACAACAAAAAAAGAGAATTTTAGACCAATATCCCTGATGAACATCGATGCAAAAATCCTCAATAAAATACTGGCAAACCAAATCCAGCAACATGTCAAAAAGCTTATCCACCACGATGAAGTGGGCTTCATCCCTGGGATGCAAGGCTGGTTCAACATACACAAATCAATAAATATAATCCAGCATATAAACAGAACCAAAGACAAAAACTACATAATTATCTCAATAGATGCAGAAAAGGCCTTTGACAAAATTCAACAGCCCTTCATGCTAAAAACTCTCAATAAATTAGGTATTGATGGGACATATCTCAAAATAATAAGAGCTATTTATGACAAACCCACAGTAAATATCGTACTGAATGGGCAAAAAACAGAAGCATTCCCTTTGAAAACTGGCAAAGACAGGGATGCCCTCTCTCACCACTCCTATTCAACATAGTGTTGGAAGTTCTGGCCAGGGCAATCAGGCAGGAGAAAGAAATAAAAGGTATTCAATTAGGAAAAGAGGAAGTCAAATTGTCTCTGTTTGCAGATGACATGATTGTATGTTTAGAAAACCCCATCATCTCAGCCCAAAATCTCCTTAACCTGATAAGCAACTTCAGCAAAGTCTCAGAATACAAAATCAATATGCAAAAATCACAAGCATTCCTATACACCAATAACAGACAAACAGAGAGCCAAATCATGAGTGAACTCCCATTCACAATTGCTTCAAAGAGAATAAAATACCTAGGAATCCAACTTACAAGGGATGTGAAGGACATCTTCAAGGAGAACTACAAACCATTGCTCAATGAAATAAAAGAAGACACAAACAAATGAAAGAATGTACCATGCTCATGGATAGGAACAATCAATATTGTGAAAATGGCCATACTCCCCAATTTATAGATTTATAGATTCAATGCCATCCCTATCAAGCTACCAATGACTTTCTTCAAAGAATTGGAAAAAACGACTTTAAAGTTCATATGGAACCAAAAAAGAGCCCGCATTGCCAAGACAATCCTAAGCCAAAAGAACAAAGCTGGAAATATCATGCTACCTGACTTCAAACTATACTACAAGGCTACAGTAACCAAAGCAGCATGGTACTGGTACCAAAACGGATATAGACCAATGGAACAGAACATGATTATATATTCTACTGTTGATAGTATGTGAGTTGTTTCCAGTTTGGGACTATTATGAACAAGGTTACTGCAAAGATTTATATATATACACACACACAAAGATAGAGAGATAGATAGATAGATAGATAGATAGATAGATAGATAGATAGATAATAGATAGATAGATAGATAGATAGATAGATAGATAGATAGATAGATAGATAGATAAGCATGCAAAAAGTTTCCCTAAGGTGTATGACTAAGAGTCAAAGAGCTAGCTCATCAGGTCTGCATATCATCAACTTTATTGGAAACAATGCAAATGTCAGTTAAGAGGCAAATTGATAAAGAAATTATAGTAAATACATACCATGGAATAATACTCAGCAATAAAAAGAAATGAACTATTGATCGATGCAACAACATAGATGAATTTCAAATATTCAGGCTACATAAAATAAGTCAGATAAAAAAAAAATTTGGTTTTGTTTTTTGTCCTTTTTCTTTCCAACATGGCAGATTTGAGGCATTGTTAACATGCCTCTTCCACTTGGAAAAACAAAATTGTGTGTAGAAATTCATACCGTGAACTTTCTTCCAAAAAGCAACACAGATACTTAACAGGAAAACTGAAACAAATCAAAGACCCTTTGAAAGAAGTGGCAGGCTGCAGCCTACACCTGAGCCAGGTGGAGTTTTCAGAGTGTGAGAAGTCACAGAGTGTGCTAAGGGGAGAGACTGCCTCTGGGAAGTAAAGTCCAACTGCGAAACCTGGCAATCAAGGTGACGGGGGAAGGCCTTAACCCTACCCAGGTCTGGAGCTGATTTAGTGAGCAGTGGGAAGTATATGAGAAGGAGTAGCATCAAGACGTGCTTTGCGTGCACACCCAGTCTCCAGAGGGGACAGAGAGAGGCTATTTCTGATTGTACCTCACAGGGGACCTTGTGGAAGTCGGCCAGCTAACTCAGGTGGCAGTCAGGTTGAAAGACGCTCCCAACTGAGATTTGCAATATAATTTCAAGTGGAGATCAATCCCCTTGGCTAGAACCAAGGGGTGAGCGGGAGGTGTGCTGTAGCTACAGGCACAGGAGCTGGTTGTCCCTGCTTCACAGGCTGACTGAAAAGGCACGGCCTGAAAGCTATGGTTTCTATCTCTCTGTGTTACAGTAGGTGGGTAGTCAGACACGAGCAGGAAAAGAGAGGACTCCCTCAACTTACCATGAATGTCAGGAGACCATCAAGTGATGGTCCAGCAGCTGTCACACTGCCTCTCTTAAATGATAATTGATTGCAGCAAGCGCCATGGAGAGGCAGTTTTTTAGTAGATAAAAACACCTAAAATTGATCATCAGCAGCTTCCTATAAGATCTCAGGAACTGGGCAAGTAGGCTGGGGCATGCTCATTAAGAGGCAAAATGGCGGAAAATGACTTTCCAGGAGCATCCCACCAAAAAAGGGAAGAAAGCCTCAGGTGAACATGCATATAACTCCAGTAAACACACTACATATGCTCACCTCCCAAGCACATTCACCCTAAGGGAAGAATGAAGAGGAAGGGGCACAAGACACTGAAAGTAGGGCAGCATATAAAATCCTAGGTTCAAGTTTAAACAGGGCACTTGACCTCCAAGATGCCCACTTGGGTCTCTTCCAAGTGTACTTTCCTTGCTTTCCTGCTCTAAAGCTTTTTAATAAACTCCACTCCTGCTCTGAAACTTGCCTCGGTCTCATTCTGCCTTATGCCACTCAGTTGAACTCTTTCTTCTAAGGAGGCAAGAATTGAGGTTGCTGCAGATCTATACAGATTCGCCACTGGTAACTCAAATAATTTCTGCCTCTAACATATTTTGGTGCTGTGACTTGGGTGCCTTCTGCCGCTAACACCTGGGGAAAGCTTATGGCCTGAGGCAGCTTTGAGTTCTGAGTGCAGACTTCCTGGAACCTAGCTAGCTACTGCTAGTGAAACACTGCAGGTGGAAGACTTGCCTTGCTACATGGGGCTTACTGTTGCCTGCTACTTCCAACTCCCCATGTGTATTCTTCTGTGCAGCAGGGGCAGCTGCACTCCTCCCTAGAACATTACCCCACTAACCAGAAAACTGCCTAATGATCCCTACTGGGGCCACTGCTTGCACGTGAAAAGCCAGAGCATAGGACTTTCCTGACTCAGCCCCAACCCAGCTTGCCCCTCCAACCTGCTCTGGTAGCTTTGCACAAAAGACAGAAACTTTTGGGAGCTCTAAGACCCCACCCATTGCCTGAGACACCAGAGTACATCCCTTGGGTAACATAAGGCAAGCATGGATACCACTGCTACCAACGCAGCTCTTTTGCAAGTGCCACCTCCTGGCTGGAAGCCAACTGACCCAGTCCCGTATGACATTTGCAGGTAGAATAGCACAGTGCCCAGGAAAGAGAAAACTTGTGAGTGAACCCAGCTATCAGGAGTGCCTGTATCGCCTTGGCTAATCAGGAGGTCCTGAGTCTGTCTATATCACCAGTTCATTACTATTACAGCTGTCACTTGAGAAAGCCGACCCACTAAGGCTATTAACAAGGAATCTCACCAAGTCTATGGCAATCCCTTGCCACCCCCATCAGAGCTGGAGCTAGTAGCTGCCACTGGGAGACTTGAGGACAGTTCACATAACTACATCTCTTGCAGACATTCCGCAACATCAGCCTGGAGTGCAGCAGCCTCACAGGGTAACTAGACCCAGAGGAGCAGCAGCATTCACAGTAGTCTGAGCAGCAGGGACTCCTGCTCCTAGGGAAAGGGAGAATGTACCACGTTAAGATAACATCCTGTGAGACCAAAGAATCCAGACAGCAGGATTTGAGTCCCAGAACTTTGCACTTGTGGGAAGTTTCTTTCAGCAGAGGCACAGGTGCAGTGATGGGCTCAGCTTTACCCCAACAGTCAGGCAGCCCTGTGCTCATGAAGGGCCTTGGAGAAGGAGACTCTTCCCCCTCACCTACCCCTGAAGACACAGCTGGAGCTTCTCCCACAGGAGCTTGGCATGGGCACACCTGTAGACAGCCTTTCTGGAACACTTCAGGATGACTGCACCCCCACAGGTGGAGTGCCCTCCAGGTTCAGGCTTGCACAAGCAGTAGAATCAATCTCTCTCTATGTGGAACATCAGCATTCCTGCAGATGAAAAGAGATGCCTGTCTGATCTGAATAACTGGAACACTGGGTCAGGAGTATGAATAGGAGGCAGATCATTTTCCTGCTGCCTTGGCAGGGTGGCTGAGGTAGTTCCCTCCCTTCCCTCATGAAAAGACTTCAGTGTGTTTCACTGAGAGCTACCCCAGACACCTCTCTCAAGGATGGGACCCCTGTCCACCATTGGGTATTGCATTTATCCACTTGGTTTATCCAAGGCTGGTTTTCACTCACGGATACCTCCCCTACTGACCTGAAGCCTGAACTGGTCAATCCAGTAAATAAAATACTGAGGAAAATAAATAAATAAGAGCACACCACCAGGAAACAGGAAAAACATCAAGAGACCTCTGCCATTTCAACCCCACAGGAGACAGTGAATCTGCTCACACACACAGCACATTGCTACTACAACCATCATTTAGGTACGCCATCATAGAAAGACTATCTAAAACTAGAGAACTCATACAGAGTTATCACTGTTGAAAGCACTCAGAGCCAAATTAGGTTACAAAAAAATCATTATAGTCACATCCTCAAGGGGTGGGGGAAAGTATCTGGTTAACAATAAATATGATGACTGAAACAGTACCTCATATCTCAGTAGTAATGTTGAATGTGAATGTTCTATATGCTCCACTTAAAGGATATAGATTGAAAAAATGGATTTTAAAAATTACAAGCCAAATATCTGCTGTCTTCAAGAGACTCAACTAACATGTAAGGATTCTTATAGACTCAAGGTAAAGGGGTGGAGGTAGATATTTTACACAATGAAAACCAAAAATGAGCAAGAATAGCTGTTCTTAGGTCAGCTAAAACAACTTCAAAGCAACAAAAGTTAAAAAAAAAAAAGACAAAGAATATCATTACATAATGATACAAGGATCAGTCTGAAAAGAAGATATTATAACCTTAAATATATATCCCCCTAACACTGGAGCTCCTAGATTTATAAAACAGTTACTGATAGACCTGAGAAAAAAGATAGCAGCACAATAATAGAGGATGACTTCAATACTCCATTGTCAGTACTAGAAAGATCATCAAGGAAGAAAGTCAATGAAGAAACACGGGATTTAAACTGCACTCTAGAACAAATGAACCTAAGAGATATTTACTGAATATTCTACTCAAGCAATGCAGAACATGCATTCTTCTTGTCAGCACAAGAAACATTACCCAAAATGGGCCAAGACAAAACAAGTCTTAATAAATTTTTAAAAATCAAAATTATATCAAGTGGCCGGGCGTGGTGGCTTAAGCCTGTAATCCCAGCACTTTGGGAGGCCGAGACGGGCAGATCACGAGGTCAGGAGATAGAGACCATCCTGGCTAACACGATGAAACCCCGTCTCTACTAAAAAATAAAAAAAAAAAAAAAAAAAAAAAAAAAAACTAGCCGGGCGATGTGGCGGGCACCTGTAGTCCCAACTACTCAGGAGGCTGAGGCAGGAGAATGGCTTAAACCCGGGAGGCGGAGCTTGCAGTGAGCTGAGATCCAGCTCCAGCCACTGCACTCCAGCCTGGGCGACAGAGCGAGACTCCGTTTCAAAAAAAAAAAAAAAAAAAATTATATCAAGTATCTTCTCAGACCACTGTGGAATAAAAGTAGAAATCAATTCCAAAAGGAAACTCAAAACTATACAAATACATGGTAATTAGACAATCTGCTCCTGTGTGATGTTAGGATTAAAAACGAAATCGAGATGCAAATTTAAAAATTATTTAAAATACATAAACATTGTGACAGAAGTTATCAAAACCTCTGGGATACTGCAAAAGCAGCTAAGAGGAAAGTTTAGAGTGCGAAAAGCCTGCATCAAAAAGTCTGAAAGATCACAAACTGACAACTTAATGTCACACCCCAAGGAACTACAGAAACAAGAACAAATCAAACCCAAAACTAGCAGTATAAAAGAAATAACAAAAATCAGAGCAGAGCTAAATGAAATTGAAACCAAAAAATTACAAAAGACCAATGAAACTGAAACTTGGTTTTCTGAAAAGATAAAATTGATAAAATATTAACTAGATAAACCAAAAAAGAAGAGAGAAAATTCAAATGAACTTAACTAGAAAAGAAAATGGAGACATTACAAACAATGCCACAGAAATATGAAAGATCATTTGAGACTACTATGAGCACCTCTATGAACTCAAATGAGAAAATCTAGAGGAAATAGATAAATTCTTGGAAACATAAAACTCTTCTAGCTAGAACAAGGAAAAAATAGAAATCCTGAAGAGACCAATAACAAGCAGTCAGATTGAATCAGTCATTTAAAAAATTGCCAACAAAAACCGAGCCCAAAGCCACACGGATTAACAGCCATACTCTACCAGATCTTCAAAAAAGAGTTGCTGCAAATCCTACTGAAACTATTTCATAAGATTGAGAAAGATCAAATCCTCTCTAACTCATTCTATGAAGCCAGTATCACCCTAATACTAATATCAGGAAAGGACATTTAAAAAAAACTACAGAGCAAAAAACAAAAAAAGAGTACATTCTGTGTGATTCTACTCACATAAAGTCTAAAGTCAACAATTAAGTAGACCCATAGAGTATTAGACTTACTCACTAACATTATTGTGAGTAGGTCAACTACTCATAATAATAAGTAGACCTACTCATTATTGTGAGCACGTCTCACAATAATATTAATAATCAGTAATGTTGACCCAATAGCATTAGATTATACCTTATTAGCAATGTCAACAATCAGTAGCTGTTGACCCATACAGCATTAGACCTACTCACCGACATTAGAATAATGGGTCAATGTTACTGAGTAGGTCTAACACTTTAAACCTACTCTAGTGTCAACAATTAAGTTGACCCATACAGAAAGTATTAAACCTACTCACTAACTAACTAATTATTATTTTACAATAATAAAATAACACCAGACTATAAGATTTTTGGCAATACTCCAGTTATTTCTGGTGTTTTATAACAGTGATTAATTGAGCCTTGATGAGCTCATAAGAGGATTCTGAGTTGGTTGTACTTAGGCTTGGAAGAGGATTATATTATGGGACCAAATCTAGTCAAAGAGAATTAGTTTATTGACTGCTGGCTTTTTTGGGGGGGGTGTCTTTTTTTTTGTTTTTTGTTTTTTGTTTTTTGTTTTTTTTTGGTCATTTCACATGAGAGAGGAGGCTACATATCTGAGGATAACCTCAGCTTAAGGAAGCCATTATCCCTGAAAGGTCTTTGTCTTTTACACACAGCTACTCATGCAGGCCCTCCCTCCCCTTCCTACTCTCTGAGGAAGCTACACTTCATCAATACTGTTTCCTCATTATTCAATAACATGTACTTGGTCTGCTCCAGAATTTTTGAACAGATTCTCTTTTAACTTGAATTCTGTATTCGTTACAAAGAAAATTGACCAACAGTCAATTCCCCCAGGTAATCCTAAAACTAGCTGTTAAACCTTCCTTTCTGAAAACTTGTCAATGTATCATTGCTGCCTATTCCTAAGACATTTTCTTATAATTCTTATTAAAGCAACTTCAACAATGCTTAATAGACAAAAACAGAAGTACTAAAACATTAAAACAGAAGGTCACCAAGATCTGCATCATCAAATATAGAGTTGGAATTCCTTCAGCAAAATATGTTTACCAAGAACAAACAACGTACAATGTTTTTATTTCTCTTAATAGATGGACTATTTTATGTTTTTATTCACAATTGCATATTTTATAGATGTTGATAGAGGGATTCAACTGCATGTATACTTTTCCAAAATTAAATTTGCTTCTTCCTCTGGACAGTTAGCTTCCACAGGTAATTAATCAAATGGGAGATCATTGCATTGTGAAAGTTCACTATCTATGAAAGTTTTATTTTCATTTACATCTGTAAATGAGTCTATATATCCTTTATTGCACCAGACAGTTATGGTAGGAAATTTAAATAATGCTGAACATGCTACACATCCATAATACTACTGTGTCATTTTACTACCCATCCCAGTAAATATTCCATTTTCTGCATGCTATTTATTTTCCTGTAACTGGGATAATTACCAGAGGCCACTGCTCAGTAAATTCTAGGTACCATCTGGTCTGAGAGAAAAACATATGCCAGCCTTTACAGAATAAGGTTTTACTGATAAAGACTTTTAAGTAGCATCTGTTTCCCATAAAGAGTAAATGGTGTTGATCCTTAAGCTGTCCAATCTCAACCAATTTCACCATAAAGAATATGGCTTTCATTTAAAGTTGGGTACTCTGGTTATAAGAAATTAGCAGTAAAGACTGCATTCCCAGTAATAGCTTGCCATAGTAGGTCGGCACTTGTGTTTCCACAGCCTAAGTCTCTAGTTTACCCAGCCCCGCTGTTTCTCTCTCTCCCTCCCTCCCTCCTTTCCTTCCTACCTTCTTTAATTCCTTCTTTCCTCTTTTCCTTCCTTTCTTCTTTTCTTCCCCTATTTCTTCCTTCCTTCTTTTCTTTCTTTTTAAATTTCAAATAGTTTTATTGTCTAACTGACCTACCTAGCACAGGCAACCTTCCTAAGAAAGAATTCCTTCTAGTGACCATGAGTTAAAATTCCTTCTCATAAAAATGAACCTCCAGAAAAGCCATCTACACTTGATTACCACATCAAATTTAGTTCCCAAGGATCCCAAATCCCTCTTAGTATGTTGGAGCTGGTTTAAGTTAATACCTTAAGTATAGTTGCTACTAACTCTTTATGCTGTGAGTGCTGTTCAGGTATATATTTGGCACCCAAAATACTGATCCTCCAGAAGATTATCAGTTGAACATGACTCCTAGACGCAGTTCAGTTTAATATGCATAAGACTGCCCATACTTATTCTTGTCAAAGTTTCAAAGGCAAATCCATCAGTGATATTTGATCATCATATCAAGCAATAATTTACTCTCTTGGACCCCACTCCAATGTCCTAAATGTTCTATTTGTTTAATATTTCTTCCACATTCACATGTGATTTATTCAAAAGAGCAAAGGGGATTCCAGCCTATTAGAAATGCAGTGGTGGCACATTTTTCTTCATAGCCATACCCAGTTGAGAGCCACAATACATCCAGCTCAGCTCAAGGGTAAGATTTTTCTCCAGGCTACAACAGAACCAATACGATAAATGTAACCAACAAAATCAGATTCAAAGGAAAATTTCAACCAGTTAATATAGAGGTAGGTCATTGAGGATAATTGATGTCTTTTCAGTAAATAACCTAAACAGAGTTCTTGGCCCAATCTTGTAGCTTGACCTCAGTGCCATTCTCCTTTCCAGTGGGAGAAAATGTTAGGATCTTCTTTCTGAGCTGGCAATTACTTGGGACTACAGAATAGAGAAACAGCTGAGAGTGATTTTTCTCTTGTTCTGAGATACTCTCTTAGGAAAAAAATGATGTGTTCATTCCCAGCATCATTACACATTTTATGCACACCCTTCTCATCTGCCACAATCCCCCATTTGCTTTCCATTTGTTACCTATTTATTACCAGATTTTACTCCTTGGGTGTGTCTCTACTGCTTACCTACATAAGGCAAACAGCTGGAATAGCCCTGCCAGGCCTTCCCCAGGAAGAAGAACTATAAATATAAATAGTGATGGGACCACTCCATTTGTAGGCAATG
Source organism: Papio anubis (assembly GCF_008728515.1). Taxonomy (NCBI): domain Eukaryota; kingdom Metazoa; phylum Chordata; class Mammalia; order Primates; family Cercopithecidae; genus Papio; species Papio anubis. Next base: position 77,114,754 of record NC_044976.1, on the reverse strand, counting down.
GAGAGGCACTTAGAGCCAGTCCTACTTTATACATGAGATGGATTCACTATCAAGTCCATTGTTCCTTACCAGGATGCAAGTCAAATTCACCGGGATTGAAATAGTATCCTGAGTGGTGATGCCTCCCTACGCCGGATATGCTATTATAGCCCAAACCTGATACACCTTGATCTGGCAAGATAAAATAAATTTTTTGTTGGAAAGATAAAGTTGTGCAAGTGCGTCATCAATCTTCTCTTTATCCCTATAACCATTTATCAGAATCCTTCCCAATGGTTTTTCAGCTTTAAATTCACCCAATCCAGCCAGCTAGTCCTTCATGTCCTCATCATCACCAGTTTTTATCAACAGATAGTTTAATTGCCCATTCCAGTTAGTTTTACGGGGAGTGGGAAAATCAAATATTTTTCATTAGCTACTTGGCTTTTACTTTTTTAACACAAATACACAAGAGAATCATGCAATGCTGTCAGCATCTAATACAATCCTGGGCCAGCACACTCTTTTCCAACCGATCTTATGATGGCAGGACCTTTCCATCTTGCCTTCATTATTTTCTATGACCCCTGTATAATCTGCAAAATAAAGAAACATACCATTCTTTCTTTGGTATGACTTTTTTTGTTGGACTACCACTGCTGGGTATGCCTCCTTTCTGAGCTCTGGTTATTTGCCTTTATTGACTGTGATCACCATGTCACCCACCCCAGCAGTGGAAAGTCTGTTCAGTTGCCCTTTGATTCCCTTCACAGACATGATACAGAGATTTTTGGTTCCTGTGTTGTCAACACAATTGATCATGGCTCTTATCGGAAAACCCAGGGAATTCCAGCATTTCACACTGGAGGACCCACCACATCCTTGCTTAGACATCTTGAATGTTGAAAAAGGGCAGAATGACTCACTTCAGTTCTTGATCAAACTGTTGCTATATTGGTGATGCAGAGTTTGATAAGTCCATATGATGCTGAGTCTCTTAGCTCGGTTTTGATCATAGGCAACATGATGTGTATACTCTGATTTGAGGAAATATAACCTAGGAAACTGAGCTTATTCACATTCTGTTGTTCCACATCTTAAATAGTGTCCTAGGCCAGGGATCCCCATCCCCCAAGCCACAGACCAGTATGAGTTTGTGGCCTGTTAGGGACCAGACCACACAGCAGTAGGTGAGCAGTGGGTGAGCGAGGGAAGCTTTGTCTGTATTTACAGCTGCTGCCCATTGCTCACATACTGCCTAAGCTCTGCCTCCAGTCAGATCAGTGGTGGAATTAGATTTTCACAGGAATGTGAACCCTATTGTGAACTGCGTGTATAAGGGATCTAGATTGTGCCCTTATGAGAATCCAATGTCTAATAATCCATCACTGTCACACATCACCCCAAGATAGGACTGTCTAATTACAGCAAAACAAGCTCAGGATTCCCACTGATTATACACTATGGTGAGTTGTATAAGGATTTCATTATATATTATAATGTAATAATAACAGCAATAAAGTGCACAATAAATGTAATGTGCTTGAATCATCCCAAAACCACCTGACCCAGCACTGGTCTGTGGAAAAATTGTCTTCCATGAAACCAATCCCTGGTGCCAAAAATGTTGGGGACCACTGTCCTAAGACATTGCTGCACCCAAAGTATAAGCAAAGTCAAAGCCCAACATTCATTTATTCTAGTCAGAACCCAGTTGAAGACACCTGGGGCTACTAGTAAGGTTTCTACGTAGTCTACCTGTGGTTCTTTGCTTTCAAAGAATCTTACCAAAAGCCATCTTTTAGAAATTCTCTATTAGCATTCTGAACACTGTGTTACTACATTAGCAGTTTCCATAAAGGAGTATGTCATGATTCTAACCAATGTTTATAGCTTGAAAGACAATATCTCTGTTTATTTCATGTCCCCAAATAGAGACATCCAAGGAATGGACCAGTATATCAGTCTTTATATTCTAATCCCTTATGAGCCAGTGACTAGGCTTTATCTGGTGGCCATTAACATGATCCATTTGAGTTCTTCCACAGAATTACTACAGATTTTCATAATTTAATTCTCCTCACAATGTATTTTTAATTGACTGATCATGTGGATCTCATATGCACTAAGTGCAAGGGCATTAACCACATCATGAATCAAAATAGCAAGCATTACCTCAGATGCGTCAAAATTGTCCTATTCTGTCAGATATACTGCCTTCAATTTTGTCCATTTTATGGACCTAACTTTGCCTTTAACTAAGGTTTACATCAGCAGGGTAACACTCAGAACAGTAGATACCCTGGCTAATAACTAGGCTGGGGCATAAAGAGGACTTCTGAGATGCCTGCTGGTGAAGTTCTGTTTGTTATCTGAGTGCTAGTTTCTCAGGTTTGTTAAGTTTATAAAAATGCATCAAGCCATATACATGAATCATACAGCTTTTGTGTTTATACTGCATTTTAATAAAAAGCTTTTTAAGAGTAATTGCTAATAATTTTAGATGTATTAATAAGACTTGAATTAAGATGGCTTAAGATTATCAAGGATGCTAACCTGAAAGAATGACAGCAACACATAAAGGAAGTAATGAAGGGGTGAATGTGTGTGTGTGAGAGAGAGAGAGAGACAGAGACAGAAATAGAGAGACAACTAGAGAGAGAGAGATAAATAGTCAACAGCTTTTAAATTCCCAGATTCAATCATTTCTGAAGCCAGTTTTATGCCCTTTCTTTGGTTTGATTAGTTGATCCAATACTATGATCCTCTTTCTTATTCATATAGTTCAGGGCGAATGTTGTCACTTGTAACTAAAATAGTCATAACTATAAAGTAATCAAGCTATAGTCTCTTTCTGTTTTAGTCTTATGGAATTCTTATGAATATTAAGTACCACATTTGGTAAGTATCAAATATTAAGCAAAAATGGCTTTAGGTTAAAGAATACAACATTAAGAAGGGATTCATACAGACCAAAATCACATATTTTAGAAATAAAATCAGAAGGCAAAATTAAGGTGAAAGCAGTGAATTTTAGAAGATACTGACAAATCATAATTTTTCCAAAATCACACACGCTCTCAAGTTAGACCCAAGTTTTATAAGAAATTTATTTTTTCACAGATACAGAACATAAATCCAAGAAAAATTATTATTATTTTTCACAATTATGACTTTAAATCATGCTATCTCTAGTTATTCACAAGTACTACAATGTTCTATGCATTTCTTCATCCTAGACATTAATAAAACACATCCCTTCGGTCTTAGTTACTTCTCTTTGGTCTGTTTTCTCCTTTCGGAATTTTAATCTTCTGTGATATGAAGAAATTTATGTGAACCTTTCACATATCAATTTTCTTCCCTGTGCACACTTGATAATTACCTTTCTTTGATTCCCTGAGAAAAGAAACACAAAATATTCTTAGTGGATTATCTGAGGAAAGGCAACCAGAGGGAAGAGGAATATTGGGACACTGGAGATCTCAACGAACGCAATATTAGCAGCACATGTACCTTGAGGAAGAGAAGGGATGGTGAAACCAAGATGGTAGAGTTAGAGCAACGAAGTTAGTGACATGAGAGTTTCCCAGCAATTTGAGAAAGAGAGAATTGGAGAGGATATGATATTCTGAATTCATTTCCCAAGCACTAAAATAAGATTTGAGTATACTAAACTGAAACCTCTGTCAAATCTCTAAATGGAACAGTGCAGCATGTACTATGCACAGATTGTTAAAAGAAAGTTGATGTAATACTAAATTCTGTGGCCATTCCATAAAAGAACATACCTCTACCTAGCAAAGGCCATACTGCATGAAGAAGGACTAAGATGAAGGAGAGAAACAAAAAGGCAAATCAAAAAAAGACAGGAGCGTAAGGTCCTAAGGAAGGAGCAAATAATCAAAGGTCGCATCTGATAAGGAGCAATGCTGATCCATTCCAGTTCTAGGTCCTGAGTAAAGAAACATAGTCTGAGAAAAGAGGCCAGGGATACAGCTTGGGATGTTCAGAGAGTAGAAATGACAGAAGTGGATTATTTTAAAGCTTTCATCTCAAGACAAGAGGGGAAAAATTGTAGTACAGATTCTCTTAGGATGCACTCCAGGAAAAGAGGGAAATGTGAGGAGGGAAAAATGCATCCAGACAGTGGGTTAAAGAGCAGGACTAATCACAGGGCAACAACCCACTAAAAGACTGAGAGCTGCCAGGTAGCTGATAGATCCAGGCAGAAAGTAGCCAACTACCTGACTCTTTTCAAGCTTCCACACCACCAAACACATCTACCTGTTTCTCAAGAGGCAAATCCTCTAAGAAGTCATCTGCAGCCCATAGCATTCGTCTCAGAGCAGAAAGAATTAGAACATCCTTTACAGGGTCCAGCTCCCACTCAGAGGAATAATTGCTAACCACCGAGATGTCAGAAAGAGCAAATCCAAGTTTTCTTTGGACTTCCTCTAGCTGCAATACAGAAATTAAAAAGACATTGGAAAACAGTGAAAAATATTATTTTATGTCAGTATAAATTACAAAAGCAATATCAAAATGTAAGAACTTGGCAATAATTTCCCATTGGAAAAAAATGGAGATCTGGTCTCACAAAGTACTCTTAAAGAACTTCACATATCAAGTTCTAATGTCACTGGTAATAGTAATTTGGAATACATGCAGTGGATTCTAAATGATTTAGAAGCAAAAATTTTAAGACACCTATGCCACAGTCCATAAATTTCCTGTTTCTTTTAAAAGACATTCTCTGGATAAGTAGATTTTATTAGACCAGTTTAATGTTTTATTCTTGTTTAGACTATTTTACCTCTAGAACCAAACTGCCTAGGTTCAAAATATTTATCTGTCACTGCTCAGCACTGTCAATAAACATTGGCAAATATTTACTCTGTTTTCTCTGTTTCCTCACCTGTAAAATGCAGTAATGATAGTACCAATTTCATAGGCTTATTATAAGGACTAATTAAGAAAATCTATCACATACTTAATGCTCAGCAGATATTCACTATCATTGCATTCCCCCAACTGGTGTTCCCACTTCCAGATTCCTTTTGATTCCAATCTGTGCACAGTGCCACATTAATTTTTCTGAAGATCATAACTTTGATTGACTTTGATCATATCATTACTCTTTCAAAAAATTACTGTGATTCCTCATAATGCTCCTAATTAAATAAAATTACTTCATGCAAATGTTGCCCATTTTATCTCCCCCCACAAAGATCCAGCCCTTCACTAACCTGAACTCCACGTTTCCCAAACACGTTGACTTTTCCTCCATTAATATATTGTCTTATGCTGAATTTGTTGGCCCTTTTTGTCTCTTCATTTTCTGAAATATTTATTCTCCTTGAAAGCCATTTCCCAGTGCTGTCCCATTGATGAAATCTTCCCGAACCCCTTTAACACTGTATTTTTCTTCTCTAAACTTTTAAAGCACTTTATTTTTCATTGTTTATCATGATATTTATCATTGTCAATCATAGATAATTTCTTGTCAACTTTTTCTTAGCCCACACTCCCATCCCCTCACCCCCATCTATAAAATTGTAAAATGTTTAATGTGGGGGAATTTTTTCTTGATCTGCGTAGCTGATAAGAGACTGGCTCAATCTTAAAGATAATCAATAAACATTTATTGAATTGAATCTAGTTGAATTAAATTGTAATAAATGAACTTACCCATGTCAGTGTAAAGAGAGACAGTTAGCCTTCTGTATCCATGGGTTCTGCATCTGTGAGTTCAACTAAGGCTCAAAAACAATTGAAAAAAAAAATGGCCGGGTGCAGGCACTCATGCCTGTAATCCCAGAACTTTGGGGGTCTGAGGCAGGCAGATCACCTCAGGTCAGGAGTTTGAGAGCAGCCTGGCCAACATGGTGAAACCTCATCCCTACAAAAATACAAAAAAATTAACCAGGTGTGGTGGCACATGCCTGTAATCCCAGTGGCTAGAGAGACGGAGGCAGGAGAATCACTTGAACCCAGGAGGTGGAGGTTGCAGTGAGCCAAAATCATGCCACTGCACTACAGTCTGGGCAACAGAAACTCCATCTCAAAAAAATAAAAAAATAAAATTTGAAAAAATATTTAATCTGTACCGAATACGTACAGGTTATTTTCTTGTCATTAATAATTAAAAATAGAGTAGAAAAACTATTTATATAGCATTTAATTTGGGTTAGGTATCATAAGTAATCTAGATATTATTTAAAGTATATCAAAGGATGTACATAGGTTATATGCAAGTACAAATGCTATGCCATTAAGCATCCACAGATTTTGGTAGCAATGCAAGTTCCTGGAACCAATCCGCTGCAAATACCAAAGAACGACTGTGTTCAACTTTTAAATCTTGGGAAATGGGCCCTATTTAAGTAATTTGTATAATTCTTCTTAAACCCAGTAGCTGCGTGTTTTTATTTTTATACACACTAGTATGTGATTGTAGTAACATACCCCAGAAAATGTGTTTACAAAGGGCATCATTCATTACCTTGGACCTCAGAGGCACACATCTGTCTATTTCTATAAGGTCACCTTTTGTAATCAGATCCATGCTATCCACATGAGTGAGCAAAGCCACGTGTACCACACCTATGCCAAACAGAATTGTTTTTATCATTTTAGAGAGCATCAGTATTTTCAAGTTACTTAACTATCAGTTATGCAATAGGCAACCTGTGGAACAATTTCAGATTTGGAAAGATCCCCTGCACCCTGGTCACCCTCATCTCCCCAGAAAACTCCCCTGGACTACTTATTAGTATCTGGAGTTTCTCTGACATGGGGAGTCACCTTCACTGCCTTCCATGGTAACAAACGAGGACTCAAATGAAACCACCTCTTGGAAGAGATAACTAAAATTTATGCCGCAATATTGCTGATTGATTTCATATTCTGTCCAGAAGTTGTGTTTTGACAGAGACTAAAGGCCAAAGGCCTCTAATAAACAAGATAGGGGAGAAGAGTCCTCTAGAAAGAGACAGAATGTGTCAAAGTATCACAAGTAAACTTCCCTTATTTCACAATACTAGCAATCATCTCTCTGCACATCTCCTCTTTGCAAAGTTTTAAATTTCAGCAAACAGGTAAGTTGATCACTCTCTGCTTCAAAACCAAGAACAGTGATAAACTGGCTCTTTCTCATTCCAAATGGACATGACCAAGAAAAGCCAGAATGGGTCACCCTAAATCCCTGATCCTGGTTACCTTCTCCAAACTCTTTACCTTTCTCTACCAAACATCTTACCTTCCAGTTTCTTTTCCTTACGACATGTTTCTTTTTCATTTTCTAATTCTTTTTTTTTTTAATTATTATTATACTTTAAGTTCTAGGGTACATGTGCATAACGTACAGGTTTGTTACATATGTATACTTGTGCCATGTTGCTGTGCTGCACCCATCAACTCGTCAGCACCCATCAACTCGTCATTTACATCAGGTATAACTCCCAATGCAATCCCTTCCCCTTCCCCCCTCCCCCCTCCCCATGATAGGCCCCTGTGTGTGATGTTCCCCTTCCCGAGTCCAAGTGATCTCATTGTTCAGTTCCCACCTATGAGTGAGAACATGCGGTGTTTGGTTTTCTGTTCTTGTGATAGTTTGCTAAGGATGATGGTTTCCAGCTGCATCCATGTCCCTACAAAGGACACAAACTCATCCTTTTTTATGGCTGCATAGTATTCCATGGAGCTCCAGTAGCGCAATCGGTTAGCGTGCGGTACTTATCATTTTCTAATTCTTAAAGCTCAAGGCCCAATCTTTGTCAATAAATGCACGCCAGGATATAGGGGTAGCAGGTAGTTTGAATTGTACTACCCTTCATATATACATTAATTTGTTTTAATTCTTAACAAAAGAAAAAGTCTCTAAGGTAGGTACTATTATTATACCAATTTTATTGATTAGAAAATTGAGGCACAGAGAGTTTAAGTTACTTGCACACAGTCATATAGCTAATGAATGCTCAATTTCATTGAAGCATGCTGGTAGACTAGGGAAGATTGAAATATGCAATGACTGAAGTTCTTTATCCTGTCCAAAATACATTCTAAAACACAGTCTAGTCAATTACCCTTAGTAGCAAAGTGGAATGAGACTCACCAGCATTTATCAACTCCCTTCGAAGTCTTCTGATCTTTACTATCATTTGAGAAGAGAAGTGTTCCATAGAGCTGACATCAAATACAAATGCCACACAATGAATTCTGTCCTTCAGCGATGGGGAATCAATGTAGTCACGATGACTTAATTTGATTGATTCCATGGGATTAAACTGTAAGGTAGACATAAAGCAACATATTAATTCAACAAATGTTTATGAGCACAAACTATGTACCAGGCACTGTGCAAGTGAACTGAATGGTAAACAAAACAGAAAAGTCTCCTATAGTGTGAGGCTAACAATCTTAATAGAGAATACAGGCATTATGCAAGTAAGCTAGCAGTCCTTTCACCTTGTCAGGTAAGGCATCTGTGAGGAAAGGACATGTAATCTGAGAGCTAAAATAGCAGTAGCTTAAGAGGATAAGGATACGGCTGAAGGTGTTCTAGATAAGAAAGGCACTCTGCCCACAAATGGAAGTAAGAGAATTGAGAAAAAAAGCTGGTACCATCAAGCAGAGCGCAAGGAGGAAAGGGGTTCAAGGTGAGATGACTTTACTCTTCAGCTAGCAGTTTCTCTGTTGGGAATCTGTCCCACTGATACACTGACAAAAACACATAATGATATATGCAAAGGTTATTGACTGCAGGAACATTTGTAGCAGAAAAATGCCATATCAATTAAACTTTGTCTGATATGTCAATAAAGCAGTTTTCTACCACTTCTCCAAGAATGGAGTAGCCGCAAATTTATATGTACTTTGTTATATATTTAAAAAGGCAAGAAAAATATAAATTTTGTATGGTTACTAATAGGAAGAGGGGAGAAATTTATTTGAAGGGACAGAGAAGGAAGATAGATTCTTTGAATATACATTATTTTGTAGATTTGATCTTTGAACCATATAAATGCTAAACATAAACATAAAACCAAATTAACTTTGAAAATCAGTTCCTAAATTTAATTGAATTAGTGAACTGTTGCGGTTATAATACAGGGATAAACTATTTTGATTGACTTTAAAATACAATAATTTGTATACCCCTCCAAGGATACATGATACAACCTAAATACACTGTAAAAATCTGCTAAGATGGTTTAATTATTTCCAGTTTTGATTGTGATTATATGAAATGATACTAAGTGTGACTATGATGAGATTGTTCATGGTACTGATAGAGCTTTTATACTGAGGTTCCTGTAGATGATATGTAAGATAAAGGAATGAGTTGTGACATGATATTCTGTTACCGCCACTGTTTTTGAGAATGAGAATTCTCAGTTTGGGAGAAAGCAGATATACAAGTGATAGAAAAGAGAGTAAGTAAAAACTTTCTAATACTGAATTTGAATAAGAAGTTTTTGTATAAGTTTATAAATTTTTTTTTCATGAAAATGTATATTACTTAACTCTGCTCACTAAAAAAGGCAAGAAACAATGACCAGCCAAGTAGCTATGAACATTTCTAATGCCCCACACCAGGACTACTTGAAGAAACAGCTGTCTCAAAAGCTGTGGCAAGAATAAAAGAATATAAAAAAGACTTTTAGGTTCATGTCAAATGGACTCAGGATCCAAATTGTAGAGGCTCTCACTGGTACAAGATGGTACATTTTACATCAGTATGGAGAAAACTTACAATGGATTGAAACACACAACATATGTTCAATTCATACTGAGTTGTTCTTAATAACAATAAAATAATATCTTGACCCTATTGGCAAAGGTGAAGGAAATGTCATTATTTCAAAGTCTTGTAAAAAAGCAAAAAAATTAAGCACATATCCTGTTGTTCTTTTTAAACTGTGCCACTGGATAATCAAAGAATGGATGAGGGTAAGTTTCTCTTTTGTATGTGAAATGGTGAAAGAATAATAGGGAATGTCACTATTTTCACACCTTAACAAATAAATGGATCTAGGCATTAAATATTGATTAATACCAATATTAGAAAAGTGATAAATCCCCAAACTGTGCACAGTTTCATAGAATACAACACAATCTATGAAGTAGAATCTGAATTGGAACACTCTTTAGATTCAACTCTCAATAATCAGGACATATGGAAAACAGAGGACCATGTAAAACCACCCTGAGGGATGAAAATAATGGAGTTCAGATTACATAGAAGTCTACAAAACAACTAGATTTCTTAAGAAACAAATGATAAGGAAAAAGCGAGGGATATAAAGTCAGAACATACAATCAAAGAGACTGAATAGACCTATTTGAATGTTATTCAAACAAACTTATAGATCTATATTTATAAAGCAATTATAAATTTGAACACTGAGTTGTATTTGATAATTTATGGAACGATTGTAAATTTTAGGTGGGGTAAGAGTATTATGACTATGTTTAAGGAGATATATATATGCTCCTATTTGTATAGTTATATGTATAGTCAGTATTGAATAAAATGTTATGATTTCTTGGGTTTGCTTCAAAATAATACAAGAGAAGAGAAAGTGGGTAGATACAGATGAAACAAGACTGGCTGTGAGTCAAAAATTTTTGAATCTGAGTACATGGGAATCCATTAAACTATTTTGTCTATTTTAAAATTCTCTGTGATAAAAAGTTTGTATTTAAAAAAGAATATTTAAAAATAAACAGCACTTACAAGACAACTCTATACTAACGAATGAAAGAATCTTGCATGAATAGAAAAACAAAACTTGCTGTGTTTTTTTAACAGGCACACAAGATATGTAAAGACGTCAATCAATTTTCAGTATAAAGTGTTAATATAATTTCAATCTAAACAACAAGAAATCAAACACAAATGAACAAACAAAGCACAAAAAACCTCATTTGAAAAGGTATATGTATGAAAATTGCCAAGAAAAACAAATAGGAGTAATAAAAAAATGAATGTGACTTGTCTGGTAAGTTATCAAGCCATAATTGATTACTATGGTAATTAAACAATTAGATAATATAGTAATTAAAATGCTATCATGAAATAATAGATCACTACATCAATAGAAAAAACTAGAGAATACAAAAACTGACCCCAATATTTCATAATGAAAAGATACAAAAGGCATTCAGTGAAAGATGTTGGCATCATTGACTATCGTTTGGAACAAAGTAAACTTAATGATTATTCAAGATCTGAATGTTCATTAGAAGGCTAGAAGTTTAAAAAATATATACTGAGATGGTTCTTTGATCTCCCCTTCCTCTTGCCTAGAACACTGACAGTGCTCAGTGTTCTTTTCACATAATAACGACAGTCACACGTCTCAGTCAGATGGGGCTGCTATGACACGTTATACAGATTGGGTGGCTTAAACAACAAACATTTATTTCTCACAGTTCTGGAGGCTGAGAAGTTCAAGATCAAGGTGCCAGAAGATTCGGTTTCTGGTCAGGGTCCTCTTCCTGGTTTACAGAGAGTCACCTTCAGGCTATATCTTCACATGACAGAAAGAGATCATCTCTCTCATGTATATAAGAGCACTAATCCCATTCATGAGGTCTCTATCTTTATGACCTAATTACCTCCCAAAGTCGTTACCTCCAAATACCATCACATTGAGGACTAGGGTTTCAACATATAAATTTGGGGGAGGCATATCTTAACAGCCCATGCTGAGGACCTCAAAAAATCGGAAGGATCTCTGAAATTAATAACTTCAGATAGCTGCCACACTGGTCCCAAGCTGCCTGCCTTCAGACTTCCTCTTACATAAGAAAAATTATCTATGTAGGTAAGTTGATGCAGTTGGATTTCTGTTTCACATAGCTGAAAGCAGTGGAAAGTGGGGTAGCTGTTATGATAGCCATGATGGAAGAGCCCTCAAGATGTTTTTATTCTTTTTGAAAAAAAAAAAAAAAATCGAATAGGGACAAAGGACCTTGAGCAAGTGTAGTTTAAGAAGATAAATGCTGATACATTTGTACAAAAATAAGCATTTTAAAAATCAATTATAATTTCTCATTAGTCAAATCTTACCTGGTATCTATCACGAATGTTACCATTTAAGATGTAGAATATGTCATCCCTGCACAGGCCACCTTCTTTCTCACCCAGCCCCAGTGAGTCACACAGAATAAATGGCAGATATTGGCCATCTTTCCCATCTCTAATAAAGTATGTCCTATACTGTAGAGGGGATAAAAGCAATTTTAAAGGTTCATTTTTTATTATAAATTGAGATGAAGTCTATATGTAATAAAGTTGATCTGCAAAAGGCTTTTGAAATATAATTGATTTGAACAGAGAAGCAAAGGCTAGGTGGCCTCAAATATGCTTACCTTCTCAGATATCCCAGTTCTATCAGTGCCCACCAAAGCCTGATGCGTTACATGCCCTTGGAAAACAGACTTCACTGAGTTGAAAAAGCTGGACTTCCCAGCTCCAACTGGACCCAGCAGCAGAATTCGTATTTGTGGAACCAGGGATCCATATGGTTCATAAGTTCTCAAGGCAGACAATAAGCTCTTCCTGAGCCTGTTTAGACATGATCATTTTTAACAATTGACTGCGGTTAGGTCATAAAACCTTACTATAAATTTTCTGCGGATTCATTTTTTTCATAGATATTATTTTTTATTAGCAACTTGCCTTCTTACTTAAAAAACATGAGACGAACCTACGTGAAATCCTATTGCAAAAAGAACAAAAAGCAAAAATAATACACAACTAAATTAGTAGACCACATACATCTAAGAATAAATAATCGCTGTATTAAACATAAAGATCAATTATTTAAGACTAAACTTCAGAAGTCAAAATACATGTGACTTCCGAAGTTCATGAAAGTAGACCATTTCTAACATATTCTTGAAGTTTATGGGGGGTATTCCCCACCTGCCAACCACTTCTTCTAGCAACTCTCTAGAGTAGTTGAAACATTAACTGCAAGAATTCTAAGTAAAACACAGACATACAAACAAATAACTATTTTTCTTCAAGTATATCACATTAAAAATTCCTTTCCTCTACTCAGTGTCCTTTTTGTTTTAACATTAATATTATCAAATATTTTATGATTATAAATACAGTTTGTTCTTGATGATCCACAAGTTATGTGTGATAATATGTGTTGCCAATTATATTGATGAGACCTATCATAGAATAAGTCAAAGAAAATGAAGAGAATAATAGAATCTTAAAAACATTGACTTACTCAGTCACCCCTTTTATCTTTCTTTCATCCAGTAAATCTGAGGAAATAATCAAAGAATAATGTAGATTAGAAGTTGTCGAATGATTGGCTGACTGAATGAATGTCAATGAATTCACTAGAGACAAATACAAAAATAGTTTTCCATGGGAACGGTCCTGTATGGTGAAAAGGGAACAATTTTATAGAGAAAATTCTGATAAAGCTCATTAACAACATTTGAAGAGGCTAGCACTAGAAGCAAGGTAGACCCTCTGTACTATCAGCAGATCTCTTCTCATTCAGTTACTCAACAGTGGTATGTGACTCACTCCCACATGGGAATTGAGGGTGTGGGTGTTTTCTAAAGAAAAGAAGCAAGGCCTAGAGATGTGGGAATGTCTAATGTGGAAATGTGGAAATGTCTAATAAGACATTTTCCCCTCCATAATCCAATAGGTCTGAGAGGGATAATGTGCAAAGACACACAAACAGAAAACACGGCACTAGATTTTCTCTACAACCTGCTATTAACAATTGGAACTCCGGGAACTTCCAGCTCACTTAATTTTATTCCTGCCCCCAGAAGAGAAGATGAGACTCATGCCTACCCAATCAGAGTGCAGTAAATTGTTCAAGTGTAAGCGAAGGATTTCATTCAGATCAATAAGGCACAAGCTCAGAATTATTTTTTCTTAGAAAGAGACATTTTTATGTTGAATTTAAAACAGAAAGGATAAGGATAAGCGATGCTACCAATTCTCTCAGTTACAAAAGAAGAATATCATGTGGAACATTTATAAACATGGCCATATGTATGGCAACAAAGTGAACAATATTACCAATAGTAGAAATTGTGAAAACTTCCCTCAATGTCTGTAATATAATAAGACTAGCAAAGCGCAATTACAAACAAATGGAAAAGCAACCTCCTGGGAGTTTAAAAAGCACTGTCTTAAATAACTTTAATATCCAAAAAGAAATAAAAACCACAATTACAAATATATAGAAAATAGCAATATGATCATTTATGTCAATTTTATGATAATATCCTATTTCGTTAATGACAAGAAAGAAGGAAAACACTGAAAATTGAAAATAGAATAAAAAAGAATAAAGAAACGGACCTTAGGAATATAAAAAGAAACACAAAATACAAAACCAAATTTTACAACTTGAAGAAAGGATAAATTAATATAGTAATTATTTTAAAATGTAAAATAAATAAATTATCTTGTTTTATCAAAGAAAGACAAATTTGTTAAATGTCATACCACCACTCATATACCAAAATGGTTGCATAATCAAAAAAAAAAAACGCTGAAAAGAATTTGGGGTGACAGAGACCCTTGTACACTACTTATAGTTGTAGAAATTGATATAAAACTATGTTGGGAAATGTCGTCAGTGTGAAGATGAACATATACATACCCTGTGATCCAGCAATTTCATTGGTATTTTCTTCAAAAAACAATTATATGTGTGAACCAAAAGATATACACAATAATATTTATAGCAGTATTATTTGTAATAGCCCCAAACTGGAAAACACAAATGTCCACCAGTGATGATTGGATAAAATACTGTGAAGGATGCACCACAATGGAATACTGCATGAATGAAAAGGAACAACCTATTGCTACATACAAGAATAAGGATGAATCACTATGAAGGTAGGAGTTAAAGTAGCTAGACAGACACATTCGCTCACTTTACCAGGGAACACTCTCAGGGAAAAAAGGAAGACAACTGACCAAGTCTAATTTTCTAATAAGTATGCTAGTAATTTTATGTCCTGGTGAATAGACTAATGATATTTCCCACACGGAATAGTACACATCTCTTGAATATCCTTAACAGGATATCAGTGACTAAGAATTACTTAGTAAATAAATCTAGATTCTGGCCGGGCACGGTGGCTCACGCCTGTAATCCCAGCACTTAGGGATGCCAAGGCATGCGGTTACTAGGTCAGGAGTTCGAGACCAGTCTGGTGAGCACAGTGAAACCCTGGCTCTACTAAAAATACAAAAAATTAGCTGGGGACGGTGGTGCATGCCTGTAATCCCAGCGACTCAGGAGGCCAAGGCAGGAGAACTGCTTGATCCTGAGAGGCGGAGGTTGCAGTGAGCTAAGATCTTGCCACTGCACTCTGCACTCCAGCCTGGGTGACAGAGACTCTGTCTCAAACAAACAAACAAAAAAAATTACAGATTCCATGGATTAAGGGGGCATTCTTGCCTCCCTGGAAGCTGTTATATAATTTTTCAATATGTAAAGTGGCCCATAAACTTCACTTAAAACCCCTGCCTATTTTTCTGGCCCTTAAAGCATATGTCCCATATGGAAAGGAAAGATTTAGGGAGCTACACAGAATATCTAAGTACTCTTTCTGCCTTTTCTTAGATTTCTGATTGCCCCTATCTTTGAAATTACTAATACAGCAATATTAGATATTATGCTCAGTGAAATAAGCCAGACACAAAAGGACAAATACTACATAATCCCACTTGCATGAGGAATCTAAAATAGTCAAATTCATAAAAGCAGAATTAGAATGGTGGTTTGCTAGGGACTGTGGGAAGGAAGAAAGGAGAATATATTTGTCAAAGGGCATAAAGTTTTACTTATACAAGATAATTAAGTCCCAGAGATCTACTGTACAGCATAGTACCTACAGCAACAATACTATATGGCAGGGGTCGCCAATTCCCGGGGCCACGGAGCCTAGGCTGTCTGTGGCCAGTTCAGATCCAGGCCACAGAGCAGGACTTGAGCGGCAAGAGTGTGAAGCGTCATCTGTATTTACAGCTTCTCCCCATTGCTCATATTACAGCCTGAGCTCTGCTTCCTGTCAGATCAGCAGCGGAATTAGATTCTTATAGGAGCGCAAACCCTATTATGAACTGTGCATGAGGGATCTAGGCTGCATGCTCCTTATGAGAATCTAATGCTTGATGATTCACTGTCTCCCATCATCCCCCACATGGAACTGTTTAGTTGTAGGAAAACAAGCTCAGGGTTCCGGCTGATTCTACATTACAATGAGTTGTATAATTATTTCATTATATATTATGACATAATAGCAATAGAAGTAAAGTGCACAAAAAATGTAATGCGCTTGAAACCAATCCCCACCACCAGTCTGTGGAAAAATTATCTTCCATGAAACTGGTCCCCAGTGCCAAAGAGGTTGGAGACCACTGCTGGTATACGGTAAGTCATCACTTAACATCATCATGGATTCTTGGAAACTGTAATTTTACGCAAAACAACATATAGCATGTCCTTGACTAATGTCTTTCTTCCATAATGATAAGGGAAATAAATTGGTTTCCTTCTAAGTTGTTTCACTTAAGTCACAGTTTCCAAGAACCTATAGTTCACGTTAACTGAGAATTTATTGTACTTAAAAATGTGCTAAGAGGATAAATCTTATGTTAAGTGTTATCATAAATATACATTTTATTGACCCTGGTTGTCTCTTAGCAAACAATTTGTGTCTAGGTTTCAATCTGAACCATCCAAATTATGGTTGAGTGAAAAGGTCATTTTTCCTTAAAGAGATGAATTGGTTTAAACCAACCAAACATGCAAGGGAGAACTCTATACAGGATAATCTGATTAAACCTACCTTCACATCGAAAAACTTCACAATCCTGAATAGAAATAGTACAATTTTGAACAAGTCCAAGATCTTCCGTTGTCTTTGAGCCCATAATCACTTTTCTATTTCTTAACTCTATCTGGAAATTAGTTGTGGAGTTATATTTTACATTGTCATGACAAAACAGTCTTTCTGGTGTACATAGTCCTAGTTTCCATTCTGAAATTTTAGTCTCTTGTAGTGCAAAAAGGATGATGGAGGCAGCCTTTCTTTCCTGGTAACTCTCTTCTGCATATGCTCCAATAATACGATGTTCACCATAAATCACTGTTAGAGTAGGCCCTTGATTACAACATCTGTCAAGTAAATCTCCACTATAGAATCCATGGACACTACCCTTATAGAGAAGGCTAAGCCGCTTTCCTCCAAAATGATTTTGCAGGATCTTTTCATGCAACCATGCCAAACGAGTTGTCACTGCCATACTTCTTGATCTAGTGGCAAATCAGATATATTTTCTGTTAAATATTAAGAAACAGATAACATATACTGTTATAAACCTTGCATTTATGCCTCTTACATATTCTACATAACATAAAAAATGACAAAACAAAGGATGAACAAAAAAATCATTAGCTAATTTTTTCCTATAAATCATTGCTTTTTAAATTAAAACAGAAACAGAGACTGGCAAGTGACACTGTCACCTAAGAGAGAGAGAAAGAGAGAGACGAATGTCAGCTAGGAAAAAGGAAAAGCAGAAAGACATTTACCTGTTGTAGTGTCTGTAGTATCAGCTAGAGCTGAGGGTAGCTGCTCTGTCTGGATAGCTGGGCAGGCACAAAATGGGCAAAGGAAATTATTCTGCAGCCTTGAAGTTTCAAAGACTCAGAGAAAGGAAACTGAAACTCAGTATGCCCAGCCCACTTGACAGCATGCCAACTTCTCTCAACAAAGGAGCATAAGCTGATCCAGCTTTTAGACAGTAAACTTATATAAAAAATAGTATTGAAAGAATCAAGGAATTGAAGTCAGAGGGAAGAAAACATAACAGCTCACTGACTTTTAAAAAAATCTTTTTATTTAAGGAAAATGCAACCAATTTCTGTATATGGACATACAGAAAGTATTGTGTATTCTACCTCTAGAATATGTATCTCAAATTAATTTACATCTCTTAATCCCTGCTATCAATTAATTCTGCACTAGTATACTTCCTTATATAGAATGTTATTTTAGCCCCCAAATTTGTTCCTCTGTTTTTCTACTTGCCCCTTCTCTTCTCACCACAGGAAAATGAGGAGACTTCATTTATAAGACATAAAACAACCCATGTCAATTTCACAATAAAGCCCCTTCTCTAACTTCACATTGCTAAGGATCATAAATTTGTGTCCTATAGGCAGAATTCAATCTGCAAATTTGTTTTGTAGGGCCAATGCAATACCTTTATATTTTTTAATTTTTGAATGTGAATGCTTTTATAGCATTGGGCATCCACTCTCCAGTCCTCCTTTGTCCCCTCTTGCTTTATACCTGACTGGTTCTAACAAATTTAAATTGCCTGCCTGCCCTAAAAAGGTTTTTTTAATTTGCTGGCCCTATTAAAAACAATAGCACCATCAAATGAAAATATTTTAAGCAGCTTATGGGGTACTATTTACTTTGCTTTAAAAATTATAATAGTATAGACTTATTATTCGTAAGGTAATTTACATGTATCCCATGTGTTTATTTTAATAACTTTTTGATGAAGACACCAATATTATTGCCGCTTTTCAAATAAATAAACAGAGTTTTGGAGTGTAAGTGAGAAAAAGAGGAGGAATAGGAGTGATGAGGGAAGAAATCTCCTGCTTTAGACAGTATAATCAGGAAAGGTCTATTTAATGAGATGTCATTGGAGAAGTGTCCTGAATGGAGTGAGAGGGAGTACCATGAAAATATCTAGGAAAAGAGCTTTATAAGCAGAGAGAATGGCAAGGATAATCACCCCTGTGGCAGCTTATTTCAGTAAGAAGCTCAGTATGGTTGGAGCAGAGTTAGGTTTGGAGAATGGCAGTGAATAGGAGAATGGAGGGACCAGATAGAGATAATTGAATTATGGGGGCAATTCTGATCATAGTGAGTTAGTTCTTACAATATCTGATGGTTTTATAAAGGGCTTCCCCTTTCTCTGGGCACTCATTTCTCTCTTCTGCTGCCATGTGAAGAAGGACATATTTGCTTCCATTTCCTACATAATTATAAGCTTCCTGAGGCCTCCTCAGCTCTTTCCTTTATAAATTACCCAGTCTCAGGCCATTCTTTATAGCAGTGTGAGAACAGACTAATACAGTAAATTGGTACAGAGGGAGTGGGGCACTGCTATAAGGATACCCAAATGTGGAAGCGACTTTGGAACTGAGTAACTGGCAGAGGCTGGAACAGTTTAGAGGACTCAGAATAAGAGAGAAAAATGTGAGAAAGTTTGGAATTTCCTGGAGACTTGGAGGGCTCAGAAGACAGGAAGATGTGGGAAAGTTTGGAACTTCCTAGAGACTTGTTGAGTGGCTTTGAACAAAATGCTGATGGTGATATGGAAAATAAAGTTTAGGCTGAGGTGGTCTCAGATGGAGATGAGAAACTTGTTGGGAATTGGAGCAAAAGTGACTCTTGCTGTGTTTTAGCAAAGAGACTTGGCAGCATTTTGCCCCTGCCCTAGAGATCTATGGAACTTTAAGCCTGAGAGAGATGATTTTATGTATCTGGCAGAAGAAACTTCTAAGTGGCAAAGCATTCAAGAGAAACCAGAGCATGAAAGTTCAAAAATATGTAGGCTGACCGTGGAATAGAAAAGAAAACCCCATTTTCTGAGGAGAAATTCAAACTAGTGGCAGAAGTTTGCATATGTAACAAGAAATGGAATGTTAATCACCAAGACAATGGGAAACATGTCTCAAGGGCATGTCTGAGATCTCATGGCAGTCCCTTCTATCACAGGCCTAGAGGCTGGTTTCCTGGGCTGGGTCCAGGGACCTGCTGCTCTGTGTAGCCTCAGGACTATGTCCTGGCCGCTCCAGCCATGGCTAAAAGGAGCCAATGTACAGCCAGGACTTTGCTTGGGAGGGTGCAAATCCCCAGCCTTGGCATCTTCCATATGGTCTTGGTCCTGTGGGTACACAGAGAACAAGAACTGAGGTTTGGGAACTTCTGCCTAGATTTCAGAAGAGGTATGGAAACACCTGGATGTCCAGGTAGAAGTCTGCTGCAAGGGCAGAGTCCTCATAGAGAACCTCTGTTAGGGCAATGTGGAAGGGAAATGTGGGATCAAAGCCCCCACACAGAGTCCCCACTAGTGCACTGCCTAGCGGAGCTGTGAGAAGAGGGTCAGTGTCCTTCAGATCCCAAAGTGGTAGATACACTGACAGCTTGCACTGTGTGCCTGGAAAAGCTGTAGAAACTCAATGCTAGCTGTGAAAGCAGCTCAGGTGAGGGTGCTGTATCCTGCAAAGCCACAGGGACAGAGCTTCCCAAGGCCCTGGGAGCCCACCTATTGCATCAGCGTGACCTGGATGTAATACATAGATTCAAAGGAGATCATTTCAGAGCTTTAAGCTCTGACTGTCCGGCTGGATTTCAGACTTGCATGGGGCCTGTAGTTCCTTCGTGTTGGCCAATTTCTCCCATTTGGAATGAATGCATTTACCCAATGTCTGTACCCTCACTGTATCTAGGAAATAACTAACTTGCTTTTGGTTTTACAGGCTTATAGGCAGAAGGGACTTGCCTTGTCACCAATGAGACTTTGGGCTGTGGACTTTTGGGTTAATGCTGAAAATAGTTAATATTTGGGGGGACTGTTGGGAAGGTGTGATTGTGTTTTGAAATGTGAGTACATGAGATTAGGGAAATGGTCAGGGGTGGAATGATATGGTTTGACTGTGTCCCCACCTAAATCTCATCTTGAATTTTAGTTCCCATAATCCCCATTTGTTGTAGGAGCGACTAGGTGGAAATGATTGAATCATGGGGACAGTTTCCCCCATCCTGTTCTTATCATAGTGAGTTAATTCTCATGAGATCTGATGGTTTTTTAAGGGGCTTCCCTCTTTGCTAGGCACTCATTTTTCTCTCCTGACACCACATGAAGAAGAAGATGTTTGCTTCCCTTTCCACCATGATTGTGAGTTTCCTGAGGCCTCCCAGCTCTGTGGAACTTTGAGTCAAATTAAAACTCTTTCCTTTATAAATTACCCAGTCTTGGGCAGTTCTTCATAGCAGCATGAGCATGGACTAATATAGTGTCCATTTGAAATGTCTACAGTTATATCATGCACATGAATCACTTTTTTTCTCTCTCTCTCTCTGACCTTCTTGGCCATGGGAATTTGATAATCCCTTCTCTATAAATCTAACACTGATCATCTCTCTGGTAGAAGGGGGTCTCATACACTCAAAGCACCATAAATTAATTTATCTTTGTATGCTTATTTAAATTGCAGCAATCCATTCACATGTTAATTCCTTCTTTACCACTTCATCAAAACAGAAGACAAATGAGCTCAGTGACTTGAACATATGTTTCTTTGCATTTATTTTAAAAATCTGTCAGGTATTGTCATGGAATGTGCAAAAGAAATCAATTTTTAAAAACGAAAAAATATATTTACACATAATTGTTTAGCACAGCTTGTTACTTGACCTCCCCACCTCTACCCCATACCCTCAATTTTTGCAATTTTGCTTACACTGCACTTCCTGTCTTGGAGCCTGAAACAGTTTGAGTCTATTTGCTTGAATTGTGTTGAGGAAGGAAGTGGGATTGCAGGACGGTGCAACTGAATATTGACTGTATTTCCACATCTATGATCTCACTGGTCCAAGTGGCCTGCATTTTCTCCAACATCAGAGAAAGATTTTACGAGGGTTTACAACTGGTATGCAGGTTTTTATCTTCCTTACATTGATGGTAAAAATTAGATGTATTTAGTCTACTGTCCTCCACAAATTGGTCCATAAACTCATTAGATTAAGAATGGGATTTGAGGGCATCCAAATTTCCATGGCTTTTTGTTGCAGGACCCCCTGAAGACTTTGATCAGCCTTGCCATCTTGTGGCTACCTTAGCGTTAGATTGAGTTATGTTGCTAAAAGATAATTATTCATCAGCTGATCATTAAGCATACGGGGCTTATTCAGCTCCCCCTATCAATTTGTGTCAAAATAAATTAATTGTGGACCTGTCTTGTTTTATGAGAAAGCAATGTGATAGTCTTTAAATTTATCTTTCTAAACTAAATACAGGTTTACACATTACCCAGCACAGTAACTCCTCTTGATATTCTTGACCTAAAAGGAAGAAGTGTAGGAAAAACTGATATAAGTAGAGAGGTTATTTGGGCCAAGCATGAGACTTACAACCCAACTGCATGGAGTCAAGTTGCCCTGAACAATATGCATTCTTATTAGCAACAGTTACAAGTAGGTTTTCAAAGAAAAAGAAGAGGCAGTTCCTAAGTTATTTATCATGAATTTATATTAAAACAGCATAAGCTATCAATTGGCTGTAAATTGCTCTCTGAATCAAATTCCAAGAACATGCAGATAATAGGCAAGGCAGTTAGTCAGGAACAAAATGGCATTAAACAATTGCCCCCAGCTATGGTTGTGGAGGGGCACTGTGGCACACAGGAAGCAAGACTAAAGGACCATACTTATGTCTCTCTGGGCCTGCATATCTCACAGAACTCAAACTGCTCTATTTTTCTTTTCTCAATATTTTATTGAGGTAGATAGTGGATGAATTTGCACAAAGCTACAAATTCCTATTGGAAAGAGTCACTTTCTAATGCAACAACCTAACCTACCCATGCACACCACAAAGGCTCTAGCACTGACATTTCAACTGTCTCCACAACATCACTCTCATTTTAGGATGATATTCTACCTCCCAACACACTTAGAGTTCATCTGCTATACTCCTTAGCACTGTCTTTGACTGAGCTGTACAGCTTGCTTAACTGTAAAGTATGTAAAGTTTCAAAAATCCTGGATGACCTCTAAAATGTAGCAAAACGATAATTCCCACTACCACTCAGGTTGGTAGAGAAAGATCAGGGAAATCCACAAAATGGAAAATATCCTCCCAGACAAAAGATGTTTCCCCCTTTTTGAGGCCTCCTCACCAATATTTCCTAACCTAAATTTCAAATATGTATTTAACTCCATTTGATGTTTAAGTGTTTCCAAAGCAATATAGAGCCAGAGGATAAGAAGCTGTGGTATCATTGTTATGCATGTCTGTGTGAAGAGACCACAAAACAGGCTTTGTGTGAGCAATAAATCTTTTTAATCACCTGGGTACAGGCAGGCTGAGTCCGAAAAGAGAGTTAGCGAAGGGAGATAGGGGTGGGGCCGTTTTATAGGATTTGGGTAGGTAAAGGAAAATTACAGTCAAAGGGGGTTGTTCTCTGGCAGGCAGGGGTGGGAGGGGTCACAAGGTGCTCAGTGGGGGAGCTTTTGAGCCAGGATGAGCCAGGAAAAGGAATTTCAAAAGGTGATGTCATCAGTTAAGGCAGGAACAGGCCATTTTCACTTCTTTTGTGGTGGAATGTCATCAGTTAAGTCAGGAACCAGCCATCTGGATGTGTACCTGCAGGTCACAGGGGATATGATGGCTTAGCTTTGGCTCAGAGGTCTGACAGTCATTTTGCTAATACTGTCCATTTTAGCACAAAAAGGAGAACTTAGTGTCAACATTTATGCTCCTAAAGGATGTTGGGTCAAATTAAATGTTCCTCATTGTTTCTCTTTCTTGATCTCTCCTTTACTCCTTCTCTTCCTTGCAGGGTCTCCATCTCCTTCATAAGGGCACACTCTGTTACCCCTTTAAACAAAATAAAAAGTCTTACATTCTGCCCAGATTTTTTTCAGGCTCCACCAAAGGAATGGGTGAATTATGATCCAAAAGTTGGTGAGGATGATGGTTAGCCTTCAATCACCTTCAGTCTCCCAACCAACAATGGCCAAGGCTTGGTTTTTCCCTGGATTACATGGAGAAAATCATGCCCTACTTTTTGGACCCATTGCTTCCACATTTGTATGGTAACTGTGAAACCATCCTAATGAACAGCAAACATTAACCACTAAATAAAAGGTAGACTTTGAATAAAAGCACAGCTAAGTACTAACCAGCTTGCCCTTTAAGCCAATTCCTTACTGCTACTTATAGCATGACTGTTAGCTCCTTTCCTTATAGTTTCTTTCTGCCTCGAAGTCACATAGACATGGTCACAAGGCACTAACTTCCCTTAGTTATTTCTATAAGATAACATATGTAACATTAAGAAACATCAAGTTTCTTTCTAAAACTTTTTCCAGATCCTGGAATCCCATGGGTCTGCTGACACCAGTCAGTCTGATGACCCTCTCCACGGAACTGCCTCAGCAAAAAAAAAAAAAAAAAAAAAAAAAAAAAAAAAAAAAAAAAAAAAAAATCCAGTTTTCATCTCTGTATGTTTCATTTCATTCCCTATACCCCAACCAATCAGCAGCTCCAGACCTTCACCCCCTTACCTGCCTTTCTCTTAAAAACCCTAAACTGAGACCCAGCAGGGAGGTAGATTTGAGGTTTCCTCAACCTTCCTCAATTTGCTGCCATTCAATTACTAAACTCTTTCTCTACTGCAACACCTGCTGTTTTGGTGTATTGGTATGTTACTCTGCAACAGGCACAACACTGATGAGCCTAAAATGACTTTTTCTGGTTGCCTCTCTAATTTTGTTCCCAGTATCTACTTGTAGGCCCACTCCTCAATTTCCAAGGTTCTCCTATTCCTAGGTCTTTTTTAAAGAGTTAATTTCTTCCACTGAATTGTGTCTCCTGAACATTCATTCACTTGAGCACAACTTCACTTGCAGCTTGGCTTTAGAAAATATTCCATAACTGGACATAAGAAACTCTTGCTTTCTTAATATCTATGACTACCCAAAAGATGAGTATAATTCTTATTAAAACTAAATTAGACT
Source organism: Papio anubis (assembly GCF_008728515.1). Lineage (NCBI taxonomy): Eukaryota > Metazoa > Chordata > Mammalia > Primates > Cercopithecidae > Papio > Papio anubis. The sequence goes on along the minus strand of NC_044976.1, from coordinate 77,089,926 downwards.
GTCAGAATGTGGATAACTATTGAACCAAAGCATATTATTTTGAAGAAGACTAAGAATTTGGAGAAGAGGATTAAGAAGTCTTCAAGGAAGAAAAAAACACGAAAGCTATCTTTTGGGAATTTTGTTTTTCTTTCTTAATAGTACTAGCTTTCACAGCTACTAAGAGGACTTCAGAATTATTTGGAGCATGAGTATAAGAACCTTCTTACTGATTTGCACCAGTAACCTAAATTGAAGGACACATGGCCAGGATGATTTGGAATTCAGTTAATGAAAATAAGGCATGGGTTTGTTAGAAGAGGAATATTTATTTTTTCCATAGAAATAAAATGTAAATTGTTTAAAAAGTTGGCTCATTTTTATTAATTCTATTACTTACAGTAATTCATATTTTCATTCAGATATAAATGAAACACTCTTCCTTCTTTATTTTTAGTTCCTCTCCCCAGCTTTTCATTCTCTTTCAGTCTTCCTTTCTGTTTTTTGTTTGTTTGTTCTGTTTTCTTTTGTTTTTTTGAATCAGGATCTTACTCTTTCTCCCAGGCTAGAGTGCAGTGGCACAATCTCAGCTCACTGTAGGCTCCACCTCCAAGGCTCAATCAATCATCTTGAGTAACTGGGACTACAGGCACGTGCCATCATACCCAGCTAATTTTTGTGGGTTTTGTTTCGTTCTTTGTGTGTGTGTGTGTACTGGAGATGGGGTTTCATCATATTGCCCAGGCTAGTTTTCCTTTCTATATAGAGAAAAATTTAAAGTGAATGTGATGTTGGAGAGGGTGGGAGGGAAAAGTAATGGTAAGTATGCTTGCTCATCACCAGGCACTGTGCTAAGTTCTGTGAATACATAGATAAGTAAAATCCACACTGTTTCTCAAAGAACTCACAATCTATTTAAGAAAGCAGATGTCCACACAATAATTTTATAACTATTATTCAATGTGATTAGTACTCACATAGCTCTATATAGAGTGTTATAGAAGAATAAATAAAAGAATATCTCATTTTTCCTGGAGTGGTTTAAAAAGGTGTCACTGAAAACTGAATTGTAAATGGTACAGAAATATGGAGGGGTGGTTTGTGGTAGGACCTATCTTAGCCCACTGCTTCTCAGGTTTGGCCTTTGAACTTGAGATACGACTGTTCCAAGGACAGAAGGCAAAATGAACAAAAGCAAAATCTGAAGGAGGCTGTCAATAGAGATTGACTCTCATTGAGGCACACCAATACAGGCTGGGCCAAATGTCAGAATCAAGGCAACTTATATCAAATGCAGGGCTGTAACACTCTCTCAATTGCACCTGAAAATGAAACAAACAAGAGTGGAAATTAAGCACATATCCTAATGCAACTCTCAGGACTAGGGCATGCAGATGGGCCCCAGTCATCTAATAACTGATGTATAACATAAGATTTTTCAAAAGGTACCAGTGATTTATGAGAGGGGGAGAAAAGGACCAGATTACCAGTTTCCTCAAGAGGCAAATCTTCTAAGAAATCATCTGCAGCCCGCAGCATCTGCCTCAGTGCAGAGAGGATCAGAATATCATTCATGGGGTCCAGTTCCAAATCTGAAGCATAATTTCCAACCATCAAAATACTGGAAATAGGAATGCCTAGCATTTTATGGACATTAATGACCTGTGGAAAGTATATTTAAAAAATACTTACGTCTTGTATTTAATATTTGAAATTTGACCAATTTTAAATACAATTTAAGAAAGAAACCCAAAAAGCAATGGCTTAATAAGTTATCTTGGGAACATACTAATAATAATTCAGATCATTGCAGTTTTAAGTGTGATATAAATTTGAATTAATCAAGCAATTGATTCCATTCTTCATTTTCCTGCAAATACGTTGTGTAAGCATATATACACATACAGACACACACACACACCCCCACACACAAGTATGATTGTGGTACTATTACAATAATATCTGGTTATGATCAGCGTTCTTTACCTGCCTTTGAGAAGTCATAGATCTACTCAGGTTTAAAAAGTTGTCTTGAAGAATCTCACTGCAATCATCCACTTTAGTAAGCAAGGCTACATGTGCTACACCTATATCAAATAGATAAATCAGTTATTTTATACCATAAATAGCAATGTATCAACAAGTTATTAAATACGTGTGAAAGCAACTCTATAGGGTGATGTGATTTTGAGAGCTGAAGAATGAAATATCCCCAACACATCTCAATATGGAGCCTGAAGCTTTTCTAGCGGAGAAATGATCTTTGGTCTTTTTTTCCAACATGAGACAGCATTTTTCAATGCAACTAAATTCATACTAAATTGCAATTATCTACTATTCCATTCAACTAGTTTGTTTTAAATTGGCCAAGGGGAAAAAAAGGGGTTGCTGGACTTTGGGGACTAAAAAGAACCACAAGAAAAAGAGGGAGTGAGGAGGGTTGTGTATGAGCATTTGTGAGAGCAAACTGTACTGATTTCACAGTTCTAATAAGGACCTATGCCTTTCTCCCTCAAACCACAGGGATTGAATTAGTAAATCACACTTGACTTCTAAACGAATCAAAATTCTACTATGCTAACAACTGCTTATAAGGAAAATATAAGATTAATTTCAAATGCCTGTCAAGAAAACTCCCAGAACTCTTTTAACAGAGTTTTTAGTACCTTCTTCCTACCGAAATCTAAATGATTTCTTTTACTACCTTTTCATCATTCAGGTTTCAGAGGAATAACTAGCAAAGTTGGCCAATTAATACCTAGGTTCTGGTAGAGGGCAGTTCTCAATTGATACCTATAATTTTTTTCAACCTCTGTTACAATGTAATTATTCTCTTTCAAAATTAATACAATGTCCTTTTAGAGGTCCTAAGTCAGCACAGTTAGTTGCATTAAGCATTGCCATCCAGCATGCCAAGCATAATGTGTTGCCATATGTCCTTGAAAACTCATTTTAAAACTTAGCATTTCTCTTTTACCCCAAACCCTCCATAATTTTAAAGCTGTTAAGTGATTATATAAGCTTATATATTTACATTGTGTATATCTAATGTTCACTACTCAGACATTTGTTAGATGGTTTGTTAAGTTCAGATGCAAAACTTATCCCCATTTTATAAGAACAGAAGACTAAAGTTCAGTGAAATTCAGTTACCTTCCTCAAGGTCAAAGTTTACTACTGTTTAAAAATGTGGTTCACTTAACCAAGACCATGCTCTATACATTAAACTGCATAGCACTTTTCGGAACCTAAATATGTGATATTTATACTGATAAAGTAAGGGATGTAGTATACTTTGGAGTATAAATGCCCCAACAATTCTTTATATGAAAATATTTTCAAACTTCAGTGAGAGTACTTCCAGTTCTGAATCAAATGGAGTAGGCACACTTTTCCCTCTTCTTTACACTAAATATGGCTAAAATCTCTGGACATTATACATAAATCAAACATAAAGATTGAAAAGTGCAGAGGATGCAATTTGGCTAGAAACCTTGAGATCCAAGAAACAATACACAGATGAGTTCTCTAGGTTTTCTTTTTACTTCATATGTCCTAGATTGGCTTTTAGAGACCCTCACAACTGAAAAATGCCAATTAGAGCCAGCAACAAGAAAAAGAAAAGTAAAGTAAAACCTGTTCCATCTAGTCAAAGCATAAGAAAAAGGGCAGTGTAGCAAGACAGAGAACTTTCAGAAAATAGCCACACTACCTGAGCCAAACACCACAGAAATCACTTAGCCCGATCCATGGATACGTCCTTCCCTTTCCCAACCTTCGTCCTTAGCCAAGGTAGTATCAGAGAAGAAAAAAAAAAATGTAGGGAGCCAGCACATTTATATCTGCACTATACTAACAAGGTCTGTCCTGATGGTGTCAAGGGAAGCTACTTGGGGATCCTAGACTTCCACCAAATCAGCGGCAATGAGGTGCCCTTCTCTCTCTCTGGCAGTGTCAGAGGAGAACAAATGAGAAGCTAGAACTCTAGCCTTCATTAACCTTAGATGCAAGGAGGCTTCTAGCCCTGTGATATCAGGGGATCCTATGTGGGGCGCAGTAAGAAAGTGCCCTTTCTCTAGGGATGTCAAACAAGGACTCATGGGAAACCTGTACTTTCCATCCTACCAGTATCAGAATATGTCTGCGAAAACACAAGATGTAAGATCCAGAGTCACAGAATAAAATATCAAAGACACAATTAAAGATCATTTGTCACATCAAAACCCAGGAAATTCTCAACTTGAATGAGAAAAGCTAATCGGAAGATCCTGACCCTAATTAGATGACAAAGATGTTAGAATTATTTGGCAAGGATTCTAAAGCAACCATCATAAAAATGCTTAAGAACCAAGTAGGAACATGCTTGAAGCAAATGCAGGAAGTGGAATGTCTCAGCAAAGAAATAGAAGATATGAAAAAGAATCAAATAGAAATTTTAGAACTAAAAGAATATTATACCCAAGATAGGAAAAACAATAGATATGCTCAAAAGCAGAATGGAGAGGACAAAGTAATGAACAAATGAATTTAAAGATATAACAATAGAAATTACCCACTCTGAAAAATAAAGAGCAAATAGATATAAAAATAAATAAATAAATAAACAGTGAGACTATAACAAAATATCTAGAATTCATGTCCCAGAGTTCCAAAAAGAGAGATGAGATATGGCAGGGCTAGAAATCGTCATAATAGTAAGACAACTGCAGACTGAGAGAAACTATTTGCAAATGATATATGTTACAATCGACTCATATTTAGGATTTACAGATCTTTCAACATTCAAGTTCTAAAAAACACAAATAATCCAATCAGAAAATAGTCAAAAGACGTGAAGAGACATTTCACTGAACAAGCTATACAGAAGGCAAATAAGCACATGAGGAGATATTCAATGTCATTAGTCATTAAGCAACGCAAATTAAGAACCTGATGAAATATCAGTATACATCTATCAGAAGAGTTAACAATTTTCTAAGAGCAACAATAGCAAATACTACCAAGAATGCAGAAAAATCAGATCTCTCATGTATTGCTGGTGGGATTGTAAAATGGTACAGTCCCTCTAGAATGTAGCTTGGTTATCTCTTTCAAAGTTAAACATACAGTTACTATATGACCCAGCATTACATTTCTGGAGACTTATCCCAGAGGAATAAAAACCTGTCCACAAAAAACCTGAACACTAATATTCATAGGAGTTTTATCTGCAGTAGCTAAAAACTGGAATATTTTTTTGATAGAGCATGGTGAAACTGTGGGGTATCTATACCACGGAATACTATACAATTTTTTTTTAATGAACAATAAATATATACAAAATCTTGGATGGATGTCAAAGGATATTAGGCTGAGTCAAAAAATCCAGTCTCAAAAGGTGACATACTGTATGATTCCATTTGTATAACATTCACAAAATGACAAAATTATGGAAATGAAGAAAATATTAGTGGTTGCCAAGAGTTAAGGATGGTGGAGGAATAGTGGGTGCCATGGGGGAAATCTATGAAGTGATGTAATAGTTGGTTGCAGAGATGGGTACATAAACTTACACATGTGATAAGATGACATAGAACTATAAACACACATTGTTAGCAATCAGTTTCCTGGATTCAGTCTTCCTGGTGTAGCCACATAGTGTGAAGAAGTGACTTCCCTATCTAACGCCTCAGGAAAATCACACACAAAAAAAGAAAAAAAGGATGGTTAGTCTATTCTTTAAAGACTGAAAATTAGGATTTGGGGTCTTTCTTCAGTCATGCCTGTGAATGATCTCTACCTGTGACAGGGAAATTGGGAAATCTCTGTAATCTCTTTGCAACTTCTGGCAAATCTATAATTATATCAAAGTAAAATATTTTGGATAAGTACGATGAGTGAGACTCACCACAGTTTAATACTTCTTTGTGAACTTGCTTGAATTTTGCCAACATTTTAGAGGAGAGATTGTCAATAGAGGTGATGTCTAAGACATAAGCCACACAGTGAATCCTGTCCTTCAGAGATGGAGAGGTGATAAAAGTAGAATGCTCAGGTGTAATTGGTTTACGGGGATTAAACTGTTATAAAAACATAAGGTAACATTCAGAATCCAGAGAGTTTCTGTTTAATCCTTAAAGAGACAATTAATGCTTCTAATACTGTAACTACTTATTTCTCTCCTCCCCAGCAATTCTTTCCCCAAATTAGTAGCACCCCCCTCTTTACTCCCTTCCCACTGTGAGCATAATGCCATTATATCTCTCTCGCAGGAAAAAAAAAACACTTTATTGCTGTGGTAAAAATGATAATCATCCATTGTAAGTATTGCAGGAAAGTATAAAGAATATTTTGGGAAAGCTAACATCAAATCCTATCCTGAAATAAACACCATTAACATTTGTTAAATACAACTTAAAACTCCTCTCTAAGCATTTTGCATGCTTAAATGAACTGGATAGAGAGAATAAAAGAAAGAAAAATAATGTTGCAAATGCTATTTAAATTAAAAGACTGTAATTTATTTTGATTTTATAGAAGAAAAACAAACTAAAGTGAAATAAAAGAAATACCAACTTTGAAGTTAATGTCTTCTTACCACAAGACAATAATCTTTCTAAGATTAAGGAAATAGATTATGAAACAAGAGTTTGGAAACATGTAGTTATTAAGCTATATATTTCAATGTTGGACTGAATTGACTGGTTCCCTGCTGTGAAAAATTAAGGTGTTAGTATGCTCCTGATTTCTCCAATGTCTTCGCTGTATCCCCGCTCTCTTTATCTGTGTGTCTCCTTTTCCCTGACTGCATTATGAACTCTTGGAGGATAAGGATTGTGTTGTTATTGAACTATGTGTTTTCAGTAACTGGCTTAGAGTTTGGCACAAATATGGTTTATAATAAATGGTTTTTGAATGAATAAATGAATACATAGGTAAGGTTTTCAATTCAGCAAAATTGGGAGGCAAAGGAGAGTCTTCTTTAGAAATTGAGGCTGATACCCAACACCTAAAAGAAAGATAACAATCATTGTTGGCTTTTTTGAGAACTTAGACTATATCATTTCATTTAATCTTCTTAGCCACCCTATGAGATGGACACCATTAATACCAACATTGCACACCTAAAAAAAAAAACTAAGAGAGAGAAGTATGTAACTTACTTATGGGTACACATGTGCTAGTAGCAGAGCCAAATTTTGAATCTAGGTATTTAGTAGTGAAATCTAAGCATTTACAGTATAAAATCACATTTCAACACAAAGTGGTTACTTGTTCCAATATTTTGTCTATGTAACCCAAAAAGTGCAAGGGATTAAGTGACTATTATTAGTTTACATTATTGTAAAGAGTAATAAAAGCACACTGTCTCCTTGATCTTTTACTAGAATGTGAATAAATAGAATCCTACCTTTTGGCTTTATTTTTCAATGTTACAGAAAAGAACAGTAGTCAGTCTACTTTTTTTTATATGAATTCTTATTCATTTAAAGTAGAATAGTGTTGATTGATGTTGAAACCACATTATGGCAGTTGAAATTGCCTTATGAGGTTAAAAATTCAATGAAAAATACTGAAGAAACTGATCTGAAATGTTTTGGATATTGAAGAAATCTTACCTGATATCTGTCTGGTATACAGCCTTTTAAGATGTAGGGAATGTCATCCATGCACAGTCCTGCTCCCTCTGCCCCATCTAGTCCCATGGTGTCACACAACATAAATGGCAGAGATTTTCCATTTTTTCCATCTTTAACAGAATAGATCCTATACTGTTAAAAATATATATATTAAGTGTAAAGTTTCATTCATCACCCAGCATTCAAGACAGGACAATAAGAAGAAAAGAGATTGGTTAATATTTGAACATCATGGTCCGCAAACAGTTTGGTCTCAGGACCCCTTTAGACTCTTAAAAGTTATTGAGAATCCCAAAGATCTGTTATTTATGTGGGTTATATCTATGGATATTTAAAATGTTGGAAATTAAAACTGAAAAAATTTTAATGTTTCTTTTTTAATTAAAAGGAAAATTATATGTAATTTATCATGTAAAACATGCATGTGTATATATATATACACACACACACACATATATATATATAATGGTATATTTTGACTCCTTGCTTTTTATATTTTATGTATCTGCTATCAGTATTTGTTTTGTGGTTAATCATGATGCTTACAAAAAAAATTATAACTGGTTATATTAAGTTAATAACAGCTCCACTTAGATAGAAAAAAAAAACACTCCAGATTTTTACTCCACTCCTCCCCACAGATTGAATCTTTGATGCCACAATTTACATCTTTCCATGTTGCATGTCCTTTGACAAAATATTATAGCTATTATTATTTTAGCAATTTTGTCTTTTAAACTTCATATTGAAGATATAAGTGATTTACACACCATCATTATAGTATGAGTATTCTGAATTTTACCATGTAGTTTTACCAGTGAGTTTTATACTTTCAGATATTTTTATATTACTTATAAGCATCCTTTTCTTTCAGCTTGAAAAACTCGCTTTAGCAAGAGTTTAGTAGACAGGTCTAATTGTAATGAACTCCCTCAGCTTTTGTTCATTCAGGAAAATTTTTATATATCCTTTATTTCTGAAGGGTAGCTTTACTGGGTATAATATTCTCAATGGATGTGTTTGTTTGTTTGTTTGTTTTTTCTTTCAGCACTTTGAATATTTCATCCCACTCTCTCTTGGCCTGTACAGTTTCTGCTGACAAGTCTGCTGCTAGTCATATTAAAACTCTCTAATATGTTATTTGCTTTCTTTATCTTCCTGTTTTCAGAATCCTCTCTTTGTCTTTGATATTTTACAGTTCGATTTTAATATGTCTTGGGTTAATCTTCTTTGGATTAAATCTGACTGGGGACTTTTCTCTCAGCTTTACCTGAATATTTACATCATCCTCCAGGTTTGAAAAGTTTTTTACTACTATTTATTTACTTAAGATATCTATCACTTTTAATTTCTTGTCTCCTTTACCTCCTATAACTTGAATATTTGTTCTTTTGATGCTGTTCCATAAATCTCATAAGCTTTCTTCATTCCTTTTCATTTTGTTTTTTTCTCCTCTATCTATATTTTCAAATAACCTACCTTTAAGTTCACAGACTCTTACTTGATCAATTCTGCTGTTGATGGTCTCTATTTCATTTCTCATTTGACCCACTGTATTTTTTATCTCTGAAAATTGTTTAATTTTTTATAATTATTACAACCTTTCTATTAAATTTCTTATTCTGTTCATTCATCATTTTTCTCATTTTGTTAAATTGTTTCTCTGTATTTTCTTGAAGTTTGCTGTGCTTCGTTAAAATAATTATTTTGAATTCTTCAGGTGGTTCATACATCTCCATTTCTTTAGGATTGGTCACTGGTACATTATTTTCTCTCTTTAATGATGTCATATTACCCTGATTGTTCTTGACTCTTGTGACCATGTGTCAATGTATAAACATCTCTGGAAGTAGGTACTTATTCCAATCTTTGCAGGTTGCCTTTGTCTGGAAAAGTCCTTCAACAATCAGCCTATCCAAAAATTCTGGGCACGCTGCCTTGCGTAGTCCCAAAGCCTGGGACCACTGTGACTGGTGCAGCACCGAGGCACGCCTAAAGCTCAGGGCCACTGCGGCATCCCTGTCATTAAGTGCTGTTCAGAGGTTGGGCCACTAATAATCCATCCATGGTGGGGTCCAGGGACTGAGTCCACCATGCAAGCTTGAAGCCTAGGGCCACATGGTCTTACTTTGGCATCAGCATGGGGCTAGAGGCTCAACTGTCAAATAACAGCCTAAAGTCTGGGGCCATGAGGTTCTATCCAGTGCTCGATATGACTGTAGTAGGCCTGATATTGGAGTCCAGGCAAAGTCCTGTGCTCAACTCCCTCTTTTCCCCCAAGCACAGGACAGTTCTCTCCACACTATGCTGCCTGAGATTGAGGGGGGTGATGCAGATGACATAAAACTGTTTTTCCTACCCTCTTCAATGTATCTTTTGTTATTTTTGTGCTAGAATTAGATACTGTAATCTTTCACCTGGTTTCCTGAGGTGATTTTTTTTGTGTTAATAGTTATTCAAATTGATGTTTCAGTGGAGGAATGACTGCTGGAGAGACCTATGTGACAATCTTGCTCTGCCCCTCCTCCTCTTAAATGTTGTTTTAATCATTAAAAATTCAATTATAAACCTGTCACATGTTTATCAAATAACATTTTTTACTTAAAAAGCATTTTTAAAAATTTACATAAAACAGTGTCATTGGTTTATTATTATAATTCCCTTTAAAGTCTGGATTAAAGAATATAACTGTAATCTCATATGTGGTTCCGATTCAGTCTCTTGATATGTTGTTTCAATTGATGTATGTGAAGAAAATACAGCCTCTCACACGTATGTATACTATGAAAAGGAGGTAATATTTCACTGTATAGCTTTCAGGTAATTGTGAATATTCCTCAACATAATATAGCAAAGCTCAACAAGTAATAACTTCTTAAAGGTTAGTTGCAAGTGGAATCTGCGACATTTTTATATGCCGCCACATTAAATCCATTGGTTCGTCTTATACTTTGAATATATCTTTTACTCATGCATGATTTTTTAACCTAATTTATTGAACATTTTAAAACATTGGTTCACTGGGTTATCCAGATCTTCCTAACGTTGACACATTTCATCATACAATATTAAAACATCACATTTGTTAATACCACCATTAATCTCATTGGATAAGTCTTAAGTGTTGAAAAGCTGTCAGGCTCAGAATAGTGGATATAAGTTTCTCTAACTTTGATTTTTCTCAAAAGCTCAAATTTTGTTATTGGCAACAGACACTGTCAGTTTTTGTTTTTGTCTTTGATTAGCAGGGTCGCTTCGACCATTTTCATTAAGATATCTGCCAAATATCCAAGTATGAATAAGTAAGTCTGTTCTGTCCAGTAAAAGTGACGTCACATAAAAAAAAAGTTCAGTTAACAACTCAGTTGCTCCAGTGTTTTTTCTAAAGACAACTGCTAAATTTCAATATGCATTAGAAGTACTTTATGAGCACTTCTCATGTTATCATATTGAATATCAAAATGATGTGTATTCCAAAGTAGAGTTTAAATAAAACCAGTAACTGTTACTATTCATCAAGGAGTAAAACTGGCATTCTTTTCCTGTAAGTGCAGTAATTGGGAGAAATACAGTGACTAGTAGTAGTGTTTGGTGCCACCGTTTGATTCATATTAATGTGCTAACAGGTAAAACTATGTTGTATAATTAATTCAAGTGTCAAGACACTAGGAAAGACCAAAAAAAAAAAAACTTAGAATAATTCTAAAAATAGTTTTGAACTCAGAGATACCCTTAAAATATAACTGGGAACCCAAGGGGTCCACAAATCTCACTTTGAGAAGCACAGCAGAACTGTCTTTCTTAGATAAACACATTCAATCTTATGGCAAGGACATTTTTTAGAAGAATTCTGGAAGTATTTTATTTGTTGGTCAGATATACTTTCAACATACACAAGAAAATATGGAAGATTTAGGAAGAATTGCAAAGGAAAGGATTTCTCAGAGACACTTTAATTACAATGTTTCCATCTGTGGTTCTGGCAAGGGTGTAGTATCACTCAAACCAGAAGGGAGAGAACCCTCTATGACCTATTGTGGTCTGTAATAAAGTCAAAAGCTCTCATTGGGCCATGAAACGCATAGGCGTAATCCCACTGAAGATTTTTATCTAGGAGAATAGGACTTACCAGTGCCTCAACATGAAAGAAATTACACTAAGCACTAGAGTTAAAGTACATGGTAAAATTTCAGGTGCACCAATATGCATCTTCATAGTTTCCTTACCCATTGATTTGCTTCCTTTATAACTTCAGTTATTCAAAGGAAAGGGTCTTTAGGCAATAAAATATTCTATTTCCCTCATAAAAGTCTGCCCTATATTTCTTCAATTTAAATAACATTTGCATTTCATTGGAATTCAGTGTCTACAGCTTCTCTTAAAATAAGACCTTTGGAATTTAAAACTTAAAAGGAAGAAAGAGAAATTTTGTCTTGAGTAGTATCTCTATTATAGCATATATCACAATGAATGATACATATTTATTATCTGCATTGGTCTCTGAGATCTCTGGTCAACAGGACCAAGCATTATTTGTATTTAGGTCTCTATTTCTGAGTAAATATTTAGCAAACAGAGACATTTCAATCAATGCTTAATTAATTTAATTTGTGTTGCTGTACTTTGCCATGGCTTCTGAGACTATACTGATATATTAAAATAAAGCCACTCCAGAGCATAGTATCTGGCCAACATCAAGAAATAAGATGTAATTCTTGAAAGTCCTAGAAAATTATTTCAGTTATTGATGTAACACAAAAGCTAAAATGAACCATTACTGTCTTATTATGCAGTCTCATATTATGCTAAATTTTGCACTGATAATACACAGCATATTGATAATACACAGCATAATATTGTCACCTAACAAGTGACAATATTAATTTGTGGTAATCATTTAAAAAGCCTGATTCTAAAATTTTCTATTCTTTCCCTTTCTTATTTTTTTGTTTGATAGCATGTGCATGATAACATTGAAAAGCATAAACCAGAAAGAATTTTCTAGACAAGTGTTGCACCATAATTTGTAGTTCTTTAGAGAGATAAGTAAGAAATCTATATTACTATTTATTTCCTTATGTATATCTTTTTGTAAATAAGATAGTTTTTGTAAGAGCATAGATTTACACTTCAAGTTCTCCTTCAAAGTTGAACCACCAAAGTGAAATACTATTTTGCTTTTCATGACCATGTCTTAGAAAATGGTCTTATGTAATAAAAAAAAAATTATCTTACATAATTCTCATTATTTTACTACAAAAAAGAAAAACCTTTTAAACCAGGTAAAATCATGTGGTACATAAGTAAAATGAACATCAAATATAATGGCCAAATATTTCCATAGGGTTTTTAAATTTGTATTGTTTTTTACACAAATACTAAAAAGTATTCTTTATGTAACTGCTTCTTCCTTCCATAAAATTTGAAAGCTTCCTTATATAATATAGGTGATTATTACACAATGGAGGTGATTCCGATTAAAATTTTACTTCTATTTTCCATTTGATTTAGCATTTAATTGTATATTAGGATTGCCCTGAGAGAAAAAGGCAAAGACATAAACAATATAGTAATTGTAATCTATAAAATAAAATCCTCAGGGAAATAACTTACCCGTTCAGTAATGCTGGTGGTATCAGATCCCACTATGGCTTGGCCAGTCACATGGCCATGAAAAACAGACTTGACTGAATTGAAAAAACTGGACTTTCCAGACCCAACTGGACCCACCAAAAGAATACGAATTTCTGAAACCAAGTCTGCATAGGGCTTGTAGGCTCTGATGTCTGCTAGAAGCTTATTTCTGTGCCTGTTAAAATATAGTGGTTAAATACAGCATAAGAACAGCCAATAAAGAATACCGTAAAGAATACTACAAGTCACCTAGAGCTTCTTTCTCTTCCTGAGAAGGGTATTTTTTCAATACTTAATTATTATATTGATAATGGGATCTTCTTTTTTTTTTTTTTTTTTTTTTTTTTGAGACGGAGTCTCGCTCTCTTGCCCGGGCTGGAGTGCAGTGGCCGGATCTCAGCTCACTGCAAGCTCTGCCTCCCGGATTTACGCCATTCTCCTGCCTCAGCCTCCCGAGTAGCTGGGATTACAGGCGCCAGCCAACTCACCTGGCTAGTTTTTTTTTTTTTTTTTTTGTATTTTTTTAGTAGAGACGGGGTTTCACCGTGTTAGCCAGGATGGTCTCGATCTCCTGACCTCGTGATCCACCCGTCTCGGCCTCCCAAAGTGCTGGGATTACAGGCTTGAGCCACCGCGCCCGGCCGATAATGGGATCTTCTATAATATGATTGGAAATATCTAAAGTTATACATTTTGTGCTTAAAGAAAATGCATTATTTTACGTCTGACTAAAGTTAAATATTAACCAGCAACCAAACAATTTTTCAACTATTAGTCTTAGATCACATGAATGTAATGAGAAATATCAGTAACATTGAAGATAAATTATTATTTTCACTAAAAATACATTAAGGAGAAATCAGAATAAAATATATGCAATGTAGCTATCTATAAATTTAAAAAGAGAGTTTGTTTTTGACATTTACTGAGGATTCTCAAAAACTGTTTCTCAAGGAAAGGATTCAGAGAAATTATCTAAAATGGTTATCCAGACTCTACCTGAAAAATTTTGGTCTGAAGTGGAAATGAAGTCAAATTGGTCAATGTCATCAGGCGGATATTTAAAGTTTCATAGTTGGTAGTGGTTTTGTTATTTTATGCCAATAACATTATAACTCTTTTTTTTTTTAATCATTCCAGTGGCATGAGTTTTATCTTTACTACTAATTTGTCAGCATTCTTTATACAATTGGTCTAAATAAAATCATTAATAGATAGCCCAAGAATCCAACTTACTCTCTGGCTTTCATTATCCTCTTTGTGTAGTCTAGGTTATACTTAGTTCCTATAGGAAATAAACATAGCATAATAAGTTTTTAAAACTTGTCTGGTTAAATATGGCCAAGTCTACTTTTGAAATAAGACATTGAGTTTGCTTGTATAACCCAGGGCTGAGCTGCTCAATTAGGAGTCAGGGTTGGCAACATAATGAGAGGAAGAGGAGAAAAAATTATCCTCTCTGCACATTAACTTGCTCTGGAAGCTCTCACATAATTACACCTGGAAGTTCTAAGGGTCATATGTTATAAGGGGCTGATCTTTGGGTCATACATCAAAACAGACCAGCTCTGATGAAAAGATCTCTCTCTCTCCACATCTCCAACTCCTTTGTCATCTCTGTCTCTGCACATATATTTCTCAACTTGCTCTTCTCAAAGCAGCCTATACGTTCTGGATAAAAACCTCATAATCTTTATGTTCCCCACATTTCATTTCAGAATTTATCGAAGAGTATAAATTGGCATGAATATAACTGTTCCTCTCACTTTCCTTGCTCTTGTAAATCAATTATTACCTACCAAACACAAAGATTAGAATCATAATGTGAGATGTAGGACTATCTAATTTTACGTACCTTCAACTCGAAAAACTTCGCACTCCAAAAATTGAAGGTGGCCATAAAACCTTAGTTTCAAGTTTTTTATCATCATTCTATCTAGATAAATTTTATTATCTGGAAGTATAATGAAAATATCATCTTTCGATAAACGACACACCAGTTGTTTATCAATAATTTTTGGTGCTGTATTTAAGAATAATGTTTCTATTTCAGTGGTGTGATTTTTCTTTTGAAGTGAAAACCACAGGGAATCATTTGGCTCTGTCGAACTTTCACGTAAATTAATATAATTTCCAAGCACAAAGGCTACAATCATATTTTCATTAATGTAAATCATTGTTATAGTATATCCCTGATGGCTGCATCTTTGAACCATATCTTCAATGCTACCTCCATGAACACTAGACTTATAGAGAAGACTCAAAGAAACATTTCCAAGCAGCTTGCGCAGATGATTTTCATCATTCCATGTCAATCTTGTTGTCACTTCCATTGTTCTAGATCTAATGGA
Organism: Papio anubis; assembly: GCF_008728515.1. Lineage (NCBI taxonomy): Eukaryota > Metazoa > Chordata > Mammalia > Primates > Cercopithecidae > Papio > Papio anubis. Next base: position 77,074,343 of record NC_044976.1, on the reverse strand, counting down.
AAAACAATTATAGGTTGAGAAGCTTATACAATATAGTAGCTTATAGCTTAGCTTTCCACTTCTACTTTCAGTGAGTTCTTTTTTCACTGACTCAATTAAAACGTATTATTTGGTTAAGGCAAAAAATATAGAAATGGCACAATAATGTTAGATATAAAAATATATAATTTAGAAAGGAAAAGTCATTAAAATTTTTAAATCAATTGACAAACTTCAGAAAGTTAAAGAATAAAGAAAAAATAAATCTGAATAAAAGTCAGCAAACTTTTTCATAATGAACAAGATAGTAAATATTTTAGCCTTTGTAGGCCATAAGGTCTCTTCCACAATTACTCAACTTTGCCACTGTAATACAAAAGAAGTCATAGATAATATGTAAACAAGAGAGCATGACTGTGTTCCAATAAAATTTTCTTTAAAAAAGCATATGGCTGGAACAGAGGCCATCATCATCATATCACATTCATCATTTGCCAATGTATGAATTAGAAAATGGAGCCTAGGAATTCATGCAAAAAAAAAGCACATAAAGAAACTGAAATATGAAAGAAGATAACAGCTATAGAAGTCTTACAGCAGCATAATAGACTATTGTTCATCACAACAATTATTTCAATAAAAAAAACTGGAAAAGCAAGATAAACTATAAAAAAACGTGTCACAAAGCTCTAAAGAGCAAACAAGGCAGTTAAGATATATAGCTATTGGCAAAGATTTGGAGAAGTTATATAAAGAGAGATAAGCTAGGCATTTGGGAGCACATTTCTGACGTGCATCTGTCAGATTCAGAAAAGGCATTTGTGGTGCTGAAAAGTTAAGCAAAGCATTTGCTAGACTCATAGAGTTACGGAGATAAAAATCATACTTTGGAGTGCAATAAGGAGAGTACCTGGGAAACCTTTCCCTTAGGCTACAGTTTGGGATTCTAAAGAGCTACAGGGAAAACCAAAAACCATATGCTCTCACTTATAAGTGGGAGCTAAGCTATGAGTACACAAAGGCATACAACTGATATAATAGACTTTAGAGACTCAGAAAGGAGAGGATGGAAGAGGAGCTAGGGATTTAAAAAACTACATATTAGATACGATGTACACTACTTGCATAATGGACGCACTAAAATCTCAGAATTCACCACTATATAATTCATCCATGTAACAAAAAACCATTTATACTCCAAGTGCTATTGAAATAAATTTTTTTAAAAAATTTAAGAAAAGAGCTACAGAGAAGAAGTAAGTATGAACTGGAAGCAGACAGAGTTAATTTCATACTTCAGTATTCTCAATCGTGAATTGAATTAAAGTAAATGAGAGTTGCTAGTGTCCACAGCTGCACGGCAGAAACAAAATAAATCTTGTCTGGATGAAAAGAACATTCTTCCATCTTCAAAATATCTCTATGATTTTTTAACTATTCAGTGACTCTCATTCATCATAAACACATTCATGTTTCAAGGTAAATGAAACAACATGAAAGAAAACCAAGAGGAAAGAGCACACACTAGAAACAAACCCTTACTTTTACTGGAGTTACCCATAGAGATGTTTAAATTACTATGTTTAATATGTTCAAACAGCTAAAAGGTAAGATTGAATGATTTACAGTAAAATGAATACAATAAAAAGTCAAAAAGAGATTCTATATGTAAAAATATATATCTGAAATTAATAATTAAGTGAAAACATTTAACTGCAAGTAGGCATAAAGAATTAGAAGAAAATTTACCAACTGAAGTATTGAGACAAAAAGAGAATCAAAAGAGAAAAGGGCAAAAGGGATTAAAGGATATAGTAAAATTAGTTGAGATATATGAAACCAGAAAACAAGAATAAAAGAAAAAGAGTATAGAAGAGATATTCTACAAACCTTAAAAAGTAAACAAGTCTCAAAACATTTCAAAGTACTATAATATTGAACAAACAGTATAAGCCAGCATTTTTTTAACAAGAAGATAACTAGTAGATCCCCTCATACGTTGGAAAATAAAAAATATATTTTGAAATAATCCATTTTTCAAATAAGAAATTATAATGAAATTTAATTAAATGATAAAATATTCTTGTTAAAACTTATAGAATGAAGACAAAATGTTACAAACATCACATAAGCTTAAACATATATATTAGAAATGAAGAAAGGCTGAAAATTAATTATATAAACCTTCACTTCAAAAAATCAGAAAAAAATACCAATTAAACTCAAAGTAAGTAGAAAGAAATAATAAAAATAAAAGCGAAAATAATGGACAGAAATATTAATGGACAAATCAAGTACACAACAGAGAAGATTAACAAAACCAAAACCCAGTTTTCAAAAGGATTAACAAAATTTGTAAAACACTGCTGACATTGACAAAGGGAAAAAAGGGAAGGAATGTCCTAAAATCAAAAACATAAGAGAAAATATCAGTACAGATGCAATAAATGATAAACTATAAAATGGTCTGAAGATAAACAACTTTGTAAAAATAAACTTAAGAATAAATTAATTAAGTGGACGAATTTCTAGAAAAATACAACTTAGCAAAGCTGACATAAAAGTAAATACAAAATTTGACTGTCTCATAGCTATTTTATAAAACTAAATTCATAATTAATTTAAGACTTCCCCAAGAAAACTCAAGGATCAGAGTCTAGCTGCTGAATTCGACCAAATTTTGAAGAATATATAATACACAATCTTACACATGTTCTTCCAGAGAATAACTTAGATACCAAAACCAGTTAATGGTGTTATAAGCAACAAGAATTACAGGCCACTCTTTTATAAATATAGATGGAATGATCCTCAGCAAAATATTAGCAAACCAAAAAAAAAAAAAGAAAGAAAGAAGGATAATACTGAGTCAAAGCACATCATGACAAAATACAACAATATGCTGTCTCCAAGAACTCACTTAGACTTAAGAACACACATAGGATGAAAATCAAGTGATAATAAGGGCATCTTTGCAAATAGTAACTGCAAGAACTGCAAGGTAACCCGCAACGGGTGTGTGTCCTTATCCCACACAAAATAGACAGTAAATCAAAACTTGTCATAAGAGGCTATGAAGGACATCATATAATAATAAAAAGGTCAATTCACCAGAAAGATATAACAATTATAAATATATGTTCATCCAACATCAGAGCACCTAAATAAATGAAGCAAAACACTGAAAGAATTGAAGGGAGAAACAGCAACACAATAAGAGAAGGAGATTTCGATAGCCCGGTTACAATAATTTATCCATTATAAAATATCCAAACAGAAGATCAATAGGAAAACAGAGAACTTGAACACCATAGTCCCAATGGACCTAATAAGGCATATACAGGGCATTCCACTCAGCAACAACAAAATACACATTCTTCTCACATGTATTATAGAAGAGTTCTCCAGGATAGATTACATGTTAGGTCAAAAAACAAGTCTTAACAAATCTAAGAAGATTGAAACCATATCAAGTATCTTTCCTCATAACCATGTAATGAAACTAGAAATCAATAGCAGAAAATCTAGAAAATTAACAAGGATGTGAGAATTAAACTACACCCTCTAGAATAAGCAGTGGATCAAAAAGAAATCCGAACGGGAATTTAAAAATATCTTCAGGCCACCACGGTTCTCAGACATTCGGATTCTGGGACTTACACCACCAGCTTTCCCAGTTCCCAGGACTTTGGGTTCAGATTGGGAGTTCCACCACTGGCTCCACTAGTTCTCAGACATTTGGATTCAGACTGAATTACACCACCAGCTTTCCTGGTTTTACATCCCGCAGGTGGCAGATAGTGAGACTGCTCCGCCTCCAAAGTCATGTGATCCAACTCCCATAACAAATTTCCTTAGTCTTTTTTTTTTTTAAATGTTGGTTCAGTTTCTCTGAAGAACATTGACTAATACAAATTGGTCATCACAATAGATACAGAAAAGACATTTGACAAAACCCAAACCCTTCCATGATTAAAACAACAACAACAACAACAACAACACCACTTAAAAAACCAGAAGCAGAAGGAAATTACCTCAACATAGTAAATCCATGTATAAATAGTCCACAGTTAACATCCTATTCAGCAGTGAAAAACTGACAGCTTTTCCTCTAAGATCACGTACAAGACAAGATTATCCACTTTTACTACTTCTATTCAACATAATACTGAATGTCCTAGCCAGAACAAGTAGGCCAAAATAAAAAAGAAAGTGAAAAAGATACCTGAATGATAAAGGAAGTAAAATCATCTCTACTCACAGATGATATTACCTTATATGTGGAAAACCCTAAAGCATCTACAGATAAAGTAATAGTATTGACTAATTTATTGTGCTATTTATCTATGACTGCATAGCAATTTCCCATTCATTTAGAGGCTTAAAACAAAACACATTTATAGTCTCACAGTTTCTCTGGGTCAGAAATCCAGCCATTACTTAGTTTGGTTCTCTGCTTCAGAATCTTCCATGAAACTGTAGCAAAGTGCTAGCCACAGCTGCAGAATGTTTATGTTTAATGGGAGAAGGCCATGCTTCCAAGCTCCTATGGTTGTTAGCAGAATTCAGTTCCTTATGGTTGTAGATATGAGAACTCTATTTCTTGCTAGCCAATGATCAGAGGCTGTCCTCAGTTCTCAGTTGGTTATTGGCCTGAAGTCACCCTTAATTCCTTGGCAAATGGGCCTCCCCAACGTGACCACTTACTTCATTGAAACTAGCAAGGGAGAGAATCTCCTAGCATAGCGGATATTATAATCTTAACATATCACACTTGCCAAATTCTATATGTTACAGTTAAGTCACAGGTTCCATCCACAGGCAAGGGGGGATTATACATGGACATGAGTATTAAAAAAAAAATAGGACAGGGAAAATTAGGAGCTATTTTAGGGTCTGTACACCACATTGTAAAAGATAGCTGAATACAATCAATATGTTAAATATTGTTTAACATGGTCAATATGTTAAAATTCCTTCTAGTATCTCTCAGGTTTATCACAGCAACCTTTCTGTTGTGAATTTCTATTAATGATAGAAAAGATATGGAATCAACCTAATTGTCCATAAGTCAATGGATAAAGAAAATGTGGTACATTACACAATGGAATACTATTTAGCTATAAAAACAGTAAAATAATGTCATTTGCAGCAACAGGGGTGGAACTGGAGAATATTAAGTGAAATAACCTAGGCACAGGAAATATCACACGTTCTCACTCATATGTGGAAGCTAAAAATGTTGATATTATAAATGTGGAGAGTATAATGATAAATACTGGAGGCTAGGAAGGGTGGGTGGGTGTCTAGGAAGAACAGATGAAGAGATGTCGGTTAATGAGTACAAATATACAGTTAAATAAAAGGTAGAAGTTCTATTAGTCAACAACAGAGTGACTATAGTCAAAAACATTGTATTGTGTATTTCAGTAGCTAGAAGACTTAGCTTGTTCCCAACACATGGCAATAATAAATACTCAAAGTGATGGAAACCACAAATACCCTAACTTGATCATTACACATTCTAAGTGCATCACCAAATATCACCTGTACCCCATAAATATGTAATGTATCATGTATCAAGAAAAATAAAATTAATGTCTATTAATTTTTTAAATTATTGTATAAAATCATTTTTGCTGGTATATAAAAACAGAACTAATTTTTTTTTTTTTTTTGAGACAGAGTCTTGTTCTGTCGCCCAGGCTGGAGTGCAGTGGCCGGATCTCAGCTCACTGCAAGCTCCGTCTCCCGGGTTTACGCCATTCTCCTGCCTCAGCCTCCCGAGTAGCTGGGACTACAGGCACCCGCCACCTCGCCCGGCTAGTTTTTTGTATTTTTTTAGTAGAGACGGGGTTTCACCGGGTTAGCCAGGATGGAAAAACAGAAGTAATTTTAACACAGTAATACTAGAGATCATATTTAGATACATATACACATACATACAGAAAATCATAAAAACAATTATGACAATAATTTATACCAAAGTCTAGATAATGTTGCCCTCTGGAAATAAAAAGAAGAGTAAAGAATATAGGAGAGGCTGGGTGCGGTGGCTCACACCTGTAATCCCAGCACTTTGGGAGCCCGAGGATGGCAGATCACTTGAGGACAGGAGTTCAAGACCAGCCTGGCTAACATGGTGAAACCCCATCTCTACTAAAAATACAAAAATTAGCCAGGCATGGTGGTGCACACCTGTAATCCCAGGTACTTGGCAGGCTGAGGCACAAGAATCCCTTGGACCCGGGATGCTGAGGTTGCAGTGAGCCGACATCGCAACACTGCTCTGCAGCCTGGGCAATAGAGTGAGACTCTGTCTCAAAAGAAAACAATGTATAGTAGAGAGTCATAGATTTCTTCAACTTTATTTGTAATGTTTTTGTTTTTAAGTAAAAGAAAACTATTCTAATTTAAAAAGCAAATCATTTTTAAAATCGGGTAAAACTATATCAGATTACAGGATGGATCATTTATACTCTCTAGTTATCTGTGTGTGAAATTTTCATTAAAATAAAAGACAAATGAAAGAGCAAAGTATGATCATTAGCAGCAATTCCACTCTGAAGCTCGTTTTTAGAAAAAAAGAAAGCAAGCTTTTTCTTCACACACAGCTAGGAAACATTGGATGGCAAGAAGTCACTTACCTGTGATATTCTCACTCATACGTGGAAGCTTTAAAAAAAAGTTGATTTCATGGAGGCAGAGAGTAGACTGGAGGTTACCAGAGGTTGGGAAAGTCAGAGGAAGGGGATGATGAAAAGAGGTTGGTTAATAGGTACAAAAATACAGCTACATAGAAGGAATAAGTTCTCGTGTTCATAGTACAATAGGGTAACTATAGTTAACAATAATTTATTGTCTATTTTGAAACAGCTAGAAGAGAAAATTTGGAATGTTCCCAACACAAAGAAATGATAAATGGTTGAGGCGATGGATTTCCCAATGATCCTGATTTGATCATTACACATTGTATGCTTGTATCAAAATATCACACATACCCCATAAATATGTACAAATATTATGTTTCAATTAAAAATCGCTTACCTGTTTCTAAGAGTTGGATGATGCTTAAATTGAGGATTAACTGTTCTATCTGATTTATCGAGAAGCCACGGTGTGGAGACAGAAGTTTCTTAAAAGATCCCTGACTTCAGAGACTCTAGGAAAGAAAAGAAACTGAAACTCAAAGCAGCAAATGCTCAGCTGGCAGCATGCCAACTGCCACTAAGTTTCTTTTTCCTCACTAGGAAGAGAGCGAAAGAAAAAACAAATCCTGCTGAGCACATAAAAACGATAACTGGTCCCCTTGTAGCCCACATGTAGGCATGCACGAAATGATCACTACCAAGAAAAAACTGCAGTAAAGCTAATAGTGAACATTTCATGTGCATTTTTCTACTTCCCTCATTTTTCCTACATTTTTTAATTGGAATTTAGAGTTGTGCGTGGCACTGTGTAACTGCATACCTTTTCCTAATTTCTCCTCAGAACAACTGCATACCATAAACACTATGACTATCCCTATTTGTTAAAGCACAAAAAAATAATAATTCAGCTGAGAGAATCATGGAACTGGATGGTATTCAAAGCCAAGCCTGTCTGCACTGGAACAAACAGATGAAGATTCAGCTTTTCCTGAATTCATAAGGCATTACGCTGTTCATTTTCTCATTTACTCCTTCACTCAGTACACACTGGCATAGACCCTGGGGAAGGATAATGGTGGGTAAGATTTAAAACATAAAAATTAAAATAAAAAACATGCCCTCAAAGAGAGTGCTGTATACTCAGGAAGACAGTCAGGCACAGACATCTGAATTACCGTGCTAAGTACTAAACAAGATTCTCTGAAAGCCAGGAGAACAGTAGCCTTATCCAGTCTTGGGGCACTTGTAAAAGACTTCCTAGCAAATTAAAGTTTAAACTGAGACATGAAGTGAAAGCAAGGAAGGCAGGAGAACATGGTATCATCAGGGCCATCCACGTATTTCAGTCTGTCTGGAATGGAGTGAGAGCATTGGATTCATAAGCAATGGGGCTAGGGAGGTGACTAGGGCTGAAGAGGGCCTTGCAAGTTTTTAATTAAGTTAGATTTTATCATTAAGACAATGAGAAGTTATTAAGGCTCTAAAAGCAGAGGAATGGCATATCAAAACTGAATGTCTTCAGGAAAAAAAGGGTGTATCAGTTTTATCTTGCTTTGTAACAAGTTATTACCATCCACAGGCTTTAAAACAATTCAAATATATTATTGCACAGCTTCCATGGATTAGGAGACTAGCATGACTCAGCTAGATACTCTGCTCAGGGTCTGTCACTCAAGGTGTTAGCCAGCTATCTTGTCATATCAATCTCCAATAAAAGGAATCAAGGCTACTTGGAGAAATGTTTGACTACAGGTCTGGGATCACAAAACTACAAAATGAACGTAGAATATCTTCTCATGCCAGAAAATAAGAAGATGCTCATGTACCCTACAACTTACAGTATAATAATAATAAATAAATTAAAAAATAAATAAATAAATAAATAAATAAATATAGAGACAACAACAAAAAAAAAAAAAGAAGATGCTCAAAAACAAATGGGACATGTCAGAAGGCAGAGAAATGACCAAAAGGGGAACAATTTGAGAGAAAAAAAAATAAGAGTATTGGATTATCACCCATAGAATAAAATAAATATCTATACTGATATAAATAAACAAATAACTGAGTAAGTAAATAAATGAGTGAGAAATCACAACTCTAAATTCCAATTAATGCAGGAAAAATGAGGGAAGTAGAAAATCAGTATTAGGTAAATTCTATAGTAATAAATTTTTACAGGATGATCCAGCAATGTATGCTAAAATTAATGAGTATAAATTTAGAGAGAAATAGAATATTTCTATAACCTCAAAGACTCTCCCCTGGTATATTTATTAATTTCAAAAGAAAAAAATAGTCACTTTAAAGTGGATAAATCCTGCAGATACCACCTTAGCTAAATGATCAAGGATAACATTGCCAGGATGGGCCTATTGATGCCAGGCACCCCAGTTATCATTCACAGAGAAGAGTGCATCGCTTGTGTGGTATTTTTGCATAACTTTCATCTAATCATGAGAAAACATCAGACAGACTCAAACTGAAGGACATATTATAAAATAGCTTCCCAGAATTCTTGAAGTGTCAAGATCCTGAAAGACAAGGAAAGACTAAGGAACTGTCACAGACTGGAGGAGACTAAAGAGACAGCTAAATACATTGTGAGATCTTAAATGGATCTTGGGACAAAGGACACTAATAGAAAAACTAATGAAATTTGAATGAGGTCTGTGATTTAGTTAATAATATCATACCAATGTTAATTTCTTGGTGTTGATAATTTTACTCTGGTTATGAGAAATGTTAATTTTAAGGAAAGCTGAATCAAGGGTATATGAAAACTTTCTGTACTATATTTCAGCTTTTCTGTAAGTGTGAAATTATTGCCCAAAAAAAAACCACACACACACAAAAATTAAAGGACAACTTTCTTATAAAGAAAATCCCCAACCCCCATGACTTTGCTAGTGAAATCTTTTAAATATTAGACAATGAAGAGGTCCTGGCAGGCTGATAGCCAGACCATGGGCGTGACTGTGGCTCACAAAAAGCCAGAAAAGTGCTCATGGCGCTGCACTGGTAACAACTGCTGGAAATTCACACTCTGTGCTACTGGGAAAAGCTGGTGGCAGGGAAATGTCTCACCCGAGTCACACTGCTACAAAACCACCTTAGGGGGATACTGAGGAAAGCTGAAAGCTGCTAGGTGCTGCTGGCCACCATGGACTCACTGCAGGAGCTTGGCACTGGAATAGCTGTGCCTGCTGCAAAAGCTGGGCACAGAGAAGTAGTAACACGTGCTTCAAAATCTGCGGAACCCCAGAGCAAAACTTTCTCTTGCAATGTCTCTTCAGCGCCCTCTACTGACAAAGTTAAGTTTATGCCGGCTGACAAAAGAAAATAAACATTTAAAGAGACTGTTTACGTTTTCAGAGACTGGGCAATGCATGAGTTTGGAGCGGAGGGAATAAATTGATAACTGGAACAAAAGAAAATGAAACTAGAAGACATAATATTATAAAAGTATTATGAAACCATCATAAACATGTGCAATGGTCTGGATGTTTGCATCGGCCCTCCAAATTCATTTTTTTTTAAAACATTAGATTCAGGGTTACTAGTGCAGGTTTGTTGCATAGGTATATTATGTAATGCTGAAGTTTGGGCTTCTAGTGAAAGCATTACTCAAATAGCGAACATGGTATCCAATAGGTCGTTTTTCAACTCTTGGCACCCTTCCACCCACCTCTCTTTTGGAGTCCTCAACATCTACTATTTCCATATTTATATCCATGTGTACCCATTGTTTAGCTCCCACTATAAGTGAGACTATCTGATATTTGATTTTTTGATTCAGAGTTATTTCACATAGAAAAATGGCCTCCAGCTCCACCCATGTTGCTGCAAAGGACATGCATTTTTTTTCTTTTTGTGGCTGCATAGTATTCCATCGTATGGAATATGTACTACATTTTCTTTATCCAGTCAACTATTGATGAACACTTAGATTGATTCCATGGCTTTGCGACGGTAAATGATGCTGCGATAAACATAAAAGTGTAGGTGTCTTTTTGGTCAAATGATTTCCTTTCTTTTGAGTAGATACTGATAGTGGGATTGCTAGGTCAAAGAGTAGTTCTATTTTTAGTTCTTTGAGAAATCTCCATACTGTTTTCCATAGGAGTTGTACTAATTTACATTCGCACCAGAAGTGTATGACATTCTCTTTTCTGCACATCCTCACCAACATCTGTTATTTCTTGACTTTTTAATAATAGCCATTCTGACTGGTATGAGATGATATCTCATTGTAGTTTTGATTTGCATTTCCCTGACAATTAGTGATGTTGAACATTTTTTCATATGTTTGTTGGCCTCTTTTATGTCTTCTTTTGAGTAATGTCTGTTCATGTCCTTTGCCCACTTTTTAAAGGGGTTATTTTTCTGTTGATTTGTTTGTATTCCTTATAGATTCTGGATATTAGTTCTTTGTCAGATGCATAGTTTGCAAATATTTTCTCTCATTTTGTAGGTTGTTAACTCTGTTGTTTCTTTTCCTGTGCAAAAGCGCTTTAGTTTAATTGAGTCCCATTTCTCTATTTTTGTTTTATTATTATTATACTTTAAGTTGTAGGGTACATGGCTGCATTTTGGAGTTTATTTACATATATACTTGTGCCATGTTGGTGTGCTGCAACCATCCCAACTCGTCATTTTACATCAGGTATAACTCCCAGTAATCCCACTCCCCTCCCCTCCCCACTCCCCATGATGGGCCCCGGTGTGGCTGATGTTCCCCTTCCTGGAGTCTGGTGAATCTCGTTGTTCAGTTCCACCTATGAGGTGAGAACTTGTCGCGATTGTTTGGTTTTCTGTTCTTGTAGTAGTTTGTACTTTAAGAATGATGGTTTCCAGCTGCATCATGTCCTACAAGGATGCAAGCATCCTTTTATGGCTGCATAGTATTCCATGGTGTATATGTGCCACATTTTCTTAATCAATCTGTGCTGATGGACATTTGGAGTTGATTCAAGTCTTTGCTATTGTAGATGGCTGCAATAAACATCGTGTGCATGTGTCTTATAGCATAATTTATAATCAACTTGGGTATATCCCCAGTAATGGGATTAAGCTGGGTCATATGGTACATCTAGTTCTAGATCCTTGAGGAATGCAGCCATACTGTTTTCCATAATGGTTGAACTAGTTTACAATCCACCAACAGTGTAAAGTGTTCCCTATTTCTCACATCCCCTCCAGCACCTGTTGTTCCTGACTTTTTAATGATAAGCCATTCTAACTGGTGTGAGATGGTATCTCATTTGTGGTTTTGATTTGCATTTCTCACGGTGGCCAGTGATGGTAGGCATTTTTCATATGTCAGTTGGCTGTATGAATGTCTTCAACTTTGAAATGTCTGTTCATATCCTTTGCCCACTTTTTGATGGGGTTGTTTGTTTTTTTCTTGTAAAATTTGTTGGAGTTCTTTGTGAGTTCTGGATATTAGCCCTTTGTCAGATGAGTAGATTGCAAAATTTTCTCCCATTCTGTAGGTTGCCTGTTCACTCGATGGTAGTTTCTTTTTGCTGTGCAGAAGCTCTTTAGTTTAATTAGATCCCATTTGTCAATTTAGCTTTTTGCTGCCCGTTGCTTTTAATTTTTAGACTGAAGTGCTCTGCCCATGCCTATGTCCTGAATTTTCTCTGGTTTTCCTCTAGGATTTTTGTATGGTATTCCGGTCCCTGGCACATTTGAGTCTCTAATCCATCTTGAATTAATTTTCATTGTGGGAGTAAGGAAAGGATCAGTTTCAGCTTTCTACTTATGGCTAGCCAATTTCCCAGCACCATTTATTAAATAGGAATCCTTTCCCCATTCTTATTTCTCTCAGGGTTTGTCAAAGATCAGATGGCTGTAGATGTGTGGTATTATTTCTGAGGACTCTGTTCTGTTCCATTGGTCTATATCTCTGTTTGGTACCAGTACCATGCTCTTTTAGTTACTGTAGCCTTGTAGTATAGTTTGAAGTCAGGTAGCGTGATGCCTCAGCTTTGTTCTTTTGACTTAGGATTGTGTCTTGGAGATCACGGGCTCTTTTTGGTTCATATGAACTTTAAAGCAGTTTTCCAATTCTGTGAAGAGCTCATTGGGTAACTTGATGGGGATGGCATTGAATCTATAAATTACCTTGGGCAGTGGCCATTTTTAGCGTCAACTGATTCTTCCTATCCATGATGGTATGTTCTTCCATTTGTTTGTGTCCTCTTTATTTCACTGAGCAGTGGTTTGTAGTTCTCCTTGAAGAGGTCCTTTACATCCCTTAAGAAGTTGGATTCTAGGTATTTTATTCTCTTTGAAGCAATTGTGAATGGAAGTTCATTCATGATTTGGCTCTGTGTTTGTCCTGTTATTGGTGTATAAGAATGCTTGTGATTTTTGCACATTAATTTTGTATCCTGAGACTTTGCTGAAGTTGCTTATCAGCTTAAGGGAGATTTTGGGCTACAGAGACAATGGGGTTTTTCTAAATATACAATCATGTCATCTGCAGTAGGGACAATTTGACTTCTTCTTTTCCTAACTAGACCCTTGATTTCTTTCTCTTGCCTAATTGCCCTAGCCAGAACTTCCAACACTATGTTGAATAGGAGTGGTGAGAGAGGACATCCCCTGTCTTGTGCCAGTTTCAAAGGGAATTTTCCAGTTTTGCCCATTCAGTATGATATTGGCTGTGGGTTTGTCATAAATAGCTCTTATTATTTTGAGGTACGTTCCGTAATACGAATTTATTGGCGTTTTTAGCATGAAGAGCTGTTGAATTTTGTCAAAGCCTTTTCTGCATCTGTTGAGATAATCATGTGGTTCTTGTCTTTGGTTCTGTTTATATGCTGGATTATGTTTATTGATTTGAGAATGTTGAACCAGCCTTGCATCAGGGATGAAGCCTTGATCATGGTGGATAAGCTTTTGATGTGTTGTTGAATCCGGTTTTGAGGAAGTATTTTATTGAGGATTTTTGCATCGATGTTCATCAGGGATATTGGTCCTAAAAATTCTCTTTTATTTGTGTCTCTGCCAGGCTTTGGTATCAGGATGATGTTGGCCTCATAAAGTAAGGTTAGGAGGATTCCTCTTTTTCTATTGATTGGAATAGTTTCAGAAGGAATGGTACCAACTCCTCCACTTGCCACCTCTGGTAGGAATTCAGCTGTGAATCCATCTGGTCCTGGACTTTTTTTTGGTTGGTAGGCTGTGTTATTGCCTCCCAATTTCCAGAGCCTTACTATTGGTCTATTCAGGGATTCAACTTCTTTCTGGTCCAGTGCTTGGGGAAGGTGTAAGGGTGTCAGGGAAATTATCCATTTCTTCTAGGACAGTTTATTTCGTAGAGGTGTTTATAGTATTCTCTGATGGTAGTTTGTATTTCTGTGTGGGATGGGTGGTGATATCCCCTTTATCATTTTAATTCGTCCTTTGATTCTTCTCTCTTTTCTTCTTTATTAGTCTTGCTAGTGGTCTGTCAATTTGATCTTTTTCTAAAACCAACTCCCTGGATTCATTGATTTTTTGGAGGTTTTGTCTCTATCTCCTTCAGTTCTGCTCTGATCTTAGTTTTTCTTTGCCTTCACCGCTTGAAAGCAGTATGTTTGCTCTTCTCCTAGTTCTTTTAATTGCAATGTTAGAGTGTCATTTTGGAATCTTTCTGCTTTCTCTTGTGGGCATTTAGTGCTATAAATTTCCCTCTACACACTGCTTTAAATGTGTCCAGAGATTCTGGTATGTTGTATCTTTGTTCTCATTGGTTTCAAAGAACATCTTTATTTCTGCCTTCATTTAGATTTATGTACCCAGTAGTCATTCAGAACAGGTTGTTCAGTTTCCAGCAGTTGAGAGCGGTTTTAGTTGAGTTTTCTTAGTCCTGAGTTCTAGTTTGATTGCACTGTGGTCCTGAGACAGTTTGTTCATAATTTCTGTTCTTGTACATTTGCTGAGGGTGGCACTTTGAATTATATGTGGTCAGATTTTTGGAGTAGAATGCGATGTGGTGCTGAGAAGAATATATATTCTGTTTGATTTAAGGTGGGAGGGTTTCATGGTATCTAATAGGTCTGCTTGCTGCGAGATGAGTTCAATTCCTGGATATCCTTGTTAACTTTCATCTTGTTGATCTGTCTAATGTTGACGGTGGGTGTTGATCATTATTATTGTATGGAGTCAGTCTCTTTGTAAGTCTCTAGGACTTGCTTTATGAATCTGGGTGCTCCTGTATTGGGTGCATATATATTTAGGATAGTTAAGCTCTTCCCTGTAGAATTGATCCTTTACCATTTATGTAATAGCCTTCTTTGTCTCTTTTGATCTTTGATGGTTTTAAAGTCTGTTTATCAGAGACTAGTAATTGCAGCTTCCTTTTTTTGTTCTCCATTTGCTTGGTAAATCTTCCTCCATCCCTTTATTTTGAGCCCCTGTATGTCTCTGCGTGTGAGATGGGTCTCTGAATACAGCAGACTGATGGGTCTTGACTCTTTATCAGTTTTTGATCTGTCTCTTTTCATTTAGACATTTAGTCCATTTACATTTAAGGTTAAGATTATTATGTGTGAACTTGATCCTGCCATTATGATATTAACTGATTTATTTTTGCTCGTTAGTTGATGCAGTTTCTTCCCTAGCCTCGATAGTCTTTACATTTTAGCATGTTTTGCAATGGCTGAGTACGGTTGTTCCTTTCCATGTTGGTGCTTCCTTCTTGGGGTCTCTCTTGTAAAGGCAGGCCTGGTGGTGACAAAATCTCTAAGCATTTGCTTATCTGTAAGGTTTTATTTTATAGCTTCACTTATAAAGGAAACTTAGTTTGGCTGGATATGAAATTCTAGGTTTAAATTCTTTTTCTTTAAGAATGTTGAATATTGGCCCCACTCTCTTCTGGTAGGTTTCTGCCGAGATCTGCTGTGAGTCTGATGGGCTTCCTTTTTGTGGGTAACCCGACCCAACTCTCTCTGGCTGCCCTTAGATTTTTTCCTTCATTTCAACTTTGGGTGAATCTGGCAATTATGTGTCTTGGGTTGCTCTTCTCGGGGAGTATCTTTGTGGTGTTTTCTGTATTTCCTGGATTTGAATGTTGGCCTGCCCTACTAGGTTGGGAAGTTCTCCTGGATGATATCCTGAAAGAGTGTTTTCAACTTGGTTCCATTTCCCCCTCACTTTCAGGCACCCCAATCAGACGTAGATTTGGTCTTTTTACATAATCCCATACTTCTTGAGGCTTTGTTCATTTCTTTTTCTTCTTTTTCTTTTGGTTTCTCTTCTAAGCTTCATTTCATTCATTTGATCCTCAATGGCTGATACTCTTTCTTCCAGTTGATCGAGTGGGTTACTGAAGCTTGTGCATTTATCCGCGTATTTCTCGTGTCATGGTTTCATCTCTTTTCATTTGGATTTATGACCTTCTCTGCATTAATTACTCTAGCCGTCGATTTCTTCCACTTTTTTTTTCCGAGATTTTTGGTTCTTTGCACTGGAATTAAGTAATTCCTCCTTTAGCTCTACTTAAGGGAAATTTGATGGACTGAAGCCTTCTTCTCTCATCTACGTCAAAGTCATTCTCCATCAGCTTTGATCCGTTGCTGGCGATGAGCTGCATCCTTGCGGGGAATGCTCTTATTTTTGGTTTTACCGGCTTTTCTGCCCTGCTTTTCCCCCATCTTTGTGGTTTTATCTGCGGTCTTTGATGATGGTGATGTACTGATGGGGTTTGGTGTAACTGTCCTTCCTGTTTGATAGTTTTCCTTCCTAACAATGGACCTCAGCTGTAGGTCTGTTGGAGATTGCTTGAGGTCCACTCAGACCCTGATGTTGCCTGGGTATCAGCATGAGGCTGCAGAAGATAGAATATTTCTGAACAGCAGAAGTGTACCTGTCTGATTCTTGCTTTGGAAGTTTCCTCTCAGGGTGTACTCCACCCTGTGAACATTGGGGTGTCAGACTGCCCCTGGTGGGGGATGTCTCCCAGTTAGGCTACTCCGGGGTGGGGACCACTTGGGCAGGCAGTCTGTCCCTTCTCAGATCTCAACCTCCGTGTTGGGAGATCCTGCTCTCTTCAGCTGTCAGACAGGAGTCATTTGTTCGTCTACGGGGATCTTTCTGCTGCTTTTGTTTTGTTGTTGTTGTTGTTGTGTAGCTGTGCCCTGTCACAGAGGTGGAGTCTGGGAATGACAGGTTTCCTTGAGCTGCTGTGAGCTCCACCAGTTGGAGCTTCCCAGCAGCTTTGTTCTTAAGCCTCAGCGTAGGCCTCCCCAACCTGCGCTGCTGCCTTGCAGTGAATGGGGCTGCTGTGCTAGCAGCAATGAGGGGAGGCTCCGTGGGCGATGGGACCCTCGGCCAGGTGGGATGGAAGTCTCCTGGTGTGCCTGTTTGCTTAAAGTGCAATGTTAGGTTGGGGTTGCAGGATTTTCCAGGTGTTGTGTGTCTCAGTTCCCTGGCTGGAAGGGATTCCCTTCCCCTTCGCTTCCCAGGTGAAGGCGATTCCTGCGCCCTGCTTCAGCTCTGCAGCTGGTCGGGCTGCAGCAGCTTCGGCCAGCGCGGATCGTCCGGCACTCCCCAGTGAGATGAACCCAGTACCTCAGTTGAAAATGCAGAAATCACCGGTCTTCTGTGTCGCTGGCGCTGGGAGTTGGAGACTGGAGCTGTTCCTATTCGGCCATCTTGCTCCGCCCCCCTTCTATGATTTTTATACTCTCAGGCTTTACACTTAGTGTTTCAATCCATCTTTAGTTAATTTTTGTGTATGGTGATATATTGGGTCCAGTTTCATTCTTCTACATGGCAAGTCAGTTTTCCCAGCACCATTTACTGAATAGGGTATCCCTTCCTCATTGTTTATTTTTGTCAGCTTTGTAAAATATCAGTTTGTTGTAGGTATGGGGCTTTATTTCTGAGTTCTCTATTCTGTTCCATTGAACTATGTATCCATCTTTGTACCAGTACCATGCTGTTTTGGTTACTACAGCCACATAGTATAAAGTCAGGTAATGTGATGCCTCTGGCTTTATTCTTTTGTGCTTAGGACCATTTTGACTGTTTGGGCTCATTTTGGTTCCATATGAATTTTAGAATTGTTTTTTCTAATTGTGTGAAAAATGACTACAGTAATTGAATCTGTAAACTGCTTTGAGAAGTGTGGTCATTTCAATGATATTTATTTTTCCTATTCATGAGTATTAGATGTTTTTCCATTTGTTTGTGTCATCTACGATTTCTTTCCTCAGTGTTTCATAATTCCTATTGTAGAGATCTTTCACTTCCTCAGTTAAATGTATTCCTAGGTAAATTTTTGTGTGCACAGAGAAAAAGCATTTGATGAAATACAACCTCTCATTATGATTTTTTTTTTAGAAAACCCTCAACAAACTAGACCTCAAAGGAACATACCTCAAAATAATAAGAGCCATCTCTGACAAACCCACAGCCAACACCATACAGAATGGACAAAGTTTGGAAGCATCCCCCCTCTAAGAACTGGAAAAAGACAAGGATGCCTACTCTCACCACTCCCATTCAACACAGTACTGGAAGACCTAGCCAGAGTAATCAGGCAGGAGAAAGAAATAAAAGGCATCCAAATTGGAAAAGAGGAAGTCAAATTATCTCCGTTTGCTGACAATATAATCTTATACCTAGAAAACCCTAAAAAATTCCTCCAAAAGACTCCTAGACCTGATAAACGGATTCAGTAACGTCTCGGGAAATAAATTTAATGCACAAAAATCAGCTGCATTTCTATACACCAACAATGCCCTAAATTCATGTGTTAAAACCTAATCACCAATGTGTTGGTATGAGGACATGGGCCCTCTGGGTGGTGATTTGGTCATGGGGGCAGGGCTTTTATAAATGGACTTAGTGCTTTTATAGAAAAGGCCTCAGAGAGCTGCCTTCCTCTTTCTCTATGTGAGGACACAGCAATACAGTACTATCTATAAACCAAAAAGCAGCCCATATCAGACACTGAACTTATTGGCTCCTCGATCTTGGACTTCTCAGCCTGCAGAAGTGTGAGAAATAAGTTTGTTTTGTTTAAAAGCTAGCTAGTTTATGATATTCTGTTATAGCAGCCTGGAGAGATTAAGACAATAAGATGGTATGTTATTAATGCAAAGAGAGACAAATCGACCAATTGAACAGAATAGAGCCCAGAGACAGACTCACACATAGACTATCACCTGATTAGTGACAAACAAGACATGGGAATACAATGGAGAAAATGGAGAAACCATTCAATAAATGGTTCTAGGTCAGTTGATAGGCACAGAAGATAAATTAATTTTGACCCATACGTCATACCATACCTAAAAATAAATTCCAAATGGATTGCAAACTTGTATGTGAAAGGTTAAACAATCATACTTTTAGAAGAAAAAAATATGAGACTATTTCCAGGCCTTGCAGTAGGCAAAGCATTCTTAAAGGCAAAAAGGCGCCAACCCCTTAAAATGATAAAATTAAAATTTGAAAAGTAAGAACTTCTTATCAAAGACACACTACTTAAAATAAAATATGTCCTACAAAGTTAAAGAAGATATTTCCCATTCCTATATTCAACAGAGAACTCATATTCAGACAACTTAAAGTACAACTGCAAATCAACATAAACAAATAATAGAAAAATTAGGTACTTCAGAAATGGTCAATATACATATACAAAGGTATTCAACTTCATCAATAATCAAGAAAAGGACAATAAAAGCTACAATGAGATACCACTACTCACCTACAATATTGACTAAATTCACAAAGGCCAACCAAGTTTTAGCTAGAATGTGGCACAGTGCAAATTCTGGCTGTAGAAATATAAGTTGGTACAATTACTTTACAAACTGGAAAACAATATCAACAAAATCTGAACATCTGTGTACCTCATGATCCAGCAATTCTACTTCCATTTATGCATAACTATATGCAAATTTATCATAGGATATGTACAAAAATGTTCATAGCAGCCTCATTTTTATAGTGAACATTACTCAAATGCACAATGGAACTAATAAATATGGTATATTCACAACCAAAATACTTGTAGAGCAGTGAGAATAAATGAACTATATATACACACAATCTGTATAGATGAATCCCACAAACATAATGTTAAGTGAAAGAAACCAGATGAAAAAAAGAATACGTAACATATGACCCCATTTATCAAAGTTCAAGCATATTTATGGTGTTAAAAATTAGAATAGTGGCTATTTTGCAGGGATAGTGACTAGAAATGTAAACAAGGAGAACATTCTGAATGCTAATAATATTCTTATCCCTTATCTGTGTGCTGATTGCACTGGTGTTTCAATTTGTGATAATTTGTGGAGCTGTAGGTTTATGATTTGTATTGCTTTCTGTATATGTGTTATATTTTAATAAATTGTTTTTTTCTTTTTTATTATACTTTAAGCTCTAGGGTATATGTTCACAACGTGCAGATTACATAGGTATACATGTGCCATGTTGATTTGCTGCACCCATCAACTCATCATTTACATTAGGTATTTCTCCTAATGCTATCCCTCCCCCAGCCCCCACCCCCCAACAGGCCCCAGTGTGTGATAGTCCCCGCTCTGTGTCCATATGTTCTCATTGTTCAACTCCCACCTATGAGTGGGAACACACAGTGTTTGGTTTTATGTCCTTGTGATAGTTTGCTTAGAATGATGGTTTCCAGCTTATCCATGTCCCTGCAAAAGGACATGAACTCATTCTTTTTTATAGCTGCATGATATTCCATGGTGTATATGTGCCACATTTTCTTAATCCACTCTGTCATTGGTGGACATTTGGGTTGGTTCCAAGTCTTTGCTACTGTGAATAGTGCCACAATAAACATACATGTGCATGTGTCTTTATAGTACCATGATTTATAATCCTTTGGCTGTATACCCAGTAATGGGATCGCTGGATCAAATGGTATTTCTAGTTTGAGGAATCACTACACTGTCTTCCACAATGGTTGAACTAATTTACACTCCCACCAACACTGTAAAAGAGTTCCTATTTCTCCACATCCTCTCCAACATCTGTTGGTTCCTGACTTTTTAATGATCGCCATTCTAACTGGCATGAGATGGTATCTCGTTGTGGTTTTGATTTGCATTTCTCTAATGACCAGTGATGATGAGCACTTTTTCATATGTATATTGGTCACACGAATGTCTTCTTTTGAGAAGTGTCTGTTCATATCCTTTGTCCACTTTTTGATGAGATTGTTTGTTTGTTTTCTTGTAAATCTGTTTCAGTTCTTTGTAGACTCTGGAATATTAGCCCTTTGTCAGATGGGTCGATTACAAAGATTGTCTCCCATTCTGTAGGTTGCCTGTCCACTTTGATGATAGTTTCTTTTGCTGTGCAGAAGCTCTTTAGTTTAATTAGATCCCATATGTCTATTTTGGCTTTTGTTGCCATTGCTTTGCTGTTTTAGTCATGAAGTCTTTGCCCATACCTATGTCCTGAATGGTATTGCCTTGGTTTTCTTCTAGGGTTTTTATGGTGTAAGGTCTTACATTTAAGTCTTTAATCCATCTTGAATTAATTTTTGTAAAAGGTGTAAGGAAGGGTTCCAGTTTCAGCTTTCTACATATGGCTAGCCAATTTTCCTAGCACCATTTATTAAATAGGGAATCCTTTCCCCATTGCTTGCATTTGTCAGGTTTGTCAAAGATCAGATGGATGTAGATGTGTAGTGTTATTTCTGAGGCCTCTGTTCTGTTCCATTGGCCTATATATCTGTTTTTGGTAGCAGTACCATGCGATTTTGGTTAATGTAGCCTTATAGTATAGTTTGAAGTCAGGTAGCACGATACCACCAGCTTTGTTCTTTTTGCTTAGGATTGTCTTGGCTATGCAGGATCTTCTTTGGCTCCATATGAACTTTAAAGTAGTGTTTTTTCCAATTTTGTGAAGAAAGTCCGTGGTAGTTTGATAGCATTGAATCTATAAATTACCTTGAGCAGTATGACTATTTTCACAATATTGATTCTTCTTATCCATGAGCATGGAATGTTCTTCCATTTGTTTGTGTCCTCTTTTGTTTTGCTGAGCAGTGGTTTGTAGTACTCCTTGAAGAGATCCTTCACATTCCTTGTAAGTTGGATTCCTAGGTATTTTATTCTCTTTGTAGTAATTGTGAATGGGAGTTAACTCATGATTTGGCTCTCCATTTGTCTATTATTGGTGTATAGGAATGCTTGTGATTTTTGCACATTGATTTTGTATTTTGAGACTTTGCTGAAGTTGATTATCAGCTTAAGGAGATTTTGGGCTGAGACAATGGGGTTTTCTAAATGTACAATCATGTCATCTGCAAACAGGGACAATTTGTCTTCCACTTTTCCAAATCGAATACCCTTTATTTCTTTCTCTTCCTGATTACCCTAGTCAGAACTTCCAACACTATGTAGGAGTGGTGAGAGAAGGGATCCTTGTCTTGTGCCAGTTTTCAGAGGGAATCCTTCCAGCTTTTGCCCATTCAGTATGATATTGGCTGTGGGTTTGTCATAAATAGCTCTTATTATTTTGAGATACATTCTATTAATACTTAGTTTATGGAGAGTTTTTAGCATGAAGGGCTGCTGAATTTTGTTGAAGGCCCTTTCTGCATCTATTGAGATAATCATGTGGTTTTTGTCATTGGTTCTGTTTATGTGATGGATTATGTTTATTGATTTGCATATGTTGAACCAGGATTGCATCCCAAGGATGAAGTTGACTTGATCGTGGTGAATAAGCTCTTTGATGTGCTGCTGGATTAGATTTGCCAGTACTTTATTGAGGATTTCTGCATTGATGTTCATCAGGGATATTGGCCTAAAATTCTCTTTTTTGTTGTTGTATCTTTACCAGGCTTTGGTATCAGGATGATGCTAGCCTCATAAAATGAGTTAGGGAGGATTCCCTCTTTTTCTATTGATTGGAATAGTTGCAGAAGGAATGGTACCAGTTCCTCTTTGTACCTGTGGTAGAATTCGGCTGTGAATCCATCTGGTCCTGGACTTTTTTCAGTTGGTAGGCTATTAATTATTGCCTCAATTTCAGAACCTGTTATCAGTCTATTCAGAGATTCAGTTTCTTCCTGGTTTAGTCTTGGGAGGGTGTATGTGTCCAGGAATTTATTCATTTCTTCTAGATTTTCTAGTTTATTTGTGTAGAAGTGTTTATAGTATTTTTTGATGGTAGTGTGTATTTCTGTGGGATTGGTGGTGATATCCCCTTTATCATTTTTTATTGTGTTTATTTGGTTCTTCTGTCTTCTTTATTCATCTTGCTAGCAGTCAATCAATTTTGTTGATCTTTTTGAAAAACCAGCTCCTGGATTCATTGATTTTTTTGAAGGGTTTTTTTTGTGTCTCTATCTCCTTCAGTTCTGCTCTGATCTTAGTTATTTCTTGCCTTCTGCTAGCTTTTGAATTTGTTTGCCTTTGCTTCTCCAGTTCTTTTCATTGTGATGCGAGGGTGTCGATTTTAGATCTTTCCTGCTTTCTCTTGTGGGCATTTAGTGCTATAAATTTCCCTCTACACACTGCTTTAAATGTGTCCCAGAGATTCTGGTACATTGTATCTTTGTTCTCATTGGTTTCAAAGAACATCTTAATTTCTGCCTTCATTTCGTTATTTACCTAGTAGTCATTCAGGAGCACGTTGTACAGTTTCTATGTAGTTGTGTGATTTTGAGTAAGTTTATTAATCCTGAGTTCTAATTTGATTGCACTGTGGTCTAGAGACACTTTATTATGATTTCTGTTCTTTTATATTTGCTGAGGAGTGTTTTACTACCAATTATTTGGTCAATTTTAGAGTAAGTGAAATGTGGTGCTGAGAAGAATGTATATTCTGTTGATTTGGGGTGCAGAGTTCTGTAGATGTCTATTAGGTATGATTGGTCCAGAGCTGAGTTCAAGTCCTGGATATCTTTGTAAACCTCTGTCTTGTTGATCTGTCTAATATTGACAGTGGGGTGTTAAAGTCTCCCATTATTATTGTGTGGAAGTGTATGTCTCTTTGTCAATCTCTAAGGATTTGCTTTATGAATCTGGGTACTCTAGTATTGGGTGCATATATATTTAGGATAGTTAGCTCTTCTTGGTGAATTTTTTTTTTTTTTTTTTTACCATTTACCATTTTGTAGTGGCCTTTACCATTATGTAGTGGCCTTGTTTGTCTCTTTTGATCTTTGTTGGTTTAAAGTCTGTTTTATCAGAGACTAGGATTGCAACCCCTGCTTTTTATTTTGCTTCCCATTTGCTTGGTAGCTCTTCCTCCATCCCTTTATTTTGAGCCTATGTGTGTCTTTGCACATAAGATGGGTCTCCCAAATACAGTACACCGAGGGGTCTTGCCTCTTTATCCAATTTGCCAGCCTGTGTCTTTTAATTGGGGCATTTAGCCCATTTATATTTAAGGTTAATATTGTTATATGTGAATATGATCCGCCATTATGATGTTAGTGGGTTATTTTACTCGGTAATTGATGCAGTTTCTTCATAGCATCAATGGTCTTTACCATTTGACATGTTTTTGCAGTGGCTGGTACTAGTTGTTCCTTTCCATGTTTAGTGTTTCCTTCAGGAGCTCTTGTAAGGCAAGCCTGGTGGTGACAAAATCTCTCAGCATTTGCTTGTCTGTAAAGGATTTTATTTCTCCTTCACTTAAGAAGCTTAGTTTAGCTGGATATGAAATTCTTGTTAAAAATTATTTTCTTTAAATAATAAATAATATTGGCCCCTACTCTCTTCTGGCTTGTAGAGTTTCTGCCAAGAGATCTGCTGTTAGTCTGATGGGCTTGCCTATGTGGGTAACCTGACCTTTCTCTCTGGTTGCTCTTAACTTTTTTTTCCTTCATTTCAACCTTGGGGAATCTGGTGATTATGTGTCTTGGGGTTGCTCTTCTTGAGGAGTATCTTTGTGGTGTTCTCTGTATTTCCTGAATTTGAATGTTGGCCCACCTTGCTAGGTTAGGGAAGTTCTCCTGGATGATATCCTGAAGAGTGTTTTCTAACTTGGTTCTATTAACCCGGTCACTTTCCAGTACACCAATCAAATGTATATTTGGTCTTTTCACATAGTCCCATATTTCTTGGAGGTTTTGTTCATTTCTTTTCACTCTTTTTTCTCTAATCTTGTCTTCTCGCTTTATTTCATTAACTTGATCTTCAATCACTGATATCCTTTCCTCCACATGATCGAATCAGTTATTGAAGTCTGTGCATGCATCACGAAGTTCTTGTACCATGGTTTTCAGTTCCATCAGGTTATTTAAGGTCTTCTCTACACTGTTTATTCTGGTTAGCCATTCATCTAACCTTTTTTCAAGGTTTTTAGCTTCCTCGCAATGGGTTAGAACATGCTCCCTTAGCTCCTAGAAGTTTGTTATTAACGACTTTCTGAAGCCTGCTTCTGTCAACTTGTCAAACTCATTCTCCGCCCAGTTTTGTTCCCTTGCTGGAGAGGAGCTGCAATCCTTTGAAAGAGAAGAAGTGCTCTGTTTTCTGGAATTTTCTGCTTTTCTGCTCTGCTTTCTCACCATCTTTGTAGTTTTATCAACCTTTGCTCTTTGATGTTGGTGACCTACAGATGGGGTTTTGGTGTGGATGTGCTTTTTGTTGATGTTGATGCTATTCCTTTCTGTTTGTTAGTGTTCCTTCTAACAGGCCCCTCAGCTGCAGGTCTGTTGGAGTTTGCTGGAGGTCTACTCTAGACCGTGTTTGCCTGGCTATCACCAGCAAAGGCTGCAGAACAGCAAGTATTGCTGCCTGATCCTTCCTTTGGAAGCTTCATCCCAGAGGGGCACCCTCCTGTTTGACGTGTCTGTCACCCCTACTGAGAGGTGTTTCCCAGTCAGGCTACACATGGGTCTGGGAGCCACTTGAGGAGGCAGTCTGTCTGTTCTTGGAGCTCAGATGCCATGCTGAGAGAACCACTTCTCTCTTCAGAGCTGTCAGACAGGGACGTTTAAGTCTGCAGAAGTTGTCTGCTGCCCTTTGTTCTACTATGCCCTGCCCCCAGAGTTGGAATCTATAGAGGCAGTAGGCCTTACTGAGCTACAGGGGGCTCTGTGCAGTTCCTCTTCTTGGCCTCTTTGTTTACACTGTGAGCTACATCAGCAATGGTGGATGCCCCTCCCCGTGTCAAGCTGCAGTGTAGCAAGTCGATTTCAGACTGCAGTGCTAGCAGTGAGCAAGGCTCCATGGGTGTGGGACCCGCTGACCCTGGCATGGGAGGGTATCTCCTGGTCTGCTGGTTGCTGAGACTGTGGGAAAAGTGCAGTATTTGGTCAGAGTGTACCGTTTCTCCAGGTACAGTCTGTCATGATTTCCCTCGGCTAGGAAAGGGAAATTCCCCAACACCTTGCACTTCCCCAGTGAGGCGATGCCCCCCAACTTCTCAGCTCGCCCTCTGTGGGCTGCACCCACTGTTCAGCCAGTCCCATTGAGATGAACCATGTATCTCAGTTGGAAATGCAGAAGTCACCAGTCTTCTGTGTTGATCTCGCTGGTAGCTGCAGACCAGAGCTGTTCCTATTCGGCCATCTTGGAAGTGACCAATAAATTATTTTTAAAAAGAGAAGAGAGAAAAGCAAACAAAAACAAACAAATATGATCAAATCAGATTAGTGAATATGGTATAATTAACTCACAATTCAAGTGTACTGGGTCTGAGATTTTTAAAACTCTAAAGTCATTTGAAAAAAATGTTCTCTGGCCACAAGGGGGTTCTCTTGCTACATTCCTTTATTTCAATGACTATTTTCTAGATGTTCTGATGCATTTTACAAATTTATCTTTAAAAGGCTCAGCAAGGCACACTCTTCTGAAAATCTTTGTCTATAAATTTATAGAATATAGTATAAAGCATGAAGCTTCATTACAATTATCCTGAAAATGGTCATCCAATGAGTACTGGAATGTTTCTCCAAAAACTCTATCTGATTGCTAGAAAGTACATTCTAACTTAATATTTAAATCTACCTTTTGTAATTTCTAACCTTTGTTATTGCTCTCTCAGGACCAAATTCCTTTGTTTTGTACAGAGTATACACTACTATTAAGTCAACTGAGGTATTTTTATCAGCTATATTCTATCACAAACTTTGCTTGAACTGGCAGTTGGTTAATACCCACAGATTATTTTTTTCTGGATGTTATATTTAAACTATCTGTACAGTCTGCATTGCAGGTCTTCGTTCATCCCTATTAACTTTCTGTTAAATTTAGACAATCATTTTAATCAATCACAATATTTTTATCTGGCTGTTATTAAACTAGATTACACAAATCTTTTGTTATACACAAATGTACTGAATGCCTCATACCTCATAAAGTAAACATATAGTAGAAACTCAGTGATATTCATTTCATTTCATTTGGTAAAAGAATATATTCAAGAACAAAGAAATTTGAATCCGAATAATTGTAAAATTAATGTTTTGGAGGGAAAGCCAGGAAAACATGCAGGTTGTTTATGTATGGGACTGGCAAAAAGAAAGAAACAAAGAACCACTCCTAACTATTTGGCTTAAGCAACTATTTGTATGGAGGTGTCATTTTCTGAACCAAAGAGAAACTCAGGAAAGATCAGATTTGGCACAGGAACCCAAAAGTTCCATTTCGGACATACAAAGTTAGATGTTGAACAACCATGTGACATTTTTCAGTTGGCTGTTGGACGTGGGAGAGTTCAAGAGCTCCTTAAGAGTGCCTTTCACTGCATGATTTGTTCATCCCATTTATCTTCTCCTTCCCTCTCTCTACCCTTGAGCTGCTGTTTGAAAACTCCAGCAGTTAGGTAATGTGCAGTGTGTCTCTCCTATACCCCCACAACCTAACATACTCCGAAATAATGATTGCTTAAAAAATAGAGTACAGTTTAACCAGTTTAACTTCTGCCTTGTAGACAGAATATTTGTCTCTTTTCTCTCCCCAGAGAGTAGTAAGTTGTTAGGGATAAGAAACTTTTTTTTGTCCGTTTTTAGATTACCTGACCCAATGCTAATATTTATGTAAAACAGATTACCTGAAAAGAGATTATGTTTTAATTGTTTTACTTATTTATCTGTTTTTAAAATAGGGTCTCACTCTGTTGCCCAGGCTGAAGTGCAGTTGCCTGATCTTGGCTCACTGCATCCTCTACCTCCTGGGATTAATTGATTCTTCTACCTTAACCTCCCAAGTATCTGGGACTACAGGCATTCACTATCACACTTAGATAAGATTTTTTATATTTTGTAGAGTTGGGGTCTCACCATGTTGCCCAGGCTGTTCTTGAACTCCTGGGTTCGAGTTATCTGTCAGCCTCCTCGGCCTCCCAAAGTGCTAGGGTTACGGGCATGAGCCACTTCACCCAGCCTGTTATCATTTTTTTTTTTTTTTTTTTGACAGAGTCACCCAGGCTGGAATGCAGTGGCATGATCTTGGCTCACTGCAACCTCCACCTCCCAGGTTCCAGCAATTCTCCTGCCTCAGCCTCCTGAGTCTCTGGGATTACAGGTGCCCACCACCACCACAACTGGCTAATTTTTGTAGTTTTTTAGTAAAGACGGGGTTTCGCCATGTTGGCCAAGCTGGTCACGAACTCCTGATGTCTGGTGATCCACCTGCCTCAGCCTCCCAAAGTGCTGGGATTACAGCTGTGGGCCCCCACGCCTGAAAACACTTTTGAAGCCAGCTCAAAAACCAAAACACTGATTTTTTTTTTTTTTTTTAATGAGGCAGATACTCGTTGTTTGCCCAAATTAGATTTGTTTTCTCCACTAATCTGATAAAGCAAGTCAATCTTGGTAACAAACCAGTCTGGTAAAATAAATGAAGATTTTTCTAAACTGGAATTGGAGACCACTTAAATATCATTCTTACCAGATAACTTCACTTTCTGATTTAAAGAAAAATACATCTTAAAATCCACATTTTAGGCCATGCACGGTGGTTCACACCAGTAATCCCAACACTTTCAGGAGGCTGAAGTGGGAGATTCACTTAAACTCAGGAGTTTGAGACCAGCCTAGGCAACATAGCAAGCGCTCATCTCTACTAAAAATAAAAATAAAAATAAAAATAGCTAGGCATGGTGGCTCATGACTGTAATCCCAGCTACTCAGGAGGCTGAGGCAGATGAATAGTTTGAGCCTGGGAGACTGAGGCTGCAGTGAGCTTTCATCGTACCCCTGCACTGCAGCCTAGGCAACAGAGCAAGACACTGTCTCAAAAAATAAATAAATAAATAAAATCGCATTTTAATTTTAGTCAGAATGTGAAATAATGAGAAGGGGAGAAGAGAGAGAGACAGAGAGAAAGAAAGACAGAGACAAGAAGACAGAGACAGATTTCAGAAAAATATGTTGCCATGTTTACATTTAGGTTGGTCTTTGTCCCTTCAGTCCTTGCAGGCTGCTATAACAAAATACCATAGACTGGGTGGCCTATAAACAACAGAAATTTATTTCTCACAGTTCTAGAGGCTGGGAAGTCTAGGATCAAGGTGCTGGCAGATTCAATGTTTGGTGAGGGCCCACTTCCTCATAGACAGATGTGTTCTCACTCTAACCTCACAGGGTAGAAGGGGCAAGGGGTCTCTCGTGGGCCTTGTTTATAGGAGGATTGATCTCATTCATAAGAGCTCTGCTTCCATGGCCTAGTTAACTCTCACAGGTCCCACCTCCTTATATCATTTTAGTGGTGAGAATTTCAACATATAAATTTGGAGAGGACATAAACCCTACTAAATAACAAACCTTAGAAGAATTATAAATAAAATTTTCTTTTCTTTCTTTAAAATAGTCATGAAATCATTTAGTTCTTGAAATTAAAGAAAAGCATTCAGACTGTATCAAATCAGAAAACAATGTTCCCTATAAGTGGACAAAAATGGAAAGATATAGAATGATAAGACATATGTATAAAAATAAAATTTCTCCTATTACTTGAAGTCTGATTTTCAATTTAGCGATAAATAGTGTGTTGTAGGAAACACCAGGTGTGTTGAAAATAATTCTTTAGGGTCAGTAGGACTCGCACTAGACTCTTTAGTTCCATACGGTGCCATTTACTTCTAATCAACAAATACAAATCCCATCTTGCATGTTCATTGCAGTAAATCATTGAAGTTCTAGCTTTTAAATCTCTTCAAATCTTCTAAAAAATTAAATATAATATTAAGAGAATAATATTGATCAAGCATGACTTCTTACTCTGTTCTCAGAAAATCACATTTTACAGCACCTCTCTGTTTTATTCATATAGTTCTCAATATCTGGCATTAGATCTCAGTAAATCCAAGCTATATCCTCGAAAGTCAAGAAATAAAGAAGTAGCAGACAATAATGAGTGGCAGGGATGAACAGAGAAAATTCAAAACTGTCTTTTCATTATTATTCATTTACAAAGTTTTTATGGACCATCTGTTACGTGCTTTGTTATGACTGAGCTAAGCATTGAAGAGAGAGTGCTGAATATATATATATATATAGTCCCTGTCATCACAGAGTTTCCATCTAATGCAAGACACAGATCTTGAAAATACATTTATACAAATATTTTTAAATTATAGAATCTGATCAGTGTGATGATAGACATAAGGATTTAAATCTCTAGAGAGTTTTTCATTATGCAACAGGTTTTTTTTAATGTTTGCATCCAGTTACGGTTGAATCCAGTTGGATGCAAAATATGCATACTCAGATACACTGGGATAAGATCACACATACTGACAAAGGAAAGGGAGGAACAATATCATTATAACCATTAGATTGTAGTAATTTCAGACCACATACTAGCCAATAGCATTGAAATATCAGTCAAAAATCTAGTTTTCGGTATCCTCAAAAATCTCTGGAACTTTAAAGATACGTGCAGTAAAAACATTACATCTAAGTATCTTTTGCGGTCATTCTCTAAATTCTTTAAATCCTAATCACTAATATTATTTCTGACTTATCATACAATCCTATAGTTAGGATTGATGAAGTATAGTCTGACATAGAACTTATTCAGAAAAATTCAGTTTTGCGTATAGGTCATGTATACAACATTGTGTCAAAATGTTTATTCTTTTCCCAAAAAAATAGATCAATTTATGAAAGCTAAAGATCCTTTATAATTCCGTTTTATTGGCACTGACACTCTCCAGCTTCTTAATATTTTTATCATATAATATTCATTTGACTATACTTGATACCTTGCTTCAAATTTCAAAGTATCTAGAAATTAGTTTTTTATACTCCACTGTTCTTACTATTGTTTCTCAAAATAGAAATATTACTATTTTTCTTCTATATAAAGTAATTAATCTTGGTGAAAGTAGCCCAATTCACTAACTCTCGGAATAGTTTCCATTTCATTTTTTATATTAAATTTATAGGTCTTTCTTGCATGATTTCATAAATGTTTGATTCTCCTTTACAACTTTTTTGAGTTAATCACTGGTAATTTAGTTTACCTTATGCAGCAGAATACAATTCCCAAATGACACTGCTAGAATGAAACATCTTCATAA
The DNA here is from genome assembly GCF_008728515.1 of Papio anubis. NCBI lineage: Eukaryota > Metazoa > Chordata > Mammalia > Primates > Cercopithecidae > Papio > Papio anubis. The sequence goes on along the minus strand of NC_044976.1, from coordinate 77,043,243 downwards.
AATAATAAGATCCAGCATTCATCTGACACCTAATGTCTCTGTGCTACCTTTGAAAAATTGTACACCTCCATTATTTTAAAATGAATCATTGACATCAGTGTTTTATCTTCTGCCTAACTAGTACTAGTAATGTCCCGAAGAGCATGTTCCTTGGACTTAAGAAACCGCATTCATTTCCATGGCTTAACTGAAGCTATATGAAGCCTATATGTTCAAAGCTGCTATGTTACACTCGTACAGACCTCCCAACTAAACTCCAGACTGTTGTATTTAGCTAACAACTGGAAATACGAACTTTATCTCTAATGACACAAGGCACTTAAAATTCACCATTTTCCTCCCTAAACCTGATCTTCCTGTTCTCTAGCTTGAGTAGTATAGGCTTCCACCTAGTTTACCTAAATCAATGTCATTGGAATTAAATTTTTTTCCTCCCTCTTCCTTGCACCCTAAATATAATTGTCACCAAGTCCTGGCAATCTGTCTCCTAAGAATTAGCTCTCTGTTCTGTCCTTCCCTCTCTGCACTGACTGACATGGTCCCTGTTGTGATCATCGATGGACTCATCAAGGCTCAGGCCAATGTCCCCAACTAGGCAAGGGTAACAGTCCCTCCAATACATTCTATTCACTGCTGTGAGAGGCATGGCATCTTTCTAAAATGCAAATCTTACATGATTTTCCTCTCTAAAATAGTTTGGTGACTCTTCATAGTTTTCAGAATGATATAAATTCAGTAAGGCCCAGGTTCTCCAAGAATCTTCAGACTAATCTTTGACTACATTCCACCCTAGGCTCCAATGATACAATATTTCTAACACACCATGTTTTTACACATGCATCTTTGAATAGACTCTTCCCTACACCCAGACCAAGAATTCCCCTATTGTTTCAATTCTGAGCTTATCCTAGACTAATTGTCAGACAACCACAAGAAGCAGTGCAGAATTCACCAATGGAAATAATGGTCATATATTTATATATTACTTATCATTATTATTTATTAAAATATTGAGCAGTACAGGAGATAAATAATGTTGTTCTCATTTTATATATGAGAGAAAATGGTTCCAAAGAGTCTAAATGATACGCCTTACCCAAAATAAATCAAAGAAAGATGTATTTATATTTTGTTAATCAATGATTTTTAGTTTTATAAAAGAACAAGGAAAAATTAATGTATGCTTAAAACAGCCAGGTGTTATTAAATTAATAATACCTCATATAGGCTTCAAATTTCCATTGTGTTTTCTACTCTTATGAAAGCAATATTGGCCACTCTGTTGTCATGAGTTTAATGATTAATGTGTAGTTTTAGTATGTAGCTTCTAAAATTAGGAGATATTGAAAGGAGTTTAGCAAATATTTGTTAAAAGGAAGGAAGGATCAGTATTTCTCATGGAGATGATATTGTGTTACAATTTACACATGGTGATTAGTGCAGGAAAATTAAGCACCTGTTTTGAGGAACACAGAGTGCAGGGATCAGGAGCCAACAGATGTTGTTTCTATTAACGTACAAAGAGCCTGCTCATTTCCTATGCCCTATTCCATCGCTATACTTTTGTACCTGATGACTTCTTTGGAAATATTAAGAAGTTATTATTTGCCTCTCATAATGTATGGCCTTTGGAAAGCTGAGCTCAAATGAAGCTTAGGTGTCTCACTGAGGAGCTAAATTTTAACCCAGATACCCAGCTGAGATGGCTGAAGCATAATGCATTTTAGGAAAACTATAAGGCCAGATACATTTCTGCCAATGGTTTGATACCTTACAAAAATAGGTGTACACTTGAGTGTTTACAATGAAACTCCAAGTTATTTCTACCTTAAGAGCTAGTGAACCACTTCCAGGAACCTTAACAGAGCTTTACAAACATTGGCATGCGTGTGTGTATAACATTCTTTGAAAGAAGAGGTTAAAGATAACTGGTAGATAATCAGATAGAATATAAAATTATTATTAAAGAAAGGAAATGGAGATTAAAACAACTAAATGATAGTACAAACAATGTTTTGACAGTAAAACAGTAATAGAGTCTAGATTCTGAAGTCTAATTCAGCCTGTGCCATTATAAAAGACTAGTTAAATTCTATTTATACAATGTACGGTAAGATAGGAGAAATTGAGATAAAGGAAAATAATCAATTTTGCCCAGTTTGTAATATTATCAGGATGGAATTGTGTGCAGTATGTTCTTAATTAAAAACAAAGTTAGACATGTGTTTGTATATTTGATTTCTCATTACTTATTTTATTAATTTTCATCTTTTTATCCCAATTATGTTTGTCATGGTTTTCCATATCATTAGATTATTGGGTTTCCCTAAAACAGTCAGTTTTTAAATTTATCAATTTTCTTGTTTCATCTATTTTCTAGGTTTTTAATTTTTTATTTGCTCTATACTCTTTTTTTTCCTATACTCTTTTGACATAAAAGTCATTCTTCATGTGTGATAGGAAACCAAACAATTAATTATCGTCAGGTTCCTGAGTGTATAGCTTTTGTCATTTTACTTTTCCTCTGACCTTTTGAAATGAGATTACTTTTATCTTTCCTGTAGAATTTTTCCATTAGTCCATATATTTTCAAGACCTTTTGTTGTTGTTCGTTTTCAAATTTCAGCAGTTAAATGCTGAAATCAATCATTTTAAATTTTATCTGTTTGAACCATTGAAATATTTAAGTCCGTGAATGTGCTCTTGAGTAGCTCTTTGGATATGTTTCATGTTTTCATACAGCATAGCCTCATATTAGTTTTCTCTAAATAGTGTGAAATTGAGTTTGCATTTTATTTTCTATCCAATAGTTATTTAGGTGTGTTTACTTAATAATTTATTTTTCAAATGTATATAAATTATTAATTTCTTAGTTGAAATAGCTGTCCTTTAGATATAATTTGTTTCATTAGTTGAGTGCTTCATAATGTTCTACAAATATTGTTTCTCTCTAGTTGTCTGTATACTTCTAGCACATTTTTACAAAAAAATATTTCAAGTGTATATATTCTACTAAAATAATTAATGACTAACATTGTCATTGTAAACCATACTTGTGATACGGTATTGTCCTGCTTAATTATTTGCCTTGAATCATCCTTTCACTGAAATCTAATACTGCTCCCTTTGATTTTTTTCTACTTGCCTTATAATCTTTCATTGTTCCTTTATTTTAATCAGCTGTGTGACTATAGCTTGGTGCAAACATAATTGTGGTTTTTGCAGTTACTTTTAATGTCAAAAACCGCAATTACTTTTGCACCAACCTACAGTGACACAGTTGATCGTGTCAGTTTATTAGGTGTGCCTTTTATAAGAAGCATACTGTGGAAACATCCTTTTTAAATCAATATGAGAATATCATTATTCATTAGGGAGGATTTAACCCATTTGTGTTTATTTTTTTAACTGATGTAACTCCTCTTATTTAGAATTTCCTTTTGTTAAAAAATACTCCCAACTTTTTTGCATTTTATTACAGACTATATATTCTTAGCACTATCTAGTCAGTTATTTAGGAGAGATATATCCTGCTTTTAAATGCTGCTAATTACATTAAGATTAAAAAAAAACAAAAAGATTATAATTTATCTGATTATCAAAGGATAAATTTGCCTCACCTCACTCCTTATAAAATGAAAATTTATTTAGTTTTTGTTCTCTCTCTTCTACATTTGTAAATATAATCTAAGCAGTTCCATATGTTATTAACATCAAATTATTATTTCCAATATTACATGTGTTTTCATTTAAGAACTACTTTTGAAATTTACTTGAGCCAAGAAATTTAGGACCAGCCCAGGCAATATGGTGAGACCCTCATTGCTACAAAAATAAAAAATGAAAATAGCCAGGCGTGGTGGCACACACCTGTTGTCCCAGCTACTCAGGAGGCTGAAGTTTGAGGATCACTTGAGATCAGGATGTAGAGGCTGCAGTGAGCTGTGACTGCACCACTGCACTTTAAGCTGGGTGACAGAGTGAGACCTTGTCTCAAAAAAATAAAAATAAATAAAATTAAATAAGATAAAATAATTGCTTATATCTTATTTTTATTAAAATGTTTTCTATGCTTATCCTTAGTACCACAAATTCCTCATTCTTGGGTTATAAACACTTATTTATTTCTCTATTGACTTGTGCATGTCTTGAAGTATTTCTTTCCCAAGAAGCCTGTTTTGGGAGAATATTCTCTGTACTATGGTGTATCTGAGTACATCCTTTCCCTTCAAAATTCTGAAAACATTGGCCCAAGGTCTCCTAGCAATTTCACCTCAGAGGGAGAAAAAAAGCTTACTCCAGCATAAATGTGTACTCTTTTTAGGTAAATAAGCTGGTTTCCTTCTTATTCCTTTCTTTCTCTCTGTTTGGATGCTTAACATGTTTCCTTTATCATACAAGCTTATTTCTTTTTCACATATAATTTAAAAAATTCAGAATATCTTTCTATGGATTTTAAAATTAATTTTACTTAGAAAATAATGAGTTCTTTTAATGAGACCTTTTATTTTACTACATAGGGACTTCTTTTGTTATTTTATAAAGTACTTCCTAAGGATTGCAATTAATTCTTCAGTCGGAGTCCTATTTTCTTTTTTCTATTTCTATTACTATCTATTTCATCATTTTAATCTCTTAATTCATTTTCCTTTTCACTCTAGGAGATTTTATCAAATCTGACCTCCATTATTTCTAATAAAATTGTCCCCAATATAAGTTTTGCTGTTTATTACCCCTAATGTGGATTTTAATCTTTCTAGTCCATTTCCAATTTTTTTTATTTATTTCATTCAGCTTCCATTTGTCTTAGCCTCTTCTTTCATTGTACTTTATATTAATTCATCATTTCCAGAATGCCAGTATTTTCTATATTTTTGGTGGTATATCTAATTTCCAGAGGTAGACTCTGCCTCTGAGGTTTTGGAATGATAGTATTTTTTCATTCCCAAATTTTTTTAGATAGATACATGCAGTTTTGTTTTCTAACTCTTCTCCTTAAGCCTGGGTAGACTGGTTTTTGTCAACTGAGAGAAACTTGAATTGTCCTCAGCCTTCCTCACTGTTCCCCCACCTCCTGGTCAAATCTCCTCCCACAGATGAAGGGCTAATCTTTAGACAGAAATCTTTGCTCACTTTCAAATATAATACTTACATTTATTAAGAAATATTTACATATTTGTAAAGACATACTTGCATATCTTGCAATGAGGCACTTCTGCTCTGTCGCCCAGGCTGGAGTGCAGTGGCCCAATCTCAGCTCACTGCAACCTCCACCTCTGGAGTTCAAGCAATTCTCTTGCCTCCACCTCCTGAGTAGCTGGAATCACAGTCATACACCACCACGTCCAGCTAATTTTTGTATTCTTAGTAGAGTTAGGGTTTCACCATGTTAGCCAGGCTGATCTTGAACTCTTGACCTCAAGTGATCCGCCCACCTCGGCCTCCCAAAGTGCTGGGATTATAGGTGTGAGCCACCATGCCTGGCCTGTGAAACACTTTTCACAGTGATGCTTGTCCTTACTTTAATGCTGTTGCTATATTGTACCTTCATTTTCATTTGGGGTCCTGAATCTTACGTAATAATCAAACCTGTCTGGCTGTCATTAGTGCAGAGTGACTGATAGATTTAATGGCCTACTCTAACCCTAAGACCAGTTTTACCTAGTAGCTGCCGAAACAACCTGCCATGACGCTTACTAGTTTTGCCTACCATCACAGCTTGCCGGCTCCCAAACACTTCTCTAGTGCTAATGAGCTCTCTTTCAAAACAATATGTAACATTTCTCTTTCTAATAAGATTCCCAAGCTTCTCTTTGTTCTTCAGACATATCATAGAACACCCATTCTACGTATGCCCTGAATTTCAATTCTTGCTTCCCAAAATAAAAAGTTAAATTTAGAGATTTGTCTCTGTATTTTATTTTGACTCCCACAATTTTAAAAGAATTAAATTTCCTTTGTAACTTTCATTATTAGGTTGTATTTGCCACCTGGCCCTATACAACAGAACTGCCATGGTGAACATGAGCAGGAGGCAGAGTGGGAAGAGGGGGTGCCTGTGAGGTAAGGGTGATCTTATTATAAAATTACTTTCACAACATTCAAAGGAATGTAGAATTTTTCCTGTAGGCAAAATAGAACCACTGAGTATTTTAAAATAAAAGATGATAAAATGTATGCTGACAGTACTGAAATACTCCCCCCTTCTTGGGGGACAAAAGTGAATACAATTTTAAAATTGCTTGGAAATACTTGAAAATTATTTTTATGTCATCAAATCCATCAGTCTTATCTCTTGCTAATTCTTCCCATTTTTTATTCTGCCTAGATGCAGGTATTCCATTATATTTTTTATTGTATTTTCTTCTGGTTCTTTTGGTCAGTTTTCTTACTTACATATAACCTTGTCCTATAACCTATTTTGATAAGTAAAAAACTAATTTTTATTTTTCATATGAAATTGTTCTCAATATATTTATTTAAATATCCATCATTTTCCTCACTGACTTGATGCACTAAATCCAACAAATAGTATTTATATGTATATATGATAAATTTCTGGAAATTTGGTTATATTCCATTCTTCTACCTGGTTATTCCTGCACTGTATACGGAGCCTTTTTTTTTAACCTGGAGACTAACTTTATATAACGTTAAGCTAACCATTTCAAGAATACAATTCAGTGGCATTTAATGCATCAGCAATGTAGTCCAACCATCACACCAACCTAGTTTTCATCACCCCAGAGGGAAACCCTGTATCCATTAGGCAATCACTCCTCACACCTCCCAGCCACTGGCAACTATTAATCTATGGATATGTCACATAAATCAGATTCAACAATATGTGACTTTCTGTGTATGGCTTCATTCACTGAGTGTGTTTCTGAAGTTTGTCCATGTTGTAGCATGTATCTGTGCTTTATTTCGTTTTATGTCTGAATAATATTCCATTGTATGGATATGCCACATTTGTTAATCCATTCATCAGTTAATGAACATTTGAGTTGCTTCGGCCTTATGGTGACTGTGAATAGTGCTGTTATAAGCATTTGTGTACACGTTTTTGTCTGAATACCTGTTTCAATTCCTTTCGTATATACCTAAAGGTGAAATTGCAGAATCATATGCTAACTACATGTTTAACCTTTTGAGGAACTTCCAAACAGTTTCCCAAAGTAGATTCAGTTTTATATGGTTATTTTTACATTCTCGCCAGCAATGTACAAAGGCTCTAATTTCTTCACATCCTCACTACCACTTGTTATTTTGTTTTATTATTATTATTACTATTATTATATTTTCAACCTAGTTTGTGTGAAGTGGTATCTCACTGTGGTTCTGTTACCAGTGGAGAGTCTTGATTATGAGTTGTCCAGGTTCTTGGCATTTTAAACAAAGAATTGGACGAAATGCACAAGCAAAGCAACGAAATAATGAATCAACAAAAGCACAGATTTATTGAAATGAAAGTACACTCCACAGAGTGGGAGTGGGCTTGAGCAAGCGGCTCAAAACCACGGGTTACAAAATTGGGGTTTAAATACCCATTAGAGATTTCCCATTGGTTACTTGGTTACACCCTATGTAAATGAAGTAGTGACCAGAGACCAGTCTAAGTGGCTGGAGTGAAGTTACAAAATTATACCTATGCAAATGAAGACTAGGCCTGTGACCAGTCTGATTGGTAGCAGGAGGAGGCCAATTGGAGGTACTTTCCATTTTCTTCTGCATGGCAGAAGGGAGAGTGTTGCAAAGGGAGTAGACTCTGATCCTTTTGTTACTTGGGAGTGGAAAGTTGGGTTTTCCTTTTGATTTAGTTCGAGGAAGTCAGTGTGAATTTGTCTTAGGTTCCCTGCCCCCAAGCCCTATTCTCCTGCCTCAGTGCCACAAGATTTTAATTACAGATTTATTGTAATAAATTTACCATCTGCTGTGGCAAATGTCCCCTTCTGATTTTCTTTGAAAACATTGGCTATTTTTGTTTACCTGTCTTTCCAGATTAACTTTAGAATAATTTTTGAGGTTCCCCAATATATGCCAATGTAATTTTCATTACTATTGTGCTAATTTTAACAATTAATTTAGGAACAATTTACATCTTTATAATTTTTAAATATTATTTTATGTTCCTCAATAAAGTTTTGGCTGTGGTTTTGGAGTTTTGATTTGTTTTTCATTTAGATCCTTCACATTTTTGTTAGATTTATTCCTAGGTACTTGGTAATTAAGTGATTTGGCTATCATACAGCAAAGCCAGCTAAGGACATTGTGCTTTTATACCATAACTGGTAATCCAAAGGCTGAATCCAGGCTGAAAGCAAAGTGCTGTATTCTGATTGTTTTTAATTTTAAACACTTTAATTGTCACTATTTCAAGCTTCTTTTGAAAAATTAGAAGATCTGGCCTGTTCCCACAAATTAACAACTGATGACAGTAAGGTTGCACTACCTCCTTTAGGTAGGAATTAATCTCTCCATTTTAAGCTCCACTACTCCTTATTTTATTCCAAAACTAAGGCTCAGTAAGAAGGGACAAAGAACATTGTTTTTGTGCTATTGTTGATATTTTGATATTGTTATTGTCTAATAACACTTAGAAAAGCAGAAAGTTTCTTGTAAATATATGTCTTAGTTTGGCTTCCTTTAAATCACAGCCTGAGGCAGGGCTTGAAAGCAGACAGTTTATTTTGGAAAGGATCTTAGGAAAACAGTGAAATAGACAGAGAGAAAGAGACAGAGAGAAAATTACAGAATATGCTGAGGGTCTTGGAATGTATCCACCCCAAAAGTAAGGGGGACCACTGTACCTTTACTTTTTTACATCCATGAACTGCTTCTTCAATCTACCTATAAACCTCTACATAACTCAGCTGATAGGCATTTGGAATACTGATGAAGACAGAGTGAGCAGACCCTCTAAAAGAATATCCTTATCATGATGTCTATCCCATTCAGCTTTTAATGAGAACATATCAGCACTTCAACCCTTTAAGAGTGCTCATTGCCAAATCCCATACACGGTTTTTAACAGCATTGTATTAAAACATTTAAAATAAGTCTCCTTATTCAGCTCTATGATTACCTTATTCTCTTTTTCTCTCTTCTGCCGTTAAAGCTCAATGTTAAATGGAATGTGAAACCTGTCATTAGTTATATTATAGAGAGTCTAAGTACAAGAGGGTAATACGCTATCAGATTGATTAAGAATGAATTAAATCACTCCAAAATCAGTGGGGCAACACTTACTAAAACCAATTTATAACAATTATTTTAATAGTAAATTGGATTATTACTTAATAGGTACTCAATAGACATTTGTAGTTGTTACTCTGAGTATTACTTTTCTTGAGAGAAGGCTACTTTCTCAGTCAGTTCCTGGAGGACCATTTACATATAAACTCATGACCACCAAAGAGGAGAATGTATGTATTTTTTAATACATGTTGACACCAAGAACAGACTTCAAAATTTAGTAGAGTTGTCTATCAAATTAGGAGTTTGTATTACAGTCATGAGCTGCTTAGCAACAGGGATACATTCTAAGAAATGGCATCTTTAGGCGATTTCATCATTGTGCAAACATTATGGAGCATACTTACACAAACCTAGATGGTATAGCTTGCTACACACCTGAGCTATGTGGTGTAGCCTATTGCTCCTAGGCTACAAACCTATATAGCATGCTACTGTGCTGCACACGATAAGCAACTGTAACACAATGGTATTTGTGTATCTAAATATAGAAAATGTATAGTAAAGATACGGTATAAAAGATTTTAATATGGTACAACTGGAAAGGGCAGCTCCATTATATTTTTATGGGAATGCTGTCATACATGCTGTCTGTTTTTAGCTGAAACGTTATTGTGCAACACGTGACTGTATTCTCCTTATTTAATATTCTCACCTACTGAGTGTGCTTTATTTTCGTTCAGTGACTTCCAAGCTCCCCAACATTGCTTGACCACTATTAGTTTTTGCAGAAACTAGAAAAGTCCTGTCCTAACCTTTTTTCCTCAGCAATAGATTCTTAGCTGAGCACCTTGTCACCTGAAATAAAAGAGTATACTGCCTGACATTCCTTGCAGCTGTGGGGGAACTATGACTAAATTCTGGTCAATGGATATCAGTAGAAGTTTTGCAGAACTTGAGGAAATTTGCTTGACAACAGTCACCACAGTTAGTTGAAGCCAATTATTTTCCCTTATGCCATTCCTTCTTCTGCAGATGACATGATGACCGAAGTTCTACCAGTTGTTATGGATCACGTGATGTCCCAGAGGCAGGAAACCACACCCTTGGATGGTAAAATAGAAGGAAGAGAATTTGGCTAATACTGTGGTGCTGCAGTACTAACATGAGTTTATGTATTTCCAGCTTTCTTTTATATGAAAGCAAAATAATTTTCATCTTATATGAGCTGCTATTACTTTTAGAATTTTTTTCTGTTATAGTATTAAACCTAAATTAATACCTAAATATTTACAGTATTAAATCCCAATTGATAAATCAGCTTTGCAAACACACATTAATAGCTTCGAAAGCTAAATTTAGTTTCAATCAGCAACAGCAATGCGGGTTACTGAAAGATTTTCAACCAAAAAGTCTGAGATAATTAAGGGAAGGAGAAGTTGGTACAATACCTGATAGATTTCAAGGGACCAGTCCTAGCTAATTGGAAACATACCCTTTACTCGCTATCAAATTATTGTGGATTAAGCCTTTCCACATGGGGCAGGGTGAGGGTGAAGCAGGGTTTTTGTTCCAGATAAAATTTTTTGATGGCACTGCCACTCTCAAGGAGCCGAATAGCATATCTATCCCAAGCCAAGCATTCTTGAACCTTCTCTTTAAATCTCCTTCCTTCAATCCTCCTATTGGCTCAGCCAGCCTGTTCAACAGGAGGTAAGGCACAGCAAGGAGTCCTAAGCCAAGTTTCCACCTGGCTTGACAGAGAGTTGAGTTACAGAGTGGAGACTGAATATGTAAGCAAATACATTATGGATAGATAGACCCATTTTCTCACTGCCAGAGAAGAGACTTATGGAAAGAAAAGGATAGATTGTACTGAACACAGACAAACAGTTTATGAAAGGCTATCTTGAAGCCTGCTGAGTAAAAGCTATCTTCAGCCTCTCTCCATTCACTTAACATCATATTTATTGCATAATGTTAGTTGCTTATTAATAACATTTACCATTCTTTCAGTGAGCCATAGTGGGTTACCATCGATCTGACTTTTTCTCAATCTTTTAACTGGTCTCTTTTCTGAAATTCAGCTTCACCCCCTCTTTCAATCTATCCACCGTTGTCCATCTTGATTGCATGCAAGTCTAGATCTATTCTTCCTCATCCAGAGTTAATTAATCCTAATGATATCATAGAAAGAATTGAGGTATGTGGTCAGATCCTAACCTTACCATTTATAATCCATCTATGGCAGACTTCTTAACTTTTCTGAACCCAGTGTCTTCATGTTTATAACATAGTTTTTATTCCTTGAAATGACTGATCAGTTTCCACTTTCTCTGCCCTAATCTGTTTCCCAGTAGGCTGACACTGATGGACTGCATCCATAGAGTCCCTTGCTAGTATAGCCTATTTTGAGGCACTGATAGAAGCTCAGAAGGTAGGAAAAGAGAGAAACTGGGTTATTTCTCTCCTTTACTCCTCCCTGCGAAACCACTGCTTTTGTACCATGAAGTTCAGACAGTGGCTAAATATGTCTAGGACTTCAGCTCTTGTCAGGCACACCCTCCAGTAGGGCTCCCAGTTTCACTGGATTCTGGTGAGATTTCCTTTTATAAGAACCCTCAAATCATAGTGGTTTGCCACTGTTGCTAGGCTCTGGGGGCCTCAGTATCATTTGTTGGTTTCCTTAACCCTGTCCCCATCAATAAAGTCCATTTAGTAGAACCATCTGAGTGAAATTCTATTTTCCACCAAGAATCAATGTTACAGGAAAATTAAAAATGATAGGTGCAAATTGCTTACTAAAGTACCTTAGCACAAAGTACACAGCTACTAATAATAGCTGTTATGATTGAGGGCTATTGTATTACCTTTCTGTAATTTTAAACAGAACAAAATATTTCTCCAGACGTAGGTTTTAAAGTTTAATTCTTCTCAAATATATGAAAAAGGCTTGATAACTCAAAAGTATCTAGATTCTGTATTAATATTTCATGATAGTCATTAGTTTTTAATAGGCATTTATAAAATAACATCTAGGCCAGTTTAATGGAACTACTTATACATGTCACTATAGCATTAAGATAAATATTATTTATAAGAGCTTTTAGAATAAGACTCTATTTAATATATTTTATTTTACCAGAATATAAAAGTTTGAATGGCTTTTATCACAATATTATTTATGAAACATACAAAAGCTAAGTAAACATATCCCCAGAATATTTACTTTGGTTTTCCAACGGTCAAGTGCCCTAAATCATACAGATTCACAAGTTTTAAGAATGTCAGGTAGTAGAACAAACTGCTGCGTAACTTCTAGTCAATAATAATTCCACATACTCATTTGGTACTTCTAAAGCAAAACTGAAAATCTGTTTCCTTGCATTTTATCTTATCATAACCTATTTTATTCCTTTCTCTCACTCTACCCCTTACCATACTCCTCGGTTCACACGAGAAAATGTGTGTGCATGTACACACATGCGTACACACACAGTGACTGTTCTGGAGCGATTACCCAACAGAGATTAGTTGAAAAATCAGAATCAGTAAGGTCATTGAATGCTACAGAATGGAGTATTTCTGAGTTGCTTATGTTAGCTTTCAAATGATATCAAACACAATCTTTTTGAATAAGCTAATGAATAAACATTTACAGAACACCTGTTGTGTTTTGTGAGTAGGGCCATGAGATTGGGGAGGATACATCGTTCTAGTCACAGTGATTGCTATATACTGAACCTTTATGCCTCCCCAAAATTCACATGTTGGAACCTAATCCCCAGTGTGATGATATTTTGAGGTGGGGTTTTTGGGAGATGATTAGTCTTGAGGGAAGAGACCTCATGAATGGAATTAGTACCCTTCTGAAAGAGCCCCAAAGAGCTCCTTACCCCTCAACCATGTGAGGACACAGAACAAAGGCAGCCCTGTATGAACCACGAACCAATCCCTCACCAGACATCAAATCTTGAACTTCCCAGCTTCCAGAACTGTGAGAAACAAATTTCTCACAGTTGTTTATCAGCCACTCTGTTTATGATAATCTGTTATAGCAGCCTGAATGGCCCAAGACAGTGTTCAAGGAAGGCCTCTCTGAGAAGAGGGCATTTAATTGAACATCTGGTTGAAAACACTGGGCCAACTACTACTTAAATATCTGAGGAAAGGACAGTCCCAGAAGATAAATGAGCCTCTGAGGTAACAAGACTGGCTTATTTGAGAAACAGAAAGAAAATCAGAGCAGCTCAGCATGGTGAGTAAAGCTCAAAAGATACAGGAGGAACCTCAAGAGGACCTTGTCTGTGAATGTAGTTATCCTTTTTAAAAGAATTAATATTTAATATCACCTCTTTCGTAAGTCCTTATCTGTCAGTAATGACTATAACCATACAGGGTAGGGTTCAAAGTCACCTAAATTACTTCCTAGCTTTTTAGAAGGCCTAACTCTCAGGATTGTTGTAGGGTTTAAATAATATTAGGAAAGTAAAGCCTTCTGTAACTATTTATTAATTAGAAGAACATTTTAACATATTTTTGGCCCTATGAACATCTTTAAGATTTGGATTATGAGAATTCTATTGAGCAAATATAAAGCTACAGTTCTAGTTATTTATGATATGCACACACAAACACTCACATCAAAAATACATATGTAGACAGGAAGATGGATGGATGGATGGATGGATGGATGGATGGATGGATGGATGAATGGATGGATGGATGAATAGATAAATACTGGCCCAGGGTCTTAAAATGAATGAGGGCAAATATAAAATAAATTAAACATTGGCACTCAAGAATTATCAATTCAATAAAAATTTACGGAGATAAAATTGAGTACAATACTCAATAATATTGTACTCAATATTGTACTCAATTTTATTGAGTACAATACTCAACAAATGGAAGTGATTCAACAAATGCTAATATTTCTCTCTACTTTTTAAATATTAACTGATCTAAATACCCCCAAATTTTGGAGATTCCTAGATGTTACATTTTTTTAAAATTGTCCCCCAAATAAATTAAAAGCAGCTCAATTCCCTTTTATGGATTGATAGGTAGTTCAGCAATAGCTTTTTGAGCTACATCTCCCACCTCTCTATACCACCCTTTCCTCCCTGCTTTTTCAAAGAACCCGAGGGACACATACAATCTAAACACAAAGCTCCTCTTATTTCCCTCCACTGGTATCTATTATCAGCTGTTATTCTGGCTCCTGTTGCAAATTCACAGGTTTTCTTCAACAGCTCTGGCATGGACAGGCATGGTCCTTTGAAGAAGTGTGATCCAGTACATGATCTTCAGAGGGAGGTAAAAGGGCCTATGTTGGGCCCAAGATTGAATCTTGATGTCAAAGGCCTTCAGGCATATACTGCCCTTCAAGGTCCCTGCTATCCCAGAGCCACAGAAATCAATTGGTGCAGGTATCTGAGCCTTGGGTGGTCCCTGGTCTCTATCTCTCTTTTGAGTCCCAGAGAAGCCAGTTAGACTACGTGATTTTTCCATCTGGAGAAACACACAAGCTTATTCCATTTTCCCTCTTAGATAAAAGACTGCCTCTGATACAGTCCAGATCTTAGAAACCAGTTGATCTATTTCTAGGTTTGGTTGGTAGCAGAACAACCTCCCAGTGTTCTCATTTTTACCCACACCACTGCTTCAACTTTCTGAAGAGTTTAACTTTCTGATTATCTCCAAGAAAGGCACAGACCTTTGGTACTTCCACTCCCCAGAAAGAAAATATATTTTGTGCCTTAGAGGTAATTTATCTTCCTAAAGACAGCATGCAGGTTACCAGGCATGTTGCTGGTTGGCCCGAATTGGCCCATACTAATGTAATGTTCCCTAGACATGCCATTAGATGTGTATAGCCCATGCATGGCATTCTTGCAAAAATTAAAAAAATGTAAGACCAGTGGAATCCACATTCTTCCAGGGACATTATAATGCATCATTCACTGGAAAACATTTGCAGTTTGTTCCATAAGATCTGGACTCTTTCCTTTGCCAAGAATATATTGCAATTACCCAGAACAGTGCCTACCATAGAATGAGTGTGCAATAAATTTTTGATGAATAAATGAAAGTTGACAGAATACTTTGCTACTAAGGATTGTTTCTATCTGAATTATATTAGATTCATTATTTTATTCAAATTAGTAAGAGATAAATCTTCATTCAAGATTTGAATATAACTTAAAAATGTTTATGATTGACATATCTCTGGGACTTTGCACTGCATTTGAATTACTAAGTTTTGCTAATCTGTCTTTGTATGGCAATTCTAAAATTCTTATTTGTTTTGAATGTGTAGTAAGGATAGAAAGTGATGCTGAGCTAGCAGCACTGAAGCAATTTGCAGGAAAAGAAGACCCAGCTTCTCCAGACGAATCTGGAGAAGAGTTTCTTTAACTGTGGAAACAAACTATATACCACAGTTCTTCATGGATAATGAATCACTGAAAAGCAATTCCAAGCTAGAATGGCTTGTACAAAATTATTAATCACAAAATTCAAGTTATCATCACTTGCTCTTCTTTCAAGGATTCCTGGGTGTCTTAATAACCACGAGAGTGTAGTTGTTGATTTGTCAGTAGATCCAAGATTTCACCAAGTGTCTAACAGTGCCTTGTAGCAATAAGCGGCGTGCAGTGTGGGGTTTGCAGGCCCAGACTCTGCAGTTGCACTAGCTTTTTACCAGCAGTGTAAAGTTGTATGAGGCTCTCCATGCCTCAGTCTCCTCGTCTCTAAAATGTAAATAATAATAGTGCATGTTGTCGTCCCCCATGAGAACCTACGCTGCCAAGTCATTTTTTTAATATCACGGCCCAGTTTTACAGAAATTTTTCTATTTTAAAAATGTGGACTCCTAATTCATAAAATCATCTAAATGTTGTATACCCTTGAAATGATTTCTTCCCTTGATAATGACTTGAAGTTGTTTCATTCATTGTCAATTTGTTCATTAAAATCTTCAGTTAATCTGAGTAGTCCTGGCAGATGACTGCTACAGAAACCTCTCCTTGTATCTCAATGGTTAAACCAAGAGAAGTGTATTCTTAGCTCATGACACAGTACGACACAAACTGGCCGGTGGTTAGAAGGAGGGCGGGCCTCTGCTTCATAGAGTCATTTAGAGACTCAAGTTGAAGAGGGCTCCACTGTCTTCAGCACATGGTTTCGGGGATTGCCCTGGGCAATGACATCCCTCCAACATTTAGGAAAAGAGGACATACAGAATCATGCATGAGGTTTTAGGAGTACTATTACTAGTAGTATTAGGAGTAGGTTTTAGAATGTAGTATTCTTCATGCCTAGCACAAAATGAAATGAATTTAAGGAATGTATCACACTGTTTCTTCCACTGTCTCTTCCCAGGGACCCTGTTATACCGATATGGTGTTATGATCTGTATTTTGACACGACTGTGAGGAAACCTGGATGGAGGAAAATGCCACCATCATTTCCTAAGTGCCATCTCAAGACATGATAAGCTTATTGTTAATGTCTGAACTGTGCCCTGCCATTCTTATGTTGAAGTCTTAACTCACAGTACCTCAGAATGTGACTGCATTTAGAAAGAGGTTCCAGAATGTGACTGCATTTGGAAAGAGGTAATTAAGTTAAAATTAGGTCATTATGGTGGGCCCTAATTCAACATGACTGGTGTTCTTCTAAAAAGAAGAAATTTGAACACAGGCAAACACAGAGGGAAGACCGTGTGAAGACATAGGCAGAAGGCTGCCTCCTGCTAGCCAAAGAGAGAGGCCTCAGAAGAAATCAACCCTACCGGCACCATGATCTTGTGCTTCTAGTCTTCAGAATCGTGAGAAAATACATTTCTGTTTAAGTCACCTAATCTGTGGTATTTTCTTATGTCACCCCTAGCAAACTAATATACTCATGTTGCTCTTGCAACAGGAAGAAATAAATATTATTTAAATTAATTGAGTAAAAGTGATAGAGGTGGAAAGCAAATATATTGAAGAAAAAACTAAAGTTTACAAACTGCAATAAAGTAGGACAAACAGTAAGCTGGACTGCAGCATTTGCCTGATAAGTTTTATCAAAAAGGAGAAATAAGATCTATACTTGAAAACAGAATTGAATGCTAGGTGTATACACCACCATTTTAAAATTGGGTTGTTTGTTTTCTTAATGTTCAGTTTGAAGAGTTCCTTATGTATATCCTGGACACTAGTCTTTAATCAGATCTGTGATTTATAAATATTTTCTCCAAATCTGTGGCTTGTCTTTTTATTTTCTTATCAGTCTTCTTTAATTTTGAAAAGTCCAATTTCACTTTTTTTTTTTCTTTTATGAGTCATGTTTTTGGTATTGTATCTAAAACTAACTGCCCAAGCAAAGATATCATCAATTTTCTCCTATGCTTTCTTCTAGAAAGCCTATAGGTTTGCATTACACATTTAGGTCTATCATCCATTTTGAGTTAAGTTTTATATAGGGTCGGGGGTATGCTGTCAAAGATCATTTTCTTGTATGTAGACATCCAATTTTTCCAACACAATTCTTTACCAAAAGTATAAAGGTTTGTCTTCATATCTTTGTCAGAAATCATTTAATTATATTCATAATGGTCTATTTTATGCAAGACCACCTAGATTATTTGTGGGACCCAATTCAAAATAAAAATGTAATGCTCCGTGTTCAAAACTTTTAAGAATCCCAAGACTGTGACAGTATAGCATTAAGCCAAGTATGGAGTGATTCTGAGCACATGGCCCTGTGTGACTGGACAGATCAGACACCCAGGAAGCTGGTCTTACAGGCATGCCTATGCTCATTACTGCAGCTTCATATTAAGTAAGTCCTGAAATAAGATAATGTGAGTACTCCAACTTTGCTCAGCTTCAAAATTGTTTTGCTATTTCCAATTCATATAATTTCATACAATTTAAGAATCAGCTTGTTAATATCTATAAAACAGCTTGCTAGAATTTTGATCAGAATTATGTTGAATTTACAGATCAAATTGGAAAGAACTGACATCTTAACTACCTGAGTCTTCAAACCCATAAACACAAGCTGTCTCCCCATTAATTTTGAGTTCTTATATTTTCTTGCGTTAATTTTTGTAGTTTTTAACATACAGACGTTATCCATATTTTGTTAGATTTCTACATAAGGATTTCATTTTTGTTGGTGCCACTGTAATGCTATGTTTTTATTTCAAACTCTAATTGTGTGTTGTTGGCTACGGGAATACAATTGATTTTTGTGTGTAGACCTTGTATTTTGTGTCATTGCTAAACTCATAAATTCTAAGATTTTTTGTAGAATTTTAAGGTTTTTTACATAGACATTCATGTCATCTGAAAATAAACACAGTTTTATTTCATTTCCTATTTTCTACTTACAAGTATATCCTCACTATCCTCTGCAGATCTCTAACTCTGTGATTTTTCAAGCGTTATTGAAGTAGAGATTTTGTCCAATGTACTGTCATTCAGAATTGTAATCCATGTGATTTTGTTCCTCTTAAGAAAATTAGCAATGATATTAAAGTAAATCAAATTTAATAAACGGATATCTACATCCCTGCCATCTAGTTCTTACCTCCAATTCAATACAGCAGCAATTCATCTTTCTTTTAGACATGTATATTTATACATTAGACAGCAATTTTCAATCTTTGTGCCTACACTTATATCCACATTTTTGTTTAATTAAATTTTTAAAAATTATAAGCTGTATTTCCAACTGGACATTTAAATTATCCCCCAAAATCTTTGATGAAACCAGGTATCTTTGTAATAATCCACCATAATTTGCTGTGGAGACTTTCTGTTGTATATGCTAACTGAATAGTCTGGGATTTTTCTGCATTTGTTAATAAAATGTAAACTTATAAAAATCCAGTTATCCAGATATCCAGTTGAATTATCATTTTATTTGATGATACAAGAAATATGACTATTTCTTCTAGGTTGACTATAGGACCCAATTCGCCAGGTAATTGGTTATCAATATTTTCTAGACTTGGCCTTCCTTAACTTATTCAAGAATGGAAACACTCTACTTAGATTATACTACAGGTATAAATTATAGAGAATTTAAGAGGAAACTATCTAGATTATTATCTTTCCTCCTCAACAAGCCACTTTCAATTGAACTATTCATATAATTAAAATAGAAGTGGTTTTCTTAGCCTAAATTGTCAAGAAACCCTCAGTTCTCCATTTCACTTGCTTCCCCAGGGAATCACCCACCTTTCCTTCACAATCTTAGACCCGTACTAATTCCTTATTTTCATGAGTGCTTGTTTTAGTCAGTCTGTATTGCTATAACAAATTACCATAGAAAGGGTGGCTTATGCAACAAAACATTTATTTTTCACCATTCTAAAGGATATATTTTGAAAAGTCAACAGGATTTTCTGATGGACTTAATGGAGAATACAGATCAAAGATGATTTAACCTGAATAACTAAAAATCTGAAGGTATCATTAATTGAG